>NC_091504.1:22790663-23113298 GCF_947461875.1 Haliaeetus albicilla | reverse complement strand
TCCCATTTGTAGGATTTTCCAAAGACTAAATAAAAAAGGAATTTGAACTATAAACCCAACTTTTAATTAAAGCCAGTTACTTAAAGTACCCAAAAATATTTTGAGACTTAATTTTCATTTACTTAGAGTATAGACTTTTAAAAAAGAAATCACAATATCGTTACAAAAACAGCTCTTGCAGCCAACACTGACTATCTAGGGAGCTGTCTTGCCAAGATTGAGCGCTTCACTAGACCGTGTATGTTTGCATAATCAAAGTATTAACAAGACGGTATCCCATTCTGGAGCCATTTCCATGTAGTCTGTGGCTGCCACTGCTGTTTGTTCCCAGAAACTGTTGTCTTTTTTAATGTGTAAACTAGCTAATTTATTTTTACATTGCTTCTGTTGTGTTTTAGGGGATTAGTTTTAACAAAACTCTCCTCCACGTTTTTCAGTTTAGGGCTTCTGGAAGGGTGAGACTTGCCAAATACACAACTGACTGGCAAAAAACGAACTTCTGTGTGTGGTCAGTTTCAAATGAAATATAAATGTTACAATGTTATAGTTAAAATATTTTAAAACCTCCAGTTACTCTTGAGAGTTTCCCCCCTCTTTATGCTTGAACAAATTAAACCTGATACATTTAACCCATGTTTTATGGGGAAAATGGGGCTCAGTCTGAGGAAGGTAAATTGGAAGTTTGAGCATGGAAGGAGCAATAAATACAAGCTTTTGGCTCTTCTGCAAGTGTGCTCAAAGATGGGGGAAGTTTTTTAAAAGGTCAGTGCTGAATAGCAAATGGCTGACATGCTCAAATGTTTATCTTGCAGCTCTCTCTGCTTCTTATATATGACCTGTGAGAAGTGTTCTTGCACTTCTGAAGTTTTTGTTTGTTTGTTACATAAAGTAGGTCTGTCTGAAAGTAGAATTCTTTTTTTTTCTACCCCCCCCGCCTTTTTTTTTTTTAATCTTACAAAACACAGCAGCACAGACTTCTATACTGCTGAGCTGTTCTTTGAGGACTCCTGCAAACTCAGGAGTCCTGCAATTCTCAGGAATCCAATACTTGCTCAGTCATCTGTTGTGTTTTCAGGATACCCAAGATTTGAATTGCTGTTCCTCCTAATACAGGGACCACAGTACCACCACAATTTTTAGAACAGCTGCTCTTATTTTAGTCACAAAAAAGCAAAAAAACCCTGCTGTTTTCCTCCTCCTCTCCATACAGATTTTCTTATCCTTAAAGAAATGCAAGTACCTTTCTGAGCTGCAAACTAGCCAACGGCTCTGAAGGCTACACCTTCCAAAGCATTACTTATTGTTTGCAGCGTTAAGCAATACAGGAGAGAGACAGCAGTGAAACTTCTGCAGTAGGTTTTAGGTTGCTGTAAGCTGAATAAATCCATTGCTTTGTATCTCTGAAGACAGTATTTTCCAAAGCTGTTAAACTAACAAGCCAGTTCTACAAGATGCAACTTGCCTTTGGGAAGGAACACGTTGGAAGATGTCTACAGAGCCCTCCTCTCATTAATGGCCATCTGGGCCAGCTTGCAGCAGCTTCAGCACACTGCGTTAGCGTTGTACATGCATGATTCAGCTCTCCCTTGCAAGTTAAAAAGGGGCGATTATCCTAAATCTGGCCCATTCCAAAGGAAACTGCAGGAACTTATTTTCTGTTTGGGATCTTCTTGTATTAGGTGAAAGCAAAATGACAACTTGTACCTCTGACCCTTCTTGGATCTGTCATGTGCTCTTTCTCCAGCAACCTGCAGAGTCAGAGCCAAGCCATCTGCCTGGTGCCTCTTTTGTGGGAGATGCTTTGGATTGAGCCCCGGATTTCCAGTCCTTTGACACAACTAACCCACCTTAGCAGACCTCACCTCAAGCAAGGGCTTAACTGACCTCTTCAGTGCAAAGGGCCACTTGATTAGAAAAAAAAATTCTTGAGGAGCTCTGCAAAACAGCATCAGCCTGTGCTGCTGCCTCTGTAATTCAGCGTCTGTCTATCTTCCTCCACTAGAAGTCCCTGACAAAACTACGTCTCCCAGCGAATTCATCTGCAGAGCCTCTTTCATCTCTTCTTCCCATGAGAGGTTTCAGGCAAAGCTGTGGACAACCCCTGACACTTTTTCGTCCTAGGAGAGCCTCGCCAGCACCGCGAGATCTTGTCTGCCAGCCCTGCTGCTCAGTCACTGTGCTCTGGCCTGGAACCTGCGTGTCTGACATTGCTTTCCGAATGTTTTTCAGGTTGTCCTTACGAGTTCTATTGTGGTGTTTTCCTGTTTACTTCTGCAGCCCTCTGGTGTATTTAAGCAGCGTAGTTAAGTCAGGAAATTCTACACCTAATACGCAGTAATTTCCCTTCGCTGACCCAGTTGCTTGTAGCGCTTTGTGAAATAGCTGCACCTCAGCACTCAGCACGCTGCATCTGTGCTGCCTGTTGCAATTGCACAACGTAACGTGAGCGGTTTTATCACGGGAGGAGAGGCAAACCTTCCATGCCTTCTTGTTAAACTGTCCGTGGAGGCCTGACAGGCAGGCTCCGGTGAGCCTTGCTGGAGCACTACAAGGCATTGCTGGTGCTGGAGCCGAGAGGAGTGCGTGCTGTGCTCTCCTCCTCTGCCCTCACCAGGAGTTGCTGCCCCGTCCTCCTCCTCACCTTCACCTTTGAGACTCCGCACTAAGCACTGGCACACGTTGGGTTCTGCCGCCTCCGCTGCGAGAGGGTCACCTTTGGCAGAGGAGTGGGACCAGGGAGCCGGGATGCTTTTGCTTTAAACTGGTGTGCCGAGGCTTGCCAAGGCTCAGTGGTGTGGTGGGAGGAGGATCTGGAAGGAAACATGACTGTGTACCCTGGGCTCTGCCTGCCTCCACCTGTGGAGAAAATCAAATTGTTTTCATAGGAGCATTGCCTGAAGACTTTGAGCCCCTCTTTGCTAACCCTTCACTGTGGCTAATACCCATTTTAAAAAGTAAAAGGTAAATTTAACATTTCAAAACCTAACTGATATCCAGTATTCTACCCTTAAAAGCTTTTCACGATCAAGATTAGAATCATCAGTCCATCTTGATGGTTTTAATATGTGGTCGAGAAGTTACCCGTCTTACGCTGGCATCAAGTCACGTCATTCCCCATAATCTTTCTCCTGTTTTTTTTTTAGCCTTGTTGTTCATAATTTCCTTTCCAAGTGTTTCTTTATTTGAAATGCCATTTATATTTTGTTGCCTTTTTTTTCCAGCACATCTTACATCTTTGTTTTTGTTTTGTTTTTAATCTTATTTCTGGCGTTTTCCATCGCTCTGTGGCCATGATTGTGGATGTGTTTTGGTTTTTGCCTGCCTTGCTGTTCTCTCGCTGCACTCCCTAGATCCCTGTTGCACAGTCCTCTGTCATGGATGACATTGAGGAGTGGCTCAGTACCGACTTGGTGAGACCCTTTATATTTTCATTTTTCACATGGGCAATAGCACTTGTACGGATAACTTTCAATGCATTGCTGAGTTACTGGTACTTCTCGTAATGGGAGGCAGTGAAACTTCCAAATCATGTAGCTTATTTCCCTTTGAAGGGAATATCTAAGCAGGAGGAGATAGCATCATGTTCAGCAATTCAATCAAAACAGTTTTTTTCTGAGTTGTTTTATTTTCACTTCTCCATGTTAACACCACAGAATAGCATGCATTCCAGAAATCATGTTTCTGGTTCCCGTTTAGGAAAGCATTTAAACATGTGCTGAGGTTTACCTGTGTTCTGCACTGGACTTAAAGCATATGTTTAAGGCTGCATTAGCTTTGACAGGATCTAAGTACGTGCTTACGTTGAGGCATGCATTTAAGAGATGCTGGATCAGGGCTTAGATTCCTTTCAAATGGAGATGTTTTTTAAATTGGCAAGCAATCTTGACATGTTTCATAATAGTCATAATAAAAATTTATAACAGTCTCTCTTCAATATTTATAACTTTCAGTTTCTCCTAAATGATTATTGTCTGGTAATTATTAAACAAACAAGCAAACAAAAGACAGAACTAAAAGTAGCTTTGCCTTCATTCTGGAGTTTGTTTTCCTGTACCAATACACATTCGGTTTAAGCAGTGGTACAGCTAGTACGCATCTACTCCGGTCTTTTTTTTTTTTTTTTTTTTTTTTTAATGTAAGCATCTGACTCAAATTGACCAAGTGCCTTTTGGGGACCAGTGGTGGGTTGCGTTTCAGACTGTTCTTTTAAACATGGCTTTAGTGAACTGAACTGTTTCCTTGTGGTCACCGTATCCCTAAGGATCATCTCCTTCTATTACTTCTTATGACTTCAGATACTGTCCCTAGATAATTCCCTACTCCTTAAGGTCTCCCCCAGCCCCTTGCTATTGCCTGCTCAGCTCCTGGCTGGGAGTTGTGGGGTTCAGGCTCCGCTCCCCAGCTCTGGCAGCAGAGCTGCAGGCACGCTCCAGCACGTCAGCCCTCCGCTCCTGCACCAGAGGAGCTGACTGTACTGAAAGGAAGAAAATGCTCCTGCTCTCCAAAGCCGCCTGAAGTGCTTAAACAGATTCTGGGTTTCAGTGTTAGAGTTTGGCAGACTGACTGGCTGTCTTTGAAATGTCACTGGTTTTCAGCTGCAGGTAGTTTTCTCAGGCCTCAGTACAGGCAGTCATTTTCTAATTTAATTAGAAACTGGCCTCATTTTGTTAAAGAGATACAGTAAATGTAGCATGTCCGCTCTGCTTAAACAATAAACTTTTGTCTTTGCCATTTAAATTAATTTAGCAGGAGATAAGATCTTATGGAGGGAGATCAAGGTAGCTCTGTATATCTGTCATCCCCTAGACAGTCTTGCTCAAAAAGAGCAGAGAAGTGCCATGTAAATGCCTGAGCAAGCCTGGGGATCGCACACACTGCGGCTGTGACTGTACCGGCTTCCCTTCTCCTGGGTACCTGGGTCCCCATCCTGACCATATGTGGGTGCAGCATAGACATGCCCTCTAAGAAACTTTGGACTGGATTTTTGGTTTTCACTCTGGGTTCCCCTCCTCCTTTTTTTTGTTAAGGGTTCATTTCAGTTCTCTGCTTCCCAGCTGAGGAAGCTACAGATTAGGCTAGCTAATCATTATTTATTTCCTCACCCTTTTTGGGGTACATCAGAACAGTACCTCTGCATGGGAGGCAGTGGCTGCTGTGTGTACCTTTGGAAACCTCTGTGCAGTAGAAAGCTAGTAGATGCTAGGTGGCTTTAATGCTCAGGCATTAAAAACCTTTGTGAGGCCAATCAGTAAGTTTCCACTCTCCTGGTAAAGAAGCCACAGTACGGACAGATACTTTTCTTTTTCAAAGCAGGGTCAACATGAGGTTTCCAAGTAGTATTTTCATTCATCTTTAACATAGTGGCAGATTGAGAAGGATGCCACATCCTTGGACTTTTAATTTCCTTATAAAAGCACTATTGGAAATTTACATGTTGAAATGCACACAGCTGGTAGAAATGGACTGACCCCCTGGCATCCCAGCCCTTGTATCTCATGGATGCTAACTGGCCATCAGTATCCTTCATCCAGCCCACCCTAATCTCATCTTTGTACAGCATGGATGCCAGGAAAGCTGCTATATTTTTGTATGAAATCTAAAGTGAACTCCCATAGGAGGAACGTTGGCCCCAAGCTATTTTGTGGCATGTGTCCTTTGTCAGCTAAAAGTGCATTTTATTTGAAGACACAATGCAAACAGCAGTCCTGACTTTTTAAAGGACCACGTGACAGAAAAGATGGCATCTTGTATAGTATTTGTGTGACTCATGCAGCTCAGTTTTTGACCAAGCCTACTGTCTGAACTGGAAACAGCGCTGGACTGCCATTCAGGTCCAACGGGGAAAGTTTAGCTATCCACGAGCAATCTTCAGAAGCATCTCTAGTGCTCATCCTCTTGCTCTGCAGCACAGTGAAATGTCAATCACCATTGGCTTCCTGACATGGGAGCTGCGTGATTTCCCCAGGTCGCCCTGCTCAAATAGTTAGCATGTGGAAAGAAGTGGTAGAAACTGTCCAGTTGCATTAAATGTGCATAGAGGATAATAGCGAAGGTGAAGCACTGCCTGTGTGTTCACACACCTTTTTGTTCCAATTGCAGAAAGGAGACGAACTGGAAGAAGGAGTGACCAGTGAAGGTAAGCAGAGATGCCTGTAGCTATGAGCCATTCTCAGGTTAGTGCGCAGACTGAATTATCTGCTTTGATCCCTGCTGAAATGCTGACTTCTCCCAGCCTGATGTTCCCCAGCAAATGCTTCTGCACTCAGAAAGGCGTGAGGAGAGCATTTCAGAGCAAAAAGTTCATATTTATGGTGTGAGGAGCCCTCTCGGCTGTAAGTGCTTTCCTGCCATCTTTCTTGGCTGTGCACTGTGTTTGTGCCAGCAGGAATGCGTCCCCAGGCTGCTCAGCCCTTTGGAATGATGTTTCCCGCTTCTGTCACAGCCGATGGTGTAGTGTGGGTTTGATTCCCTTTGCTGCCTGAGCTAGGGTGTCTCAAAGGACGTCTGTACCCTTTCCTGAGGATGTCAGGCTGTACAAGTATGTGTGCCTGCGAACACAGCCCGATGGGACACCAGGTGCTGGAATTTCAGACCTTGCTAACCTCTGTCCCCAGGGCTAAATGTAGAGCCCTTGTTCTTACCTGTCTTCCTTCTTTTTTTGCATTGCAGAGTTTGACAAATTTTTAGAAGAGCGAGCCAAAGCGGCGGAGATGGTTCCCAATCTGCCATCCCCTCCCCTGGAAGCCCCCACCCCTCCAACAAATCCTTCCAGCAGGAAAAAGCAAGAGCGCTCGGAGGATGCCCTCTTTGCACTGTGAAGATTGCTCTTAGCCGCCCTCCCACCCCCGTGCTCTGCAGGCGAATGTCGCTGTACGGCCACTTTGTCCTCCCACCGTACTTGGCTAACAACAACCCCTTTCCCCCTGATTTCATAGATTGCTTCTCCTTCCCCCCCTCCCCAAACAATCCACCCCCACAAGCTGACTCTTTCTATTTAAGTCCAACACTATTCCTGCCAGACCACGATTCTCCAGCACTCGCTTAATCCCCTCCTTCCTATCCCAGCTGCACAAAACCAGCTCTTGATGCTGAAAACCCCTTTAGAATGCATGAGTACGTCACACTGTGTTGAAACAAAAGCCCAGAGGGGAGAGAGCAGCCTTGCCCTTCAATTTATGTGGGGATCATCCTCTTCTGTAGGCAGGTCCTGCCAAGTAGACTGCTCTGTCGATCAGCATGTAATTGACTGAGCTGGAATGTTCAGGAGGAGCGTGTCTTTATTTTTAGATAAAATGTTAATGTATTGGCTTTCGTGTCGGATTCGACAGCAAGGAACAACTGTTCCCCTTTCAACATGTGCTTCACAAGTTAAAATCCTTTACTCTCCCACTCACACATCTCCTGGTACCATATGGTGGTCGCTTTTCCCCACTTTGTGCAGCGCTTCATATTCTAAATCTCACAGGGTATTTTTTTTCCTTGTGTTTTATCTGGGCTTGCTCTAATTTGAAAGCAGTCTGTTGGCCATGTCCAGTAGCTCTGGCAGTTGATGAGAATGAAAAACGCTGAGCTAAATGGATGCTGTAACGTTAGCGCGTGAAGCATTTTGCTCTTTGGGAGAGCATTCTCACATGAGGATTTTTTCTAGTCTGTTTGCCTTTTAAAATAGCTAGGTTATTTTTTCCTTACCTTAGATTCCTTCTTCAGTGACTGTAGAGCTCTGCATTTGTCTCAGCTGTTGTTAATAACATCCATACAGATGGATGGGACTTGCTCATGGACTGGGTGTGAACTGAGGTTCCTGCATTCCCTGCCATGCCCGGTAGGATAGACACACTGGTTCTTGGTGGTAGGTATGAGAAAAAGAGGCAAACTTCACAGAGGCTTGTATGAAAATGCTGAGGGAGGTGGTTACTGTGGAGGGATTAGCCATGCCTGCCTGTGCTGGAGGTGAAACTCCTCATTTCCTTCTAGGTTTGGGCCTGACAAAGTGTTGGATGATTGTGGCCGTGCTATTTGTAATTTCTGGAGTGTCCTTTGATACCTCTGCCCCTTTATTAACTCCCAGCTCCTACGGGGCTGCAGTGTCCCTCCTGTCTGTGCAAACAAGCATATTCCCTTGCTTGCCAGAGGCATGGTCGAGAGTGCTGCTCTTCCTGGAGCTGCCAGAAGGGATTCCAGCATGTGTGCCTGCCTTGCTGGGCTGACAAGCAGAGCTGGAGCAGGCAGCTCCAGCCATCGCTGCATCCCCCAGCATGTTCCTTGGTAGGAAGCCAGTGGCGCAAGATGGCAGGATCAAAGAGAGAGCTGAATGCATGGCAGGGAGAATCTCCTGTCCTGACAGAGAGGCACTTTATCAGATGAACACCCATGCAGGCAGCAGCGCTCCAGCCCCTCTTCCTCAGGGCGCTCATTGTCTTAGGCAACCAGCCACTTTGTTCTGACTTGGCATGTCTGAGCTTCCCGGGATGCTGATGTGTGTTAAGCTCCCTCAGAAGTTGTTCTAGACCAAGAAGCTGTGCTATAAACAGCTGATGTGAAAGCGATAGAAGCTTTTCTCTGAGCATAGTTATTTCAGCTCATAACGTACTCTCTAGGGTTTGCCACGCTTTGGTAGGTTGTGACACATAAAACCTTTTACCAAATGGCCCGATTGCAGCACTGATGGTCTTTGAGAGCAGTCACATTAATCTTCAGAGGGAAGCATTGTTTGGGGTAGGATTTCCAGGCCGTCCCAGGTCCGATGTCACTCTGTGCTGTCCCTGCTCATCCTCTCCTCTGTCCTGCCCTGCCTGCATCCTCTTCCAGGATCCCTCTGTATGTAGCTGGGCCCAGGCAAGGCTGCCCTGCCATCCCCCAGTGCTCATCTCTGCTCTGTGGCTTGCTGCTCTGTAGCTCACTGCTCCCTGTCAGCTCTGCACTGTGCAGAAAGTAGCATGGCTTGCAAGTGGACAGGGAAAATCACTGTAAGGATGGAGATAGCTTGGGGATCAAGCTGCTGCTTCTCCCCACTTGCTGGCACTTTCCCCAGTTGAAGCCCTTCCATGTGGGTCTGCAGAGGCTTCCTCTCCATTTCATCTTCTCTGTGGCTAATGGAAAGTGCCAGGACAGTCTGCCTTGGTTGCATGTATGCACTGCTGCTCTTGCCCACTGCCCTCGGTGTTTAACACAAGGTGAGCCTAATGCTCAGATACTGGCTGCCAGACACCCCACTGCTAGCTCCTGCCAGACTCTGCCTTGCTGCAACATATCGGATGTGGCCACCAGCTCCCAGAAACCTGAGGAAACTTCTGTTGTGATGCTGATTTGATTTCAGACAGTGTCTGGTGACTGCCTGAGCAGTCTTGCCAGCATAGAATGAATTGTTGGTATTCCTGTCAAAGCAAAAAGCTCCGTGGGTGTTTTAAGTGTGTATTTGCTCTTCTAAATCCTTGAAACACATTGACCCTGTAAATGGCCACATCAGGTGATTCTAAGCATGTTAATCCAGCTTCCCTGCCAAGCCGGAGGAGATAATCGCATTGCTCAAGCATGGGGACACTGTCAAATGATGCTGAGTGGCAAGGATATCACCAGCGCTGTCATCGAGCCCCCCTGCAGAGTCCCACTGCTGTGGATTTGCTGGCCCTTCTTATCCCACCCCTAAGCAAAAAAAAAGGGGGGCAGAGGGGTGTGTGCGCTGTTAACACTTCTTTCTGTCATGCTAAACCTGTCCTGGGACTTCCAAGTTGTTGCTTTAAAGAGAATCTGGCCCCTTTCTGGAAGATCTTGCAGAGCTGTCAGTGACTGCTCCCTCTGACCGGGGAGGAGAAAAGATGAAACAGGAAGGCTGGGGCTGAGGGGAGATAAGGAGCATGTGTTGGCACAGCTCAAGGGACTCTTCTGTGCTTGCAACCTCAGGCACTCTGTGGTCCCCGCTGACGCCCCGCGTTATCTGCTGGATATTGCAGGGGGTGGCAGGTGCCGTCAGCACAAGCAGCGGCTTTGCTGGAAGTAGGGCAGCCCTCAGGAGATGCCTTCCTTGAGAGGTGTGTTCTCAGCCTGGGGCAATGGCTAAACGTCCTTTTGGTGGGACCTTTGACGGGTCTGGTAAAAGCACAGCCCTGATGTGAGTTAAATTTGGAGCCTGAATCCACCAGACCTGGCTCTCGCGGGCTGAGCATGCAGGGGCTGGAAGCACCGAAGGGGACAGAGCATGCGGCAGAACGGGTGGTTTAGCCCAAACCTTCTTTAACAAATGTAAGAGCTATGCTAGAGCTTCCCTAATGTCCTGTATCAGGATCTCTCATCTTCCCCATCCTCCTGTGGTCCGCAGAAAACCTGAGCGGTGGAAACTGTTTGAGGGAAAGGGAAGGGGTTTTTCGCTTCAGAAGACCGACCTCTCAATTTATTCTCCCTTCGCTTTCACTCTAAGTGCTTCCTCTGTGCAAGTGGGCAGAGGACTTGCGTGGCTCCGACGCTTGCGAGAAGAGGGATGGAGCTGCAGCCTGATCCACTTTCCATGAAAAATAACATCCCAA
Organism: Haliaeetus albicilla; assembly: GCF_947461875.1. Lineage (NCBI taxonomy): Eukaryota > Metazoa > Chordata > Aves > Accipitriformes > Accipitridae > Haliaeetus > Haliaeetus albicilla. Next base: position 23,102,778 of record NC_091504.1, on the reverse strand, counting down.
CGCTTCCTAGGCATATTAGGAGTCACAGCTTGACACTCAATGACACTAAATTATTATTGGGGTCCTTTGTAAGTTCTAATCATACCCTAATCTAGGTTAAAATATTTATTTTGTCAATATATTTTCTTTCCAGTGTGTTTTTTAACCTCTTCTGTTAACCCTTCATGTGCTGAGATGTAAGAAATGAATGGTTTCTATTTAAATATATCCTTTCGGGTTTTTTAATTGTTATGTGTAGATTTCAGCTGCATCTTTGGCAGGTGTAATAGATAACAATGTGCTGTACAGATATTTAGGGTGTTTAGTATGTAGGTAAGGCTCATAGGAGAATTGCTCATAAAAACGTAGCATGGTGTCTCTTAAAGGGAACAACATAAATGCAGAGACTGGTCCTTACTGGGACCCTCACGTAGCCTCCCACATACCTTTCCCCTTCCAATTATCACAGCCTCCATCTCTGAAATGTGCTGATCAAAGCCGCTCTGCCATTTCCAGGGCTGTTTTTACACCTCCAAGCTGAAAAAGGATTTTAGTGGGGGTTTCTGTTCGTTTGACTTGGTTCAGCTTTTTTTATGGGATACATTGGCTGTTTCCACTTTTAAATGGAGGATGCAGCAGAGCTGGCTGAGGTGGCGAGATGTTTCCCTCCAGTGGTGGAAGAACAGATCCAGGCGATGGTTTCAGACCCAGGGCAGGGGTGATGGTCCCCCTCTGTAAGCTGCTGCAGGAGCTGGGCTCACCCTTCCCTGGCACCCTGGCCAACGCAGCCTGTTCCTGTTCCTCTCTATTCAATGCTCTCCTGCTTTCACCCATGAGGACAGGACTTGCAGACCAGGAGAGCAAACACAGCAGCATTTTCAACAGTCTTTTTCATCCGATGAGTTGTCAAGTCTCTTGCGGCTGCTGGGAGTCCTGTGGAGTGGGAACTGCTTGTGCTATCTCCATCCCCAGGCCAGCCTCATCCAGCTCAGTCATTGTTTACCTCCTAAATGCTAACCACAAGGCTTGCGGAGCCTACCCTGGAAAAAAACAGCTCAGGACAGTTATTTTTATGGAAATAATGAAGCAGGCAATCAGTGAGTGGATTTCTAGCTGCCTTGGAGGTAACCCTTCAGCTGCTGGGGGCACCCACCCACCCTTGCCCACCCCCAGAGGAGAGGAGGCAGCAATCCCCTTGCCAGGTGCCCAGAGGCATCGCTGGTGCCCGCACAGCACCTTCCACTCGTCCCTCCCAAACTGCAACCTCTGGAGCGGGCTGTGCCCGCCTGCTCCATCCCCAGGCTGCCAGCCCCGGCCTCCCCACACCGTGCCCCAGGTTGCTCCTCCATCCAGGAGAGAGGTGAGGTTGCGTTTCACCGAGAGCCGGCTGGCTTTCAAGCGGTGCCGAGCTCCGGTGCTGGTTCTCTTTAGCCCATGGCAAACCTACGCCAGAATTCTCACCCTGCTCTGTGTTTTTATGAGTACAAGCTCCTCATTCTGTACATGTTATTATGAGCTATCGTTAACCCTACAAATGTAACCTGTGTAATAGCTTCTCTGTATATTACAGCTGTAGGCTTTCCAGATAAAAGTGGATAATATTTATTTACTGAAGATATTGGATATTTTTTTGTTTGGGAATGGGGCAGGGGGAGAAGGGGGACGTAACTGTTTTAAAGAGATTGACTGTGTAAAGAGAAACAAAATACACAAAAAGCAAAGAAACCCAACACTAAAATGTTGCTGTATTCACATAGAAAGTGTTTACATTAAGGATGATACAACTGTATTAATCTGCCATTGTTTAACTTGCTCCAGAAATCATCTCTACTTTGGTTCCTGCATGTGAGATATTCCAATAAATACACTACTAGTGTGACCTGGAGGATGGTATCAGTCTGTCTCTCACGTGGTGTCTCGCTCTGCTTCGCTGCCCAGCCTGAACACACGGTACAAGTGAGCGGGGGAGACGCGCAGGGTCTGCAGCTGCCATTGGGTGCCCGTCAGATGTCAAAACACGACGCAGGCTTTTGGGAATCCTCAGTTTCCTCCAAATGACAGAGGCCTGGGTATTCTGACTGGGAGAAGGGGTTTCCCCAGCAGAAGATGCTCTTTGTGTCTTTACATGGGTCTTGCTGTGCACGGTGGTGTGTTGCCACTGCTGGTAAATTTGTTCCTCACTAAATCTTTGGCACATCTTTTGTGGCAGACATCAGACAGGCACACAGGTGACAACCTTGGTGCCTGGTGGGACCCCTGCCTGCCTTGCAGGGCTTGCCAGATGGTTCTCAGGGGGTAACTTCAGATCACCTGCCTTGGTGACCTAGAAAGTGACAGGTAAGTTGTTGTGCACTGCAATGCAGGTGATGTTCCCAGCCCATGCAATGGGCGACTTCCTGACTCATCAGCCAGGAATTTGTTCCAACATCCTTATTTATGATGGTGGTTGTGATGGACAGAGGAGAAGGAAGAGCAGCCATCTCAGAACCCTGGAGAAGTGACACGGCATTACTTTGGCCAAAGACGAACCAATTTATCAGAATGGTGCCCTCTGTCTCGCACACAAAGATCAAAACTAATGGTCTGTGGTTTAAAAGCTGCTTTGGGGAAGGGTTGTGTGTGGAACAGCTTGAAAGATGGGTCTCCCCTCCTTGGAGCTGCAGATTAGCATGCATTAAATCCAGCTCTGCCCTGCCTTGTTTACCATCGCACTGATCATGTGCCTGACTCTGTGTTGGATATATTCCCGTAGGTTCATGGTCCAGCTCTGTTGAGAAAGGTGCAGAGCTACCGCTGCCCTGACAGAGCAGAAATCGCACAAAAAGCACTGGGTCATAAATTTCCAGTGCTACGCAGGGCGAAGGCTGTCAGAGCCGGCGGCTGCTGCCTTCCAGGGGCGGCTGCACCACACTGTCTTCTGCAGCCCCACGGTTAAACGCATAAGGCAAAGATCCCTCTAACCCCAAATTCTGTCTCCAACAGGGGCCAAAGTGGGTGCATAGGGAAGAGTGTAAGAGCAGGACAAGCATGTGGGGACATTTTGCATGTGTGCAGCCCCAGCCTCCAACCACTGGTGACACCTGACTCCCCAAACTGAGCACGGCTTCCCTGGGTTTGTGAACCCTGACAGGCTTCTTGTCTCCAAACCTGCCTGGGCTTCTGCAGAGACTGTGCAAGCTCCCAGCATGGGCTGGGGGCTTCTGCAGATCACCGCCCTCCACCGCAGGCTGCTGAGCCCCAGTGCAAAGCACACTGCAGAGCCCGGTAGAGGCTGAGCCTCAGGGTGCATGTCGCTGCTTTTCAGCATTGGGCACTGAGTTTGGATCCCAGTGTGAATGGGAAGTGACCACACGTGCGTTTGCCTTTTCCCATTTCACCTCGGGGTAAATAAATCCTGAGCGGGGGCTGCACAGCACACTGGAGTGCTGCTGGTCTCGGCTACATGTTTACCCAAGCCTTGGCTCAGGAAGGGATAGTTGACAAAGAGGAGTTACAGGTAGTGAAGGAGAGAAGAGGCTTTGAATCTGTTTGCCACACAAATTAATGATTAACACCGCGCTCTGCCATAGCAAAACAACCCCCGGAGCACAAGGGGTGCTGAAGGCTGGGAGTGGGGCGTGCCAGCGAAGCCCTGGGCGGTCAGGGCTGCTTTTAGTGGAGGGTTAAGATATGCTGGCAGGCTGCAAACATCCTGGGGCTCACATCTGGCCAGGCACAGCGTTTTGGGGAAGCCCACCCAGCTGAGCGAGGAGGCAGCAGAATGGGGGATGCTCCACGCAGGGTGCCTGGGGCTGCCGCATTTGGGCTCCGCAGCTGAAGCACAGCACGTCCCGGAGCCTGTTGCTGCCACCAGTGCGGTTCGGGACGATGCTCTACGCCGCCGGCAAGCCCTACATAGCCACCGGAGCCAGCTGCAGCCGTGCGAGCCTGCCTGGCCGGCTCGGTGGCCAGAACCCAACCGTCTTGGGGCCGGTTTGTTTTCTGTCTCATCCCTGCGGTTTCCTCCAAGCCTGCGCTCAGGAAAACGTCTCAGCGACTCCGAAGCAACCACGTGGCCCCGCTGCCATCCCCGCAGGACCGACATGATGTAATCACGGGCCCTGAGCCGTGATGCAGAATCACTCCACTCCGGGCCGCCGCGCTTATTGGCTGCGTGGCCCTGGTCCTACAGGCGGGGTTTTCCCTACCCCACAACCAAGCTTACCCCGGGGAGCCCCACCCCGCGTGGCATCCATCGGCCTCCAAACCCACCCCGTCCCACGGAGCTGCCGGAGTGCTTAATTCTTCCCTGATGCACCGAGGATGCTGCTCGGTTTGGGTTTGGTCCCCCGGAGCAGGGGAAAGCATCATGTGAGGGTCCCCGGGGTATATGGACCCTCCGGCTTGGGGGAGGCTCGGAGTCAGGGAAGGAGCCCTGCAAAATCTGGCTTTGCCCGCAGCTTGTGCGAAAATAAAGCCATGTTTACACGTGCGATTTTCCCCCCCTCCGTGTGGCTCACGGGGAAGGCTGTGCCCCGGGTCTCGCGTGGGTTGTTAAAGGTGCGTGACCCTCACGTTTGCATGAGGCTGCCCTAAAGCCTGGCGGGGCCACGGCACATCCATCTCCCCAGCCCTGGAAACCTGCCCCTCTCCTCCTGCAGCACGCAGACTGCTGCAAGCGCTTTCCTGAAAGCGAAGGGAAACCTCCCACGGCCACGGAGCCCGGCTTCTCCCCCGTGACCTGAACAAAAATGTGAGGGGGAACACACGGCCCCCCCTGCACGCCCCATGGCACGTTGTGGATCTCTCAAGGGTTTTTCTTTAGTAATGTTTGCTGTGGGCAAGAGATATCCGAGTGCGGGTGACGCTGCCCCAGCTGTCGGCACGGAGCTGAGCCAGGACTCCCTGGGCTCGTCCCCAGCTCGGGCACAGGTTAATGTCCCCAGCTGGGGCACAGGTTAATGTCCCCAACTCGAGGAGGCTCAAATTGGGGTGAGGGTGCAGAGGAACCGGCAGGGCTGTGCATCCACGGCTCTGCCGCCACCATGTGCCACGCACGGGGTGCTCTGCGTGGTCCCCAGCGAGCCCTGTGTGTCACACCGGGGTGCCCTGTGCCACGCAGGGGATCCCCATATTGCACAGGGGTGCCCGCCGTGCCACCACATGGAAGGCAGTGAGGGTAGGGAGGGAGGTTGTTACGGTGCAGCCAGGTTTAATTAATTCACAGGTAGCCTCAGATTGCGCTGGGTGGCATAGAAGAGGGGAGGGCAAACTTTCAGGGGGCTGATGTTGCAGCGCATTTTCTTTTCCGAAATTATTCCCAGCAGTAAGACAAACCACGCAGCGCTGCAGGGCGTAGCGGCGCGGCCTTGCCCTGGCGTGAGACCCTCACGCTGAGACCCACGGGCAACCACGGGGCTGACCCCAACGGTACCAGCGGTTTTCCTGATTCTCACAGCTCACGGCACCTGGGAAGGTGTGTGGCCTCAGCTGGGGCTCACAGGGCAGCATCGGCGCTTCGGCATCCCCTAACCGGGGCCATGGGAGCTTCTCCCACCCCGGGCTGTGCTGTGGTTGGGCAGCGGTGCTGGGATGTGCTCCAGACCCCAGAGCTGGGAGGGCGAAGGCAGATGTCCACAGCCTGCCTCCGTACCAGGAACCTCAGGAGCCTCGAGAGGTGATGCAGTGGCCCAACCTCACCCCGGCACGTGGCTTCCACGAGGCGCTGGGGGCTTCCGCAGCCACGGCCACCACCTTCTCCCCATGCCGGCCCTCCTGCCTTCTCCCACGTGTGCCCTGATCGGGGGCTAAGTGATATTTAATGCCCAACCCAGGTATTTAGAGGCCAGCGCAGGTATCTGGTGCCTGTCCCCTGAGGTCGGTGCCTGTCCCAAGCGGTCTGTGACTGTTCCAAGGGGTCTGTGACTGTCCCCAGGGCTTGGTGCCTGTCTCAAGGACTTGGTGACTGTCCCAAGGGCTCGGTGACTATCCCAAGGGGTCAGTGCCTGTCCCCAGAGGTCGGTGCCTGTCCCCAGAGGTTGGTGCCTGTCTCTAAGGGGTCAGTGCCTGTCCCAAGGACTCGGTGCCTGTCCCAAGGGGTTGGTACCTGTCCCAAGGACTCGGTGACTGTCGCAAGGGCTTGGTGCCTGTCTGCAGAGGTTGGTGCCTGTCCCAAGGGGTCTGTGACTGTCCCAAGGACTTGGTGCCTGTCCCCAGGGCTCGGTACCCGTCCCAAGGGGTCAGTGCCTGTCCCCAGGGCTCGGTGCCTGTCCCCAGAGCTCGCTGACATTCCCAGGGGACCGCTGCCCAGCTCAGGGGCTGCAACCAGCCTCGCTCCCTGCTCCGTTTCCCCGACGCACCAGCTCCCTTCCCGCTGCCGCCGGGGGTCCCGGCGCGGTGCAACGGAGCGGCGGGTCCCGGCACCGGCGGGGCGGAGAGAGGCGGCCGCGGGGCGGGCCACGGCGGCGGATCCGCCTCCGTCCCTCCCTCCCTCCCGTCCGTCCGTCCGTCCGTCCCTCCCTCCCCTGCCCGGTAGCAGGTCTGGGCACGGTTCAGCGGGAGCAACTTGGCGGCTCGTCCCCTTCCTCCCTCTCCCCGGGCCAGCGCGGCCATGGCGGGCGGGCGGCCCCGGCGTTCCTAAAAAACCGCCGCGACCCGGGAACCGCCGGACCGACCGCCGGGATGAGCGCTCTCGCCTTCGACGACGGGGCCCTGGAGGGGCTGTCGCCGTCTCTCGGCCTCTCCGGGGCCAGCGATATCGACACGGCCCTGCTCAGCGATATCGACGGTGCGTCCCGACCCGGGCGGCGGAGAGCGGAGCCGGGCTCGGTGACCGGCCGGGAGCGTAACCGGGGCCCGGGGGGGGGGTGGCTGGGTTCGGGGTAGAACCGGGGCTCGGTGCGTGGCCGGGACCGGGCTCGGTGTATGGCCCGGGGCTGGGGAGACCGGGCTCGGTGCACGGTCAGGGAAGCGGGGACCGGGACGTGAACGGGAGGGAGCGGCTTCGGTGTATAACCGGGACTCGGTGCGTGGCCGGAGAACCGAGCTCGGTGTACGACCGGGCTGAAAAGGGATAGGGTTCGGTGCACGGCCACCACACCGGGATATAACCGGAGAAACCGGGCTCGGTACCGGGTCCGGCGTTGGAATCGAGCTGCTGGAACGCGGAGTCGGTGCATGACCCGGCGGTTCGGGCTGGCTCCGTTACCGGGAAGGGGGGGGGGGGGGGGCTCGGGGAGGAGCAGGGTCCCGGGAAGGGGAGGACGCGGAGACCCCCGGGCTGGAGGTGCCGGTACCGGGACAGCCCCGACGGGCTCCCCCTCCCCCTCCGGCGACCGCAACATCGTGTCGCCTTTAGCCCCGCCCCCTCCGTGACGTCACCGGCGGGGTTACTCCCGGTCATTCCCTCCAGGACGCCTGAGTTCTCCAAACCACCGATCCCGGTGGTTGGAACCCAGCAGCACCCAACTCTTCGTCAAACTGGGACTGGGGATGTCCGTGGGATGGGGGATGTTGCCGAGGGGAATCCGTTCCCCAAGGGGACCCGCTCCCCGCCACCCCGGCAGTGAGGTCTTACCGATGCCGGGTGCGGCATTAGCGTGGCTTTAGCCAAAAATTGGGTTTCCTAGCCCTCGGCCAGCCCCGCGCCCGCCTCGCCGCATGCTCCACCGGCTCTGCCGGTCCGTGCCGGATGGCGCGGACCGGCAGAGCCGGTGGAGCATGCGGCGAGGCGGGCGCGGGGCTGGCCGAGCTCTCCGACGCCTTCTCTGGTGCTGGGGGGGTCTCTCCCAGGGTTGGACCCCATCCCGATGGCAATCGGGGTGGATCAGGGCAGCTCCAGGTGTCACCTGCCTCCCCCGCGGTGAAGGTTTTGGCGTGAGGGTGTCCCCCGCCGTGGGGTTTTGCCACGCTGCTTTGCGTTACGGCCACCCTGGGCCACCTCGTGCCCCACGGTTCCCCCACGTGGCCTGACGTTCCACCGGCCGTGGGTTTGCCACCCGTCCCTGGGTGGCCATGGGTCAGCCCTCATTCCCAGTGCCCACCCCGGGGTGACTGCGGGATGCGCATTCGGGGATGCGGGTGCCCTGTGCCCGCCGGGCCCCACAGCCATATAGCTCTGCCCCACGGGCTCCCATGGCGGAGTGGGGGCAGCCGTGGCACTGCTGGGTGCCTGTGTTGTGTTGATGGCGTGGGTGGCAGTGGGTGCCACGGGATAGAAATATTTGGTAGGTGCTGGGCGGCTGGGAGAGCCATGCCCACCCCCGAGGCTGCGCAGTAGGTAGGGGGGGGGGCCAGGAGGGAGCACCCCCTCTCTGCACCCTTGGACTTTGCTCTCTTGCCCCTGCACCATGGAGAAGCCTTGGGGGGGGTCTCTTGAGCAGGGTGGGGGGGTTGAGGGAGGCCCCCCTGGAAGGAAACCCACCCACGCAGAGAGGGGTGCCGAGGGCTGGATGTCTTTTGGGGTGGCGGGGGGGAGAAATGGGGCTGCGCAAAGACCCCGCTCCTTGCGGGGTGTCCCCTCTGGGTGCTGGGCATCGAGCGAGGGACGTCGCGTTGCGTCAGCCGAACGGGGAGGGTCGAGGGGTCGCGCGGGGCGAAGGGGTTAACGGTGGCTGACCCCAAGTAACCGCCGCCGGCGGGTTACGGCGGGGTGTCCGGCAATAACCCGCCGGCGGGCTCACCTTGGCGTGGCCGCGGGGCTTTTTCTGGGGGCGGCGGGCAGGCGGCCGGCGGGCGCGCGGGCGGCGATTGGCGGAGTCGCATCACCCCATCGCCGGCCTCGCTCCAGGCCTGGCGCGGGCAAGCGGCGGGGAGGGCCGGCGGGGAGGAGGCGAGAACATGGCTTTAAAATATCCCGGTGCTTCGTCGCGGCACGATTAACGGGGCTGAGCGGGGGACGCGGTCTAGCTCCTGGGGACCCCCCCCTCCACGTGCGCTCACCGGCATGGAGAGCACCTTCGAAGGTACCCCCTCCTCGCCATCCTCCTCCTCCTCCCTGCTCGGTGGGGTCACCGTCGTGGTCCCTCTCGGGGTGCTGCACCCCACGGAGGGGTGTCCGGGGACCGTGCACCTCGGTGGGGGCATCCCGGGGGGGTGTGTGCGTGGGGGGGTGTGCCTGGGGGTACCTCGGTGGGAGCATCCCGGGACACCTCAGTGGGGGCATCTCCGGACACCCCGATGTTTTGGGTGTCAATGGGGCACCCAGGTCCCATTGAGCGGGGCAGACCCCCCCCCCCGAGGCTATTTAACCCTGCGCTTGCCCCGCTGCACTCCTGGGGGGTGGCGTGGGTAGGCACACCTGGCATGGGGGTCTGGCACATCCCAGGTGTGTCACCCCTCTGTCCCAGCCCGAGCACCCCCTCCCCTCGATACAGGGGCTGCTTTGGGGGTTGCTGGGGTTCCCAGTACAGGATAAATGAACGAGCTGGCACAAGGCCATCTCTGCCCCCCTCAACCTCAGAAGCAGGCTGAGATCTACCCTGCCACCCCCAAACCGGGCTGGAAACCTCTGACCACTGGTGGCCAGGCCCTGGGACCCCCATTGCAGGCGCCGTGCCTCAGTTTCCCCAGTGGCAAGGTGGCTGGGGGGCTGGGAGGAGAAGGGCGCAGGAGATTCCTGGGTTCTCAGGGAATTTTGTCCCTGGGTTATGGAGAGCCGTCCCCAAAGTGCTGAGCCATGGGGTGGGCAGCATGGGGCTAGCTCAGAGAGTCCCAGGGCTTTGGGGGCATCTTGGGAGGTGAGGAGCCGGGGCAGCTGCTGACAGCATGGCCGGGGGGGGGCTGTTTTGCAGACATGCTCCAGCTGATCAACACGCCGGACAATGACTTCTCCGGGCTGTTTGACTTGCCGTTCGGTGCCCCCGACAGCACCGTGACCCCAGGGCTCTCCCCAGCCCAGGGCACCCTCGGCACCTACCTGGGGCCCAGCAAGCCTCCCCCCGCCGCTCCCACCGGCAGCGTCTACCCGGGGCCCCCCGGGATGGCAGCCTTTGCTCCGCAGCCCCCGACCCCGCTCCTGCCAGCACCGGCTCCGGGTGTCAAGGAGGAGCCAGCGGCCGTGCCCAGCAGCCAGCCCCAGTCCGGCGTGTTGCTGGCCCCCAGTTTCGTCCCCGCATCCTCTGGCCAGTTCAGCCCCCAGCCCTTGGTGGGCTACCAGAACCAGCACAGCTTCTCCGGTGAGGATTTGGGGGTGCGGGGGGGGAGGGTGTTCGGGGCTCCCTGGGTGGGGGCTTGTTGCAGGGGGGCTCTTGCTGGAGGAGGGGGATGCATCCCTGCGGGATGGGGCTGCCTGGGGTGGGCTGGTGCTGGGGGGTCTGGTAATGTTGTCCTCTGCTCCATGCCCAGCCGTGCAGCCCGGGGGTGCGGGTCAGGCCCTGCCGAGCCCCCTGCCCGCCCCGCAGCCAGGCCAGCCCGTGGCAATGCCCGGCCCCGTGCAGAGCGTGGCACCCCAGCAGCTCCTGGCCCCCACCGCCCCCGCCACCCAGCCCGTTTCGCCCCAGATCCAGCCAGTGCCGGTAAGCCCAGGGCCAGGGGTCGGGGGGTTCTCCGTGGCCCCCCCCCAGCCCTGCTGACCCCCCCCCCGCCAACCCCCCAGGTCCTACTGCAGCCCCATTTCATCAAGGCTGACTCCCTGCTGCTGACGGCCGTCAAGACGGACGCCAGCAGTGCCAAGACCTCCAGTATCGCCTCCCTGGCCACCAGTGCCAGCGGCTCTGCCACCCCACTGCAGGTGCCGGTAGGTCCCACTGCCGGGGAGCTCTGAGGTGGTGGTGGGATGCTCCGGGACCCCCACCGACACTGTCCCACATCCCCACAGGCTCTGGTGAGTGGAGGGACCATCCTGGCCACGGTGCCGCTGGTGGTGGACACAGAGAAGCTGCCCATCAACCGGCTGGCACCCAGCGGGAAGCCGCCACTGGTGCAGAGCCGGGGGGAGAAGCGCACGGCTCACAATGCCATCGAAAAACGCTACCGCTCCTCCATCAACGACAAGATCGTTGAGCTCAAGGACTTGGTGGTGGGCACCGAGGCCAAGGTGGGAGCCTAGGGGTGGTGGGGCAGGGGTGGGCAAGGGGGGGCTTTGCCCGGCATTTGGGCTGAGCCGTCCCTGCCCGCCGGCAGCTCAATAAATCGGCGATCCTGAGGAAGGCGATCGAGTACATCCGCTTCCTGCAGCAGAGCAACCAGAAGCTGAAGCAGGAGAACCTCGCGCTGAAGATGGCCGTGCAGAAGAACCGTGAGTGGAAGGGCAGGTCTCGGGGTGGAGGGGTGCTCAGCCTTGGTGCTGGGGCTGCCGTACCCCCCCAGCACCGCTCAGCCCATTCTGCTCCCCCCCACAGAGTCCCTGAAGGACCTGGTGGCCTCCTGCAGTGGGGGGGCCAAGGCGGAGACCCCCATGGAGGTGGTGAAGGCGGAGGTGATGGAGATGCTGACGCCGCCACCCTCGGACGTGGGCTCGCCGTCCCACAGCAGCCCGCTCTCGCTCAGCGGGGGTAGCAGCAACAGCAGCAGCGACTCGGAGCCTGACAGCCCCCTCTGCGACCATGGCAAGGTGGGGGGTGCTGGGGGGGGTTGGATCCCCCACCCTGAGTGGGGCAGGGCATCAGCTGCATCACGCCTGGGGTGCCAAGAGCAAGGCGCACCAGATGCCGGTGTAGGGAAAGGAGCTGAGAGCCCTGGTCTTGCTCTCTGAGGCTGCTCCTCACCCGATTTGGGGCTGGAGGGAGGGATGCGGGGGCTTTCTGGGGTGCAGGGGGCTGCTGGACCCCTGGCCCATGCCCATGCCCCGTGCTCTGTACCCCAAAATGTGCTCTGTACCCCATGCCCATACCTTGCACTCCATGCCAATGCCCTGTATCCCATACCTGTGCCTCGTCACCATGCCCCATGCCCGTACCTGTGCCCCATGCCCCATGCTGTGTACCCCATGCCCATGCCTGTAGCTGTACCCCATGCCCTATATCCCATTCCTGTGCCCCATCACCATGCTCCATGTCCATGCCCGTGCCCCGCGCCCATGCCCCGGGGCTCAGAGCAGCTCTGCCCGCACAGGTGAAGCAGGAGCACCCGCCACCCTCGCCCAGCAGCCAGGGCATGCTGGACCGCTCCCGCATGGCCCTTTGCGCCTTCGTCTTCCTCTGTCTCTCCTTCAACCCCCTGGCCTCCCTCCTCCGGGGCTCCGGTGCCCCGGCCTTTGTGGGGAGCCCGGGCACCGCTGGCCCCAGCAGGAGCATCATGGCTGAGTCTGGCACCATGGGTAAGCTCTGGCATGGGGTGGGGGCTCTTGGGGTGGAGGCCACTGGGATGGAGGCTGTCGGGATAGGTGTGGGGTGGAGGCTGTCGGGGTGGGCAAGGGGCAAAGGCCATTGGGATGGAGGCTGTCGGGGTGGGCAAGGGCTAGAGCCTGTTGAGGTAAAGACCATTGGGGTGCTGGGTGTTTGGGTGGGTGTGTGGTAGGGGCTACCTGGGTTGAGGCTGTTGGGGTGGAGCCCACCAGGGTGGAGGTTTTCGGGATGGGCCTGGAGTGGAGGCCGTTGGAGCGGTGACCATCAGAGCGGAGGCAGTCACGGTGGACATGGGGTGAAGGGCATCAGGAGGGGGGGTCTTGGGGTAGGTCTGGGATGGGAGACGATTGGGGTGGAGGATGCTGGCGCGGGGCAGAGGCCATTGGGTGGAGGCTGTTGGGGTGGACGCCATTGGAGTGGAGGCTCTTGGGGTGGGCACGGGATGGAGACCCTGGGGTGGGCGCAGGGCAGAGGCGGCGGGGTGGTGCTGACCCCCTCCCCACGCAGAGGAGCCGTGGGGGTGGTCGCAGTGGCTGTGGCCCACCCTGGCCTTCTGGGCTCTGAACGCGGCGCTGGTGCTGGGGGCGGTGGTGCGGCTCTTCGTTTGCGGGGAGCCCGTCACCCGCCCCCACTCCGAGCCCTCCGTCCTCTTCTGGCGGCACCGCCGGCAGGCAGACCTCGACCTCGACCGGGTAAGCCCACCCTGCCCCACCCTGCATGATGGCACCTGCCCCACCCACCCTGGCCACGCCCCACTTGGCCCCACCAACCCTTTCTCCCAGCACCCATTCTATGGGTTAGCCCCGCCCGTTTCATAATCCCCGCCCCATCGCCATTAGCCCCGCCCCCGTCCCAACCCTTCCACCCGGGCTAGCCCCGCCCACCCCCTCTAAACTCACCCCGGCTCTCGCGTCTGGCCCCGCCCCTACACCGCTGGCCCCGCCCCTACACCGTTGCCCCCCCGCGATTTAGCTCCACCCACCCGCCGTGGCCCCGGCCCCCCGCGCTGACCCGCTCTCTCCCGGGGGTCGCAGGGCGATTTCGCCCAGGGTGCCCAGCACCTGCGGACGGCTCTGGGGGCACTGGGCCGGCCCCTGCCCGCCTCCCACGGGGACCTGGCCTGCAGCCTGCTCTGGAGCCTCCTGCGGCACCTGCTCCAGCGGCTCTGGGTGGGCCGCTGGCTGGCCGCCCGGGCCGGGGGGCTTCGCTCCGACCCGCCACCCCCTGCCCACGTCCAACAGAGCGCCCGAGACGCCGCCATGGCCTACCACCGCCTGCACCAGCTCCACCTCGCCGGTATGGCCCCGCGCTGTGGGGCAGGGGGGAACGGGACCCCCGCGCCATGAATCCCATCTAAGACCCCCCCCCACCTTCCATCCCCACAGGGAAGCAGGCCGGGGGGCACCTGCTGGCCATCAACCTGGCGCTGAGCGCCGTCAACTTGGCCGAATGCGCCGGCGACGCCGTCTCCGTGGCTGCCTTGGCCGAGATCTATGTGGCGGCCGCCCTGCGGGTCAAGGCCAGCCTGCACCGCTGCTTCCACTTCTTGGCTGTGAGTGTGGGGCAGGGGTGGGGTGGGGGTCCCGTGTGTCCCCTGGGACTCAGTCTTGGGTCTCCCCTCCTTGACACCCCCCCCCCCGCTCTCCCCGCAGCGCCCCTTCCTCTGCAGCGCCCGGCGCGTGGCCCTGTCCCACGGCGGGGCCGTGCCCCCCGCCATGCAGTGGCTCTGCCACCCCTTGGGCCACCGCTTCTTCGTTGACGGGGACTGGGCCGTCAAGGGCGTCCCGAGGGAGACCATCTACAGCTCTGCCGGCAACCCTGGTAACACTCCCCCCCCCCCCACCCCAGTGCCCCCAAGCCCCCCGTTTCGGGGTGGAGGCGTACCCGCTCACCGCCCCTCTGTGCCGCAGTGGATCCGCTGGCACAGGTGACCCAGCTTTTCCGCGAACACCTCCTGGAGAAGGCACTGTGCTGCGTGGCCATGCCCGAACCCGGCCGCCCCGCTGCCCAGGGAGAGGGGTACGTGCTGGGGTGGGCACCCCGCTCCCTTCGCCCGGCGTGGGGCTGGCACCGCTCACAGCCCCTCTCCCGGCAGGCGCTTCTCCGATGCGCTCGAGTACCTCCAGCTGCTCAACGGCTGCTCTGACGCCAGCGGTGCGCCCGGTCCCGCACCCTCCATCAGCTCCGGCTTGGCGGCCATCACAGGTGAAGCCGGCCTGTGTCCCCCCCCCCAATTCCCGGGGGACGCTTCGTCTTGGGGGCCACGGGGCCGCTGGACGCCCCGCTCCCGTGTCCCTCCCGCCCCGCAGGCACCGACCCCGTGTCCAAGTGGTGGGCGTCCATCATTGGCACAGTTATTCACTGGCTGCAGGGAGATGAGGAGGGGGCCGAGCGCCTTTACCCGCTGGTGGAGACCATGCCCCGGGCGCTGCAGAGCTCTGAGTGAGTGCTGGGGGGGGCATCGGGGACGGGGGGGGGGGAGCAAAGGGGTGCCAGCTCATCGCACACCTCCCCTCCTTTTTGGGTTGGCACAGCTCTTGCTAACGCACTCTCGAGCGCTGTGGCTGTGCTGCCCAGTGTCTGCTGAGTGTTGGGGGGGGGGCACAGCTGTGCCCGGTGAGGGGTCTGCAGTGACTCTTATCCCCCCCCATCCTTGCAGAAAGCCCTTGCCCCGCGCCGCCCTGCACTCCTTCCGAGCCGTCCGAGCCATGTTGAGCAAGCAAGATGGGAGCCAGGCCAGCCTGAACCACTGCGAGAAGGCCAGCAGCTGCCTGCGGGAGAGCCTGGAGCTCGGCAGCCCCCCCAAAGGCACCATCGATAAGGTGAGCCGGGGTGGGGGGCAAAACGGCCGCCCACCCTGGGGTGGGGGGGAACGGGGGGGGAGAGCACCCAGCCCTCGCGGGAGGTGCCCCCGGCCCTCGCGGGGGTGCATTGTAGTTGCATTGCATGTGTCAGACTGGGAGTGCAATGCCCCTGCCATGCAGCCCGGCGGGGGCCCCGCGCAGCGACGCCTGCCCGCAGGGACGTCCTCGCCCCCCCCGGCCCCCTGCCATCCGTCTGTCCGTGTCCCCCCCGCCCCCCTCCAGCTCACCCAGATCCCCTCGCTCCCCCTTCCCACTCCCCTGGCCCTTTCCCAGGCGGTCCAGCTCCTGCTCTGCGACCTTCTCCTCGTCACCCGCACCAACCTGTGGCAGCAGCAGATGAACGTCAGCCAGCAGCGCAGCTGCCTCTACCAAGCGTCCGCCCTCGAGCTCCGCGGTTTCCAGCAGGATCTCAGCAGCCTCCGGCGCCTGGCCCAGACCCTTCGCCCCGCCATGCGTCGGGTGAGCCCCTCGCCCCTCGTCTTGGCGGGTCCCCTCGTTGTCCATCCCCGTGTCCGGCTGTGCTGACTGCATGTCCCCCTCTTCTTCCTCTCCAGGTGTTTCTGCATGAAGCCACCGCCAGGCTCATGGCCCGGGCCAGCCCCACACGCACCCACCAGCTGCTGGACCGCAGCCTGCGGAGGAGAGGGGTGCAGGGCAGCAAAACAGGTAGGACATGGTGATGGGGGGGGGACGGGACACCCACCGCTCCCCACCCGCAGCACCCCAGCAGCGTTGGGTGGTGGGAGACAGGGGCTTTGGTGGTGATGCCTGCTCTGGGGTGGGCGAACAGCCCCGTCCCCGTGCCGGAGCATCCAAGGGAGGAGGGTCGGTGGCTTCCAGTGGCACCCTAGGGGCTGACACCCCTTCTCCCCCCCCCAAATTTAACAGCCGGCGAGCCGGAGAGTCACCCCACACCACGGGAGCACGCCGAGGCTCTGCTGCTGGCCTGCTGTTACCTCCCACCCAGCTTTCTCTCGGGGCCGGGCCAACGCGTGGGGATGCTGGCCGAGGCCGCCCGCACTCTGGAGAAGCTGGGTGACAAACGGACGCTGCACGACTGCCAGCAGATGATCATCAAGCTGGGCAGCGGCACCACCGTCACATCGGGCTAGTTGGGGAGGCGGGGGGGGACACGCTGCCAGCCCCCCCCCCCCAACCTGCTAGCCCCCTCCTGGGTCCGGGATATGGGAGAAGGGGGGGGGGGGGTGGGGAGGCCCGTGCCTCAGTTTCCCCTTCACCCCCCCTGGGACGGGAGCCCTTTCTGCGGGACAGTGTCAGGGAGCAGGTTTTGGGGGGGGGGGCGGGAGGGGCAGGGTGATGGTCGGTGCCACCGGCAGCGGGTGTGGAGGCTCCATGTGTGGGACAGCCACGCGTGGGGGCACCCCGGGTGGGCTCAGCCACCCCATGGCTCTGTCCTTGTCCCCAGCCCGCTTGGGTGATGGGACGTGGGGACCTCTAGTGACACTGTCCCAGTATTGCATGGCACTGGGATGCTTGGCCAGCCTGGCCCCCCAGTGCCACCTCATAGCCCCCCCCACCCCAGTGCCCTGGCACAGGGTGGGGGCCTGTCCTCGCCCCCCCCCCAACCTTCTCCTGGTGTCCTGCTGCTGCAGGGGGGGGCTTGGGGCACCTCAGCATTGCCCCCATTATGGGGGAGGGGGGGGAGATTTGGTCCCACGGTGGCAGCTAAGGGTCCTCTCCCCAACTGTGCCTGCGGTAGGTAAGAGGGGACCCCCAGCCTATCCCTCCCCCCCACCCCAGCACTGACCAGTCCCCCCCCAGTTAGGAGCTGCCATCACCCCCCTGGGCACAGCCGGGCCTGAGCGCTTTCAGAGAAGGGATGGCAGGGTGGCAACGGGGGTCCCAGGGGGCTGGTGGGTGCCCTCATCCCCTTGCTTTGCCCCCTCTTGTACATAGCCCCCCGCCCTGCCCCAGCCCCCCCCCCCCCCCGCCTTGCCTTTTTAAACGGTATTTTCATAGTTGGAGAGTTTTGTACAGACAATTAAAGCTGATTATTTATACCGGTGTGTGCTGGACTGGGGTGGGGGGCGGGATGGGACGACACAGACACTGAACTGGGGGGGCATGCAGGGCCTAGCTGGGGCAAGGGGGGGATCCTCCCCCCCCAGCTGGGCATCGTGGGTCCTGCCTTGCCCCCACAGGGCATGGAGGTGGGGGGACGACAACAAGGGTGGCAGGGTTGGGGACACTGGGTGCCAAGGGACCCCAAACACCCCCTCCTTACCCCAAGATGTTCTGGGGGTGCTGCCCCCAGCCCCCCCAAACCCCAGCCCTACAGCGAGACCCTTGGTACAGGTGGCACCTGGGGACAAAGGGCCAGCCAGGGGCTGGCACAGCCCGGGGGGGGACCCCCAGGAGCCCCCCCGGGAGAAAGAGAGGCCACAAGCAGGGCGCCACGTACTTCCAAAACAATCGTTGTATCTTTATTGACGCTCTGAATGCAATGACCTGTTTTTTACTCTTAAGGAAAATAAACATCTTTTAGAAACAGCTTGTTACACACAATCTTCAGTGTGAAGCAATATACTAATAAGAACACTAGTCTTAACATTTACAGTCTTCATATATATTATATATATGTATATGTATACATATATATACACTATATAATGAGGCAATATATAATACACACGGTTTACCATTTTACAGTCATATGTACAAGATGTCACTAAAAATAGCCATATTTCAGGCAACACTGCCAGGGACACCAGGATTTTTATTTTTTTTTCTTTAAATTAATTATTTTTATTATTCTTTCTCTCTTCCCCCCCACCCCCCCTCCTTTTTTGTGTTTTTCACTCCTGTGTCCAAGGCAAGCTGCTGAAACAACAGACATTTTGTGGCCAGCAAACCTTGAGGGTGAGGACTGGGTGGGACGGAGGGGACACGACAGCTGGCGGGGACACGAGGTGCTGGCTCTGCAGGGTCCGGGATGGGGGACACGGATGGGGCCAGCACTATGCCACCCCCTCCCCCCCCGCTTTGCAAGTGGCGGAGCAGCTGGCAGCTCTGTTTTTAGGATGGGATTTGGGGTTGATTCACCCTGGATTGGTTATTTACTACCTGCGCCAGGGTGCGGGTGGTGCAAGGTTGGGGTGTGCAGACTGGGGAGTCATGTGGGGTACCCCCGCGGGGACAGGGGCAGGGGGTGATCCCAGTGCTGGGCAGCCCCCCAGCTCCACCGACGTGGCCGGGAAGGGAAGCAAAAGCCAAGGGAGCCGAGCGAACCCGGCACCCAGGGCAGCGAGGGGCGAGCCAAGGCCATGCAGAGGGAGGAAGCAAATGCCTCCTCCTCCTCCTGCAAGGACCCTGCTGCCAGCTGGAAGCCATTTCTGAGCTGCTTGCACCCTCTTACCAGGCTAAAACCCTGGGCTTCAGCACCCAGAGCCATGGGGTTCAGCACCCAGAGCCCTGGGGTTTGCACCCAGAGCCATGGGGTTCAGCACCCACAGCCCTGGGGTTTGCACCCAGAGCCATGGGGTTCAGCACCCAGAGCTATGGGGTTTGCACCCAGAGCCATGGGGTTCAGCACCCAGAGCCATGGGGTTCAGCACCCAGAGCCATGGGTTTTGCACCCAGAGCCATGGGGTTCAGCACCCAGAGCCCTGGGGTTTGCACCAAAGCCCTGGGTTTTGCACCCAGAGCCATGGAGGTTTGCACAAGCACAGGGAGCAAAGCCCGTCCCCAGCAAGAGGAGCTGCAGACGAGGTGCTGGCGAGGCCGAGCAGAAAGAGGAGGGTGGGTTTTTTGGGGAGGTGTCCCAAAGAGCAGGACCAGGTGTCCCCATCCCAGCAGCGCCAGCGCCCCATGGAGCGGGAGGGTGGAGGGTGCAATGGGCCGGGGTTCGGAGGGAGGGAGCGGGGCTGGGGCAGCCCGGTGGGCGCCCACCAGCCCAGCCAAGCACCCTTCGCCCCGGTGCGGACCCAGCTGCCCAGCGCAGGGGCTGGCACCCCGAGACAGGCAGGGTGGGAGCCAGACAGGAGATGGAAGAACGAAACGGAAAAAAGCAGAGTGGTGTTTTAAACAGCAGGCCGTTGTTTGTCTTTTTTTTTTTTGTCTTTTTTTTTGTCCTTTTTTTTGTCTTTTTTTGTCTTTTTTTTTTTTTTCCTTTTCTCCGCCGCACGTATATACAGACAGACACCGTGAGGTTTGCTGAAGGCAACATCTCAGATCAGATCAGTGTGAGATATGGAGAGCCGGGACCCGCGGGGGGGTCCGGCGGCCCCACAGTAAGACAACATCGCCGGGACCCCCCCCCTCCTTATACACGGCCCCCCCCGCCCCCCCCCGCCCCCCCCCCATTCCCTCCCCCTCCCTGTGCAGCCATGGCGGGCCGGGGAATCCCGTTCCGTCTCCCGTTCGGCCAGGCCGGGTTTTACCGGAGCCCGGCGAGGGGATGGGTGGAAAACCCGGCGCTGGCTCTACCCGCTCTACCCGGAACGGGCTCTGGGGGGGGGGCCTCGAAGGTGGCGGGGACGGGGACGGGGACGGGGGGACGGGGCGGCAGCGCTGCGCCCACCTGCAGCGGGGCGGCTCCCGGTACGGCCCGGCCCGGCCCGGTCCGGTCCGGCCCCGCTCCGCTCCCGGGGCGCTGCCTCCTCCGCCGGTCCCTCTCGTTGGCGGTGGGTGCCCACCGGGCGTTACACCGGCTGCCTCTGCGGGGAGAATTGGAAAGGGGGGGTGTGTTAGCCCCCGAGCCGGTGGGGATGTCCCCATCAGCAGCCACCCTGCCCACCCGTGAATAATCGTGCACCCACCCCAGATGCGGGTGCTTTTAGCTCGGGTTCAGTTGTCGTCCACCACCCTCGTTAGCGCTCAGGGAAAACCCCCAAGAACCCGCTTGGGGGGGGGTCCCAGACCCAGCACCCACTGGCCTAACCCCTCAGCGGAGGGGTCCTGGGTGACCTGGTATCCCCCCAGGGACGCGATGCCGTGCCCCGTGTGATGCCCCTTGCCACACGGGGCTGAGCGCCCTGGGTGGGTGTGCAGTGGAGCGGGGTGTCCCCGGGGGGGGGGGAACATGGTCTGAAGGCAGGTCCTCCTACCCCAGGGGGGCTGCGGAGCATTGGAGGGGGTGCACAGGGGAGGTCTGGGCTTACCTTATGTTTGGGACATCTCAGAGAGAAGCTCTCTTCGGTTAATAAGCAACCTGCGAGGAGAGGAGAAGGCTGCGTCAGGGGAGTCCCCACACTGCAGGACGGCTGTCCCCGAGTGGCAGGGACACAGCATCCCCCCTGGCCCACGGCCTCCTGCCACCCTCCGGACCAACCGCAGCGTTTGCATGAAGGGTTCAGCTGAGGCCGGCCAAACTCAGGACACCAGCCGGCACTGCCAGTGCTGCGGGCATCGCCGTTCCGGCAGGCAGGGAGCCGTGAGCCCACCCTAACCTTGGGTGGGCTTAAGTGCTGTAAGAGCAGCCCAGCCGTGTTGGAGAGTGCCAGGGGACCCCACAGCCCTGTCCCCACGGCCGGGCTCACCTGTGTCGACGGCACACGCGTAGTGGTAGGTGTGGGGACACCCCTTCTGGCAGCAGCCCACGGTGGCTCCCGCTTGCTGGCAGCTCGAGCACTTCTTTAAACGCACCCGGGAATTCGGAGCAGGGAAGGAGAGATGTGGAGAGACAGAGAGACCCCGTCAGAGCCCAGCGCAGGAGCAAAGCACCGCGACGGCCCCGGACACAAGGAGAAGGCGCCCGCGTCTCTGCGCCTCTCCAGCCCCACACTGCCTTCCCCCCCACCTCGCCAGGCAGCATCCTTCCTCCCGTGCTGGCACACCGCGGGCGACGCCGTGCCTCTCACTCGGCCGTCTGCAGCCACGCACGAGATTTCTACCCGCCGTACCGCTCCCCTGGACGGCACCGAGCCTGCAGCCATCCTCCACGGGGCAGAAGGTGAAGAGACACGGCCTGGGCTGGACATGGCTCGGTGGCAGCGGTGGTGGAGGACCATGGTGTTCCCCATCCCCAGCGGGTGCCGCAGGGATGGGAGCACCCGGCTCCGCGGCGTGGGCAGGGAGAAGGCAGCAGCCTCCAGACAGCCATGCCGTGAGCACGCACGCCTGAGAATACGGCCAGCTCCAAACCTAGTACCGGGGGGCTTGCTGGAGACCCCCTGCCTGGCCTCTGCCGGGTGGCTGTCACCTCCTTTTCCCCAGCACAAAACCCCACTGTCCCCTTGGAGGTCTCCCAGCAGCACCCTCCCTATTTTGCTCGCTCGATGTGCCCGTGTTCCTCTCGCTCTGGGAGAGGAGCAGGGCAGGGCTGTCCCCTCCCTCCAGCTCCCCTTCCCCTGCTGCCCATCACCGTGGCATCAGGCCACGTCGTGCCCATTTTCGTCTCCCATCCCGCCTTCACCAGGCTGCATCTGCCCACCTCCGAGCCGCCCCATGCGACGCATGGCTGGGCTGGGGGGGATGTGACCCACTGGGCTCAGCATCCTCGCGGTCCCGGGGGGGCCCTGCCACCCTCCCAAAACATAACAACATAAATATGCTTCTAGGCCTAAAAGGTGGGGGGGGTTAGGTGCTATCAGAGACGCGGCAGCACAAATCTCGCAGGAAGCCAGCGGGGTTCATGGCACACGAACACCCTGCCCGCTCTCCCAGGGCGACTCGTCGGGGCCGACCCTATTAATTTTCATCCCGGCCGGAGACGCAGCTGCGGGAATGGCTTTGGCTGAAGGAGGCCGGCAGGAGATGCCGCCTCAGGATGCGGTGCCGGGCGGGCGGCCGAGCTCTTACCAGGTCGGCAGCCGCCTTGACGGCCTCCTGCAGCCCGTAGAGCTTCCCCGCCACCAGGAAAACCCCAGCGGTCCATACGGCACAGGCCTCGTGCAGCCAGTGCTCCTGCGTGTCGCCCGCCGGCTCCTGCGGCGGGGACTCGGCCTTGTGACATTCGTGCCGCCGGGGCTTTTCGGCCGCCTCCTCGCCCTCTGTCCTCTCGTCACAGCAGTAGCAGCTCTGCAGCCTACGAAACATGCCCCGCGGGCTGGAGCGCAGCGCGCTCTGCTTGGCCGCCTCGGCGGCACCCTCCGGCCGCGCTGCCTTGCCGCCGGCACCGCAGCCGCCCTCCGTCCCTCGGGGCGCCCGCTCGGCCGCGGCGGGTGGGATGGCGTCCTCGCCCGGCCCCTCTGCCCGCGCCTTCTCCTTCAGCCGCGACTTCTTCTTGGGCAGACAGTCCTCGGGGTAGTAGGGCCCGCAGAGGTCCCCCAGGTCCTTGTAGTTGGCGGGGTTGCGGCACAGGCAGCAGACCAGGCAAGCGGCGCTCAGCGCCTTCGACACCACGGGCCCCATGTGCATGGTGGAGGAGGCGGGCAAGGCTGCCCGCGGTCGCGGCGCCGGCCCGGCCGGTCCCCGTTGCAGCCGGGCCTCCTCGCCGGGCGAGTTGACGACGGTGCAGGCGGTGGTGAACTCGCCGCGCCGCTCCACGCGGACGTAGGGGGCAAAGGGGGGGGCCCGGCTGTCCGCCCGCAGCCGCTTGCAGGAGATGTACTTCAGCCGGATCTCGGGCTCGGCGGGGTGCAGCAGCGGGGCCTGCTGGGCTTGCCGCCGCCGCTTGCCGCGGCTCTTGCACCGCGCCGGCACCGCCTTGGCCTTGCCGTGGGCCAGACGCTTCCGCTGCCTCTTGGAGTAGCCGTTGTAGTTGGAGTGGTTGGCCCGTGGCTTCGGCCCCCGGGCCGGCCCGGCAGTGGGGCGTCCCTCGGGGGGACCCTCACCGCCCCCCGCCTCCTTCTCCTCGCTCTTTGGTTTCTTGCCCTCCCGTGGAGCCTCCTCCTCGCCTCCTGGTCCCGCCGCCCGCTCCCGGGGCAGCAGCGGCGGCGCGGGGCCAAGGGGCGCCTTGGCCATGCCCAGCGCCGCCGCTTTGCCCTTGCGGTTCCTCTTCTTGGGTAGGAGCCCCAGGCTCTTGGCTGCCATGGTGGAGCTGGGCTGGGCCCCCGGGGCTGGTGTGCAGGCCTCGCCCTGGCAGCCGTCGGTAGAGAGCTTCTTCCCGCCGCCCAGCTTCCCCTTGGGTGCTCGGCCGTTGGGGTTTCGGCAGAGCTGCTCGACCGCCGGCGCGGCGGGCGCCTTCTGCGCCGCCACCAGCTTGGGCAGCCGGGCATCGCCCGCCGCCAGGGCCACCCCGCTGTGCTTCACCGCCCGCTCCCTCTCCGTCCCCGCCGGGCTCAGGGAGGTGCCGTAGGCGGCCGCCGTGGCCGCCGCTGCCGCCGCCACCGCCGCCGTGGCCGCCGGTTTGCAGGCGAACTTCTTCAGGTTGGGCGAGGTGATCTTCTGGACGATGGCCTCCAGCTTGAGGCCGCGGCCCTTGCGGGGAGGCAGCACTTTGGTCTTGGTGGCCTCCTGGAAGGCCGCCCGGGAGGTGATCTTGATGCAGACATCAGGGGCCTCCTTCGGCGGGGGGGGCTTCGGGACGGCTTCGCCGGAGCTCTTGGGGGGCAGCTTGGCTTTCACCTTCTTGGCCACGGGCATCTTCTTGAAGAGGCTGGGGGGGGCCTCTGGCTTCTCCTCCTTCACGCCGCCGCTGTTGCTCCGCAGGACCAGGTTCCTCTTCTTGGCGGGGATGGGGGAGATGAAGGTGGACTTCCTCTTCAGCGAGTGCAGGGGCCGCTCGGACATCTTGCCCCCCATGCCTGGCCCCGCTTTGGGCAGCTTCATCCGGGCACCCACCTTGCCCTCCTTGTGGGGGCTGCCCGGCGCCGCCAGCTTGAAGGCGGGTGGGAGGTGGTTGTTGGAGATGAGCTTCTTGGGCGCCTTGCAGTTCTTCAGCCGGACGTCGGCCGCCCGCTTGCCCCGCCGCCTCTTGGTGTAGAAAACCTCCTGCGTCTTCGTCCGGGAGCGCAGGATCATCGACCGCTGGTCCCTCTCCCCCGCCTCCACCGCGTCCCCCTCCGGCGGCGTCGGCCCCGCCACCTCCTCTGCCGCCACCAAGCCGGGCACCAGGAGGGTGGCATCGCTGGCGTTTTGGACCACCTTGGGGGCCGGTCGGCTGCTGCGTTTCCTGGCTTTGAAAGCCACCCGCTGCTTCACGCCGCAGGTGGGCTTCTTCCCCAGCTTCTCCTGGTGTGTGGGGGCCTTCAGCCCCTCCAGTGGGGCCGGGGCACGGGGCTCAGCGAGGGCGGTGAAGGAGCGGGTGCACATGCGCGCCGGCAGACCCTCAGCTGGAAACCGGGGCGTTTGGCTGTGGGCGTTCTTGCTTGGTATCTCCGCCTGGCCGTCTGGTCCGAGGCAGGCGCTGGCCATGCCGCCGGCTGCCGGCAGGTCATCGAAGGGGCTCGGCACGGCGCTGCTGGGGCCGTCCCCCTCTGGCAGCCGGCAGTGGACTCTCTTGTTGCGGAGGCTCTTGCCCCGCGAGACAGGCTCCGTCTTTCCCAGCGTGTTTTTGGGGGCGAGTTGCTGCTTCACCGACGGGGCAGATTCGGCGTCGGCCGCCTCCAGGTGGGATGTCTCCCCTCCGCCGCTCTCCTCCTCGGGTTGGATGTGGGGCAGGGAGGACTTGAACCAGCTCTTCACCTTGGTCTCCGTGCCCACGGCAGGGCCCAGCAGGATGACGGACTGGCCGGAGAGGCGCGCGGCGGGAGCTGAGCTCTCCTTCTCCACCGTGCTGACGGTCTCCTCGGCGGACACGGGCACCTCGCTGGAAGACAGCACGGCGGGCATCTCCGGGGGCTTGGGCGGCGAGGTGTCGTACGTCACCGACTTCTGCTCTGAGCCGGCCAGCTCGCAGAGCGAGGAGTACTCCTCCGCCTCCAGATCTGACTCCTTCAGCTCCGGCGAGGAGATGATGGGGATCTCGCTGAAGTCCCCAGCTGAGCAGCAGTGCCGGGTGTCCTGGAGCCACCTCTCACTGTCCGCCTTTGCCGCTTCATCGTAGGTCAGCGTCTCCTCCTCCTCCTCCTCCATCGCCTGCTGGCCGAAGTCCCGGGCTGGCTCGCTCTTGGCCGGCTGCTCGCCATCACACAGATCCAAGCCGCAGGCATTTTTTTTCTCCTTGCAGGAGCCCACCAATTTGCTGGGGAATAAGCCCTTGGGGAGGTCAGCGGCTTGCAGCTCCTTCCACCGCAGGCACGCCTCACCCAGGCTTTCCTCCGGCCACTCGAAGTGCTCCATGGCGTTCTCGGACCCCACCGAGTTGGCGGTGGTGTTCGAATAGCAGCTGTAGCTGGCGGCTCCCGCACTCGACGTCGCTGCCGGGATGCTGGGCTTGGAGTTGAAGGCCAGCGGGGCAGAGTCCTTCAGTGCGTCCTTTGTCTCGGCGGCCGTGAATTCCACCTGGGGACCCTCGAACACCTCCTCGCCAAAGTCCTTTCCCGTGCTGGCCCCCGAAGCCTTGTCCAGCTTGAGGGGCTCGGTGAGCGTGCTGGAGTCACCCTGGCTGGGCCAGGCGCCCTTCACCATGGAGTCCAGGCAGGGCCGGTGGTTCTCCAGCTGGAAAGGGGACTTGGTGGCCTCCTTGCTCAGCATGGGAGAGTTGGCCCAGGCTTTGTCTGCCTTCTCGCTGATGGCGTCCTGCAGGACGATGATCTCAGAAGCCAGCTCCTCCTGGGACAGGGCGCTGAGGAGCAGCCGGGGACAGTCCCGTTCATTGGTCACATACTTGGTGAAGGTCTCCAGGGGCAGGCTGGCATGGATGCTCTGGAAGGAGTCGTCCGATTTAGTGGACATGTCGTCCGGGGAGGTCACGGAGCAGGTGGACACCGACTCGGGCTTCGTCTTGGAGTTGCTGTTGACGCGGGCAGGGCTGCGGTTCTGGTTGCAGTACAGGAAACTCCTCTCCAGCTGGTCCTCCGACCCGCTGAGGTAGTCGGTGTCCTGCGTCTCGGCGTGGACGGATTGGGGGGTGCTCAGCGGGTCGGACAGAGGGGTCCCCACCTGCTCCGCCGAGTAGGTGCTGCTCTCAGGGCTGCAGTGCTGTCCCTTGAGCTGCTCAGGGGTCCTCGCTGGGGTCTTGATGCCCTTTTTCTGGGGCACGGCCGCTTTGGAGAGCAGCAGCTGCTGGACAGTGTTGGAGATGTTCTCCACCTGGGAGGTGAGCGCTGTCAGGCTCTGCAGGCTCAGGTCTGACAGCAGGTTTTCAGGCAGCTTCTCCTTCTGCAAGTTTTTGCAGTTCCCCGATTGAGCATCGGGGCTCGTCCCGTCGGTGGGAGAAGGGTTCAGCAGCGGCATGAAATGGCTGTGGTCGGCGATGCCGGCCGGGAAGGCGCCGGCGCTCAGCGGCTGCTGGCTGTACTGGAAGTTCTC
This sequence comes from Haliaeetus albicilla, assembly GCF_947461875.1. Classification (NCBI taxonomy): domain Eukaryota; kingdom Metazoa; phylum Chordata; class Aves; order Accipitriformes; family Accipitridae; genus Haliaeetus; species Haliaeetus albicilla. The sequence continues at coordinate 23,076,419 of NC_091504.1, read as the reverse complement.
CAGGTTGGGCATCAGCGGGGAGGGAGTGGAGCTGTAGGACGGGGACCTGCCGACTGAGCGAGCCGGCGAGTGGCTGGCGCTGGGACTGAAGGTCTGGTAGTACTGCTCCGGCGTCCGGACAGGCGGCGCGTCGCCCTGGCAGTAGGTCTGGCCCGGCTGGTTGTAATGTTGGTACTTGGCCAGGTTTTGGTAATGGAGGGTCTCTGGGGCGTGATGCCGCCCCTGCAAGGGCTGCGGCGGCTGCGGGGGCTGCGGCGGCTGCGGGGGCTGCGGCGGCGGTGGCTGCGGGGGCTGCGGCGGCGGCTGCGGGGGCTGCTCGTAGCCGATGCGGTTGGGCTGGTAGCCGTGCAGGTTGGGCACGCGGGGGCCGGGGGCCAGGCTGGCGGCGCTGCCCAGGGGCCGCTCCAGCGGCGGCTGCCCCGAGGGTGCCGTGCAGCTCTTGTAGGAGTGTGCCGGCTGGCTGCCCCCCGGCACCGAGGAGTAGGTGGAGGAGGCAGGGAAGGACTGCGAGTGCTGCCCGAAGTGGGGGCTCTGCGAGAAGGGCATGGGCGAGGAGACGTCGTTGGGCAGCTTCTGCCGCTGCAGCTTGGGGTAGGGGAGCGCGGGCGGCTGCTGCTGCTGCTGCTGCGGCTGCGGCTGCTGCTGCTGCTGCTGCTGCTGCTGCTGCTGCTGAAAGTGAGGCCGGAAGGGCAGCGAGGCGGCCGCCGGCTCGTGGTACGGCCGCCCACCCGCCAACGCCGCCGTCTTCTTCATCAGGCTGTCCTCATACTTGGCCACGCCGCCGGGCAGCGCCTGCGGCTGGCTGCCCCACGCCTGCAGGCTCTCGTCCCCCGAATATCGGGCCGGGTAGGGGCTGTTCTCCTGCACGGCGTAATTGGAAAAGGCCGGCCTGCCTTGCAGCTGCTGCCCCGCTAATTGCTTGTTTCCCCGGTGGTATTTCTCCACGGCGCTGTTCTCGTAGCCCGAGTACGGCAGTTGCTGCTGACTGTAGTACTCCTTCGCCACCAGCCTCTGCCGCTCGCAGTTCGGCCCTGCCTGACTTTGATGCCTGTAATTCTCCAGGCGTGATGTATCTTGTGAAGTCGGCTGGTAGCTCTGCTGGTTGCCATGGAAACCACACCTTTCTCGAAAGGACTGCATGGCGCGGGCTCGTTATCTGCGAAGAGAGAGAGGCGAGAATTCAAATGAAGCATCGCCACCGCGGCGGGCCGGGGAGCGCGGCCGCGCTCCGAGAGGGGCGACGTCGCGTGCGCCATGGGGGCATCGCCTCGCCTGCCGCGGCGTCGCTCCGCTGGTGCTGGCGCCGCGTTGCCTCGCGTCGCCCTGCAGCACGTCGCCCTGCATCGCCTCGCCTTGTGTTTCATCTCCCTGCATCGTGTTGCCTTGCGTGGCATCGCCCTGCAATGCATCGCCTCGCGTTGCCCTGCAGCGCGTTGCCCTGCATCACATCGCCTTGCATTGCATTGCCTTGCATCGCATCACATCGCACCGCCTTGCATTGCATTGCATCGCCCTGCATCACATCACCTTGTGTCGCGATGCCCTGTATTGCCCTAGATCGCAGCAGCTGGCTTAGCATCACCTCGCGTCACTCCACATCGCAGCGTGTCGCCCCACATCACATCGTTCGGCATTGCATCACCTCACCTTTCATCGCCCTGCATCATCCTCTAGCCTACCTCCTTGCATCACCCCTGTCCGCAGCACGGTGCCCGCGAGCTGGGGGGTGGCTGGGGTCCAGCTTGCTCCTCCCTGCCTGCGGTGCACCCAGCCAGCCCTCCTGACCTTGCTGCTGGGAGCTTTCCCCATCTCTGCTCCCTACCCCAGCTTTGCAGGGCAAACAAACCCTCTCCCTGCCTGCCCCACGGGGCGCAGCAACCCCCCCTGCACCGTGTTGGGGTCCCCCAGCCCTGGTGTTCTGCATTTCACGCGCCCGCCACCCCTCGCCTCTGCAAATCACTTACCCGCCTCCTCCTTGCTCGCCCTCCCCGGGGATGCTGGGATCCTGCGAGCCCCTCCGAACACCCTGCTTATCACCATTCTTTTTAATTATTGGGCTAATTACTGGAAGCAGCAGTGTGGAGGGCTGCAAAAAAAGTCATTTCAACTTGCTGGCTCTGCCCGTCTCTGCCTGCTGCTGCCCCCCGCAGCCCCCCCTGGCCCCAGCCGATCCCCCCTGCCCTGGTGCGATACCATCTGGAAGCTGTCTGCTCCCGCCAGCAGACATCTATTAGCCGAGCGCCTCGCCACCGTCGTCATTAAACCTCCCCATTTCCTAGCCCAGCTTGCGTTGGGTGCAGGGAAGCACCCGGGTCACTGGTTTGATCTCAGAGGCAGCCGAGTGGCTTGTGGGGGCTAATGAAGGGCTCGATGGAGGTGGGGGGGGACACATCCTGCCCGTCCCCAGCACCAGTGGGTGGGAGGCGCTGGGGTGAACACGAGTCTGTTTTGGCAGCGGCTTGAGATTTGGGAGCCCGGGTTAGGGCAGCCCCAAGGGTCTGCAGCTCCCCGGGGACTTCCCCGGTGCTGCTCCCTTGGCACCGTGCCACAGCAGTGACCCCAGTGCTGTCCCCTCTGCCTTCATTAACGCAATGAGCGTAACGAGGGGAGGGGATGAGGTGCTGGCGGCGTGTGGCACCCGGCACCTGCCGGCAGAGCCGAGCCTAGCCCCACTCCCCGGCACATCTCCCCGCGGTGCCAGCCACGCCAGGCAGCCCTAAGCCGGGATGGGGACATGTGCGTGTCCCCACACCGCCCTCGTGTCACCGCCACAACGTGCCAAACGGCGCGTGGCTCCGGACGGTCCCTTTGTCGGTGGCTCTGCCGCACCCGCACAAACCGCACCGCTGGCTTGATCAGTCCCAGCTTGGCCTCGTTTTCTCGCAGCGCCCCGTGGATACCGGTAATGTCTCAGCACCTTTTCGGGGTCTGTGTACACACAGATGGGGCTTTATTTAATTATATTTCCATAACCGCCGGCAGCTCGGGGATGCACTGATCACATGGTGCCCTTCGGCACCACTGGAGCCGGGCTCGGTGCCACCCACAGCAGCCCAGCACCCCATCCCCTCCATCCCCTTTTTGGATCCTTTCCATGTCGCTCCTCTGTATCGCAGCTTCATCTCGCAGTCTGCACGGGCAACTGGATGTGGTTAAAGCCGAGATCCCGGGGAAAAGACAGGTCAATTAAAAATCTGGTAAGGCCGGCACAAAAGCCCCTACTGCGGCACGGGCGCGGTGCTGCCCTGTCCTGTGCCGGGGCTGCCTGAACAAAGGCAGCAAAATCAAAGCCAGGCCTCTGGGACAGCCCCGGGCAGTGGCGAGAAAATTAAAGGGAGAAAAGGGCCCCTCACACTCCACATGGAAGCAGGTTTGAAAAATGAAATTGGCTTGAGAAGACCCTGGGCTGGTGCTTTAAGGGGAGCTTTTTTCCCCCCTTTCGCTTTTATTATTAATTATTGTTATTAATTAATTATAGTTAATTTTCCAAACAGCTGGGGCAATGCCAGCCTGAGCAAAAGCACCTGGTGCAAGGGGACGGGTCACTCACTGGCACGCAGAGGCGGGGATGCACGGAGGGAGCAGATGTGCAGGCTGTGCACGCGTGCAGGCTGTGCGTGCATACGGGGTTTGCACACTTGCAGGGTGTCCGTGCCCACAGGGTGTCTGTGCATGCAGGGCGTGCATGCAGTGGGGTGTGCAGCGCCGTGCACACAAGCTGTGTGCGTGGGTGGGAGGAAGCCCTCGGGCAGGATCGGGCCATGGTCAAGCCTGTAAGATAACCCCCGGCTGGGGACAGCCAGCTGAGGCCACGTCCCAGTGCGTGGCAAGGCCTGGGGCTCATCCTGCACCCCTGGGCATCTTCTTACAGGGGTCACACTATGAGGGGCTGGATGAGGCCCACCAGGCAGGAGATGGAGCTGGGGCTGCCCATTGCTTCCCCATCTGAGATGAGCCGAAATCCCGTACCGAGCGAGGTGCCGTGCCCAGAGCCACAGCCCCATTTCCCCGCAGACCACCCGGGAATTGGGCTCTGCTGGGGGTCGGATGCTGCCGTTCGGGGCCGGGAGGGGACACACTCATCACCAACAGCACCCGGACCTGTCGGCAGAGCTGGAGGCCAGCTCTGCCCTCGGCTCTGCCGCAGTTTTGCCGGAGAAGGGCCTTAACAGATGTTGCCGCCTGATGTAGGCTGTTTCCGAGCAAACGCTTTAATGGCATCAAATCAAGCTGTCGACAGCAGCAAGGTTACGGCCCTTCCCGGGAGGGGGAGGCAGCCGCAGCCGCGTCCCGGGGGCCCTGCACACTCGCTCCCCCCGCCACGTCCCTGCCGGACGTGCTATCCTGGCCGCAAAGAAGTTTCCAGCCCGGCTCCTGCTGCCCCCGCAATGGGAATCGATACGGGGCCGTCGGCGTACAGCTGCAGCCGGACGCCTGCCTTCGGTGGTCCGGCAAAGCCACCGCAGCTGCAGCCGGGGGTCACGGTGTGGGTCCCTGGGAAGGGGTCCGCAGGGCGTCCATCGGAGAAGGCAGGCACTCGGGGCCATCGTGGTGCCCAAAGCCAGTGCGACCCCGTCCCCGTAACGCATAGAGCTGCACTCGCCTCTGGCTACGGCCACCCCGGAGCATCCGTCACCCTTCGGGGATACGCAAGGAGCCGCTGCACCTCCCAGCACCGGTGCACGACCCGGGACCATGCTGCGGTGCACGAGGCCATGCTGCAGCGCATGGGGCTGACGCGGTGCCCGGGGCTGATGCGGTGCCCGGGGTTGATGCCGAGAGCCAAGCCGGGGCACTGCGTGGCACTGCCAGGCCAGCGCAGCCCCGTCTCTGCAGACGCCCGCTCGCACGGTGGCTCGCAGCCTGCCTGCTGCTCGGGAGGATTTGTGCTGCGTGGCTGGGTTTGGTGTTATTTTCCTCCTCCCCCCCCCACTCCATCCCTCCTTCTTTCCTTGCTTTCTCCCCAGGGCCGGATCCGGAACCCTCTGAAGGCAGCCGAGGACTCTCCATGGCAGGGGACCCTCGGTAAGCACCCAAGACATCCCCAATGCCTCAGCCCCCCGGGGGCAGCAGGCATCTCCCAGCCCCCCCCGCATCCCAGCCTCGCTTCCCAGCTGCTGCTCATCCCACAGGGCCGGATCCAGCACCCCCCCAGCCCGGCTGCTCCCTCGCCTTCACTGCTGCGCCATCAACAAGGACTCAGCGTCTAAAAATAGCAGCGCGCTCTCGCAAGGGGATGCTTCGCCATCGGAGCAGAGCTGGCACCGTGGACCCCCCCCGCCACCAGCTCCCCATCCCAAAACCACTGCACCAAATCCCCTCCCAGCCCTCTCCCCCCCACCCACCCATGGGTGCAGCCCCACACGGTGAGGCAGCATCGGGGGGGGGGAGCAAAGGGGTAGGACACCCCCCCCCAGCCTCCCTTGGTGGTTCTCGGGGTGGCGGGGGGGAGAAACAAGTGCCTATCAAGGAGTGTCAGCCTTGGATTTGTTTAATTGTGAGCTGGTGGAGTTTAAAGAAACCCTTTCTGGCCGGCTGCCACACCGCAAACTGCTCCGGAGAATTTGATTATTAAGGGAGGAGAGAAAAGGGGAGGTTGCGGGGAGGGGGGGTGGTTGGGGTGTATGGGACAGCCCGAGAAAAGGCATCCTGCCACAGGAGCTGGGAATGAGAGGAACTGGGGGGGACGGACAGACAGACGGACCTCCCCAGCAGTGCGGAGGGACCCACAGGGCTCTCCCAGGGCAGGGTCAAACCCTCCAGGTGGTTGTGAAGCTGCCGCCGTCCGTCTGTCCCGGCACCCCACGGACGCCCCTGCGGTGCCCGGCAGTGGGTGATGGCACCCAGTTCCGAGGGGTTCAGCACCCCCCCGTCAATGCACCCCCCCTTCAATGCACCCTCTAATGCCCCCCGTTAATGCACCCTTTCTCCAGTGCACCCCGCTAATGCACCCCTTCTCCAATGAACCCCTTTAATGCACCCTTTTCCCAAAGAACCCCTTTAATACCCCCTCTCTCCAATGCACCCCATTAACACACCCTCTCCCCAATCACCCCCCCCCCCACATCAGCGCCACCATCTCCCGCAACGCCAACGCTCCATCCCAGTGCAGCGACTGGGGTGGATGGGATGGGATGGTACCCACAGAGGCAGACCCCAGCCCCCGCTTCCCCCCGATCACTGCGTTGTCATCGTCGTCGTCGTCATCGTCCCCCCCCCCCCCCCGCGCCCCGATTTCGGCGCTCAGCCGACCGGAGCAGCTGTTCCCTGCACACTTCACTTGCCCGCAGATGATGATAAATGGAGCTGGGGCTGCGCCGCCCATTGCGCGAGGGTGGGCGGATGCGGGTAGCGAGGAGGAGGAGGAGGGATGGGGTCCCCATCTCCTGCAGCCCCCCCAGATCGTGCTGCTCCTCCCATCCAGCTGCTGGGGAATTCCCTGGGCAGGTCCCCCCCCTCCAAACCCCCCCAGACCTGCCCAGGGAATTCCCATCGCAATGGGGTGCATCCCCATCAACAGCTCAATGCCCCATTTGGGGGGCACAGTCCTTCATTCCTCCCCCCACCCCAGCTCTGCTCCTCCCCAGCAAGGAATTTTACTTGGGGAAAAAAAACATCGCCTGCGAACCGCACTCATGACTCAACGTTTCTGCTGGCCCTGGTTTCTCCGTCGCTTGCCAGGGGAAGCCCGTGGCCTCCCCAACCTCATCCCCCCGCATGGAAATCCGGCTCATCTGCCAGCTCCATCCTCTCTCCCCTTGGTTTTTCCTCCTTTATTTTGGGGGTGGGTGGGGGGGTTGGGTCCCTGATGTCAGGGCTGGGAGGTTGGCAGAGGGTTGGGCTGGGGAGGATGGGGGAGGCTATGAGAGCTGGAGCAAGTTGGTGTGTTTCTTCTTGCTGCTGGAAAACGCCAGCTGGCAAGGAAGGATTTGAAAAGGAAAGGAGGAAAAAAAAAAAGGGAAAAAAAAGGGAAAAAAAAAGAAAAAGGAAGAAAGAAAAAAGAAAAAAGGAAGAAAGAAAAAAGAAAAAAGGAAAAAGAAAAAAGGAAAAAAGAAAAAAGGAAAAAAGAAAAAAGAAAAAGAAAAAAGAAAAAAGGAAAAAGGAAAAAAGGAAAAGAAAAAAGAGAAAAAAGAAAAACAAGGAAAGAGAGAAGGAAAGAAAAAGAAAAAACAAGGAAAAAGGAATGAGAAAAAGAGAAAAAGGCAAAAAGGCAAAAAGAAAAAAGAAAGGAAAAAAGAAAAAAAAAAAGGGAAGAAAAAGGCTGGTGGCTCACTGCAAAGCAGATGCTCAGCCTGAGCCTTCCTGAGCAAATTCCCTCTCCGGCAGGGAAGCATGCTCCGGAGCAAAATTCATCGCCGGACGTAACATGGAGGGAGGGCGTCGCGTGTTTTCGCTCCCCAGCGAGGGGATTGACATCAACCTTGAGGCGCTGGCGGGGAGAGGAAAACAAGCCCGTCATGAGGCTGGAAATATGGCTGAGGTTAAGGAGGGACCCGGCTCTCCCAGCCTCTGCACCTAAATCCTGCTGCAGACCTGCCTGCAGCTGCCGGCGCGGGCAGACAGCGGCAAGGACGGGCAAAGCGAGCCTGTGCCGGGAGCACCGACGGGCACAACCGTGGCCGTGGGGCAGCCACTCGCCACCATGGTGACCTTCAGCCAACCCTCCAGCCTCAAAACAAGCGAGCAGCACGGTGCCAGCGCGGTGCCGGCACGGTCCCGGCATGAAGCGGCAGCCTGGTCGGGTCTCGGCACGCTCCCATTTTTCTTCTTTACTCATTTTCTGCCTGATGGGTCGGGATCCTTCTTCCTTCCTCCCTTCCTTCCTCCCTTCCCCCGTGCTCCCGGCCTGACTCACTTCAATTCTAATAATAATTAACCATTCCAACCATTACTGCGACCGCTAATATTACCCCCCCCTTCCTTCTCCCACACCCCATTTTGCCCCCTGCCTCAGTTTCCCCTTGAAGCCAAATAGAAACCGCATCCCTGCAAGGAAAGCTGCAGGGAGCAGAGCAACCGGACTGATGCCGGCAATCGCCGCCGGTGATGAAGCGCTGCTCTGCGGTCTCCGGTTGCGGCCCGTCGGCTGTGCTGCCCAGGGCCAACACTGGCTGATTGCTTGCAATATTTCATGCGCCGCTCGTATGCAAATCGCTGGCGAGACCCTCCCCGCGGAGCGGCCTCCCAACCGCTCGCTCATTGGCACAGCCGTCGGACAAGCTGTTTTGCTGAAACTATATAAACAAGATGCTGGTTTGTTACCGGCAGGGAAGCGAGTGCCGGACCCCCGAGATGTTGCCGGACCCCCCCTTGCTAGGCAAGGAAAGCGGTGTGCCCCATGGCATCCTCCTTGGTGATGCTGAGGATGCAACTGCCTGCAGTCCCGGCCCCGTGGGGTTCATGCTGCTTGCAGCAAATACAAAAGCAAATAAAATCTTTCCCAAGGATGGGAGAGCAAATGGATCCTCGTCCCGGTCCTGGATCCGCTCGGCACGTGGCTGTCTCATGAGCTGGCTGCTCACGGCTGCTGCAAGCGGATGCAGTTGAACGTGCGAACATTCCCTGGGGAATGCGATGGGGATGGTTCATAGTCCCTACCCTGTGCTGGCCCACGGGCACCCACCGAGCCCTCCGGCTTGGCAAAACCATGCCAAACCTGGCAGCAGGACCTGGCACCTGCCCAGCACCGCAGCTCAGAGCTGGCCTGCAACCCACATGGGGAACCCATCTGGGATGGGACTGGGGATAGGTCTGCTCTCCAGCTGTGCCTCAGTTTCCCCACCTCTGGGGTGGCCCACGTTTGCGCACAGTGTTGGTCCCATCCCTGGCCAGCACCGCCGGGCTGGGAAACGCCAGCCCAGGAGCATCGGGACGGAGCGGCTTGTGCCCCAGCCTGTGCCAGGGTCCCAGCCCTCCTCCCTCGGTGGTTGTCTCCGTCTCCAGCAGGACTGGAGACCCCAGAGGGTGAAGGGTGGCCATCACCCCCAAGACATTTCCAGCTCTCCCGAACATGCCGCTGGGTCCATCGCCTCCAGCTTTGGTGGGTTGGGTTCTGCCCGGTCCACAGCCATTTTTTCTACTGGGAAAACTCAGCAAATTCACGTTGCAGCGGCCAAAACCGGGAGGCACTTGGCTGCTGCAGGATGGGCAAAGGATGGACCCCGTCCCCTGGCTGCACCCCGTCCCCCTCCCATGCTCCGAGTCCCTCTCTGGGAGGTGATGGGGCTTTGCCACCGGTGCCCCCATGTCCCCACCATGTCCCCTCGTGGCTGGCAGGCACACGGGGACATTTATGCCCATATTTTACTGGTGGTCCCAGTCCTGTTGAGACCCCCCTCACCGAGACGCACAGTTACAGAGGGCATTACCCCATCCCCCCTTTGCCTTCTCACCGTCCACTTTTGCGGCACCTCCTGCCTTTGCTTTTGGGGCAGCCGCTCCGCCATGCCGAATCGCACCACCCAAGCTGGAGAACCACCGACCATCGGCTCCCCACCGCCAGCACGGCAAACCCCCCGCCCCGGTCACGGGAGCCCCACGGATGCCACGCTTTGGTGTCTGCCTGCAGACAGGTCTGTCCGCCGGAGATGAATTCGGCTGTGCCGCTGCCAGGCTCTGCCCTCTAAGTCATCTCCCGCCAGCAGCAGACAGCTCGGTAATGAAGCGTAATGCTCCGACACTCCCCTGAGTGACAGTGGCCAGCACCGGCTGCGTCCCGGCGGCTCGGCACAGCCTCCTCTGCCTGCCAGGGTGGGGAATAGAGGAGGAAAAATGAGCATCCCCTTGCCACGAGTGGGGCTGGGGGCTGCGGAGCGGCACGTCTCCCCAGCCAGCACGGTGGGAGCCGGTACCAGCGGTTGGACCTCTGCTAGGGGATGCTGAGCAGGAATCCCCTGGGAAAAAGAAAAAAAAAAAAAGAATAAAAGGGGGTTGAAAAAAATATATCAAGGTAAAAAAAAAAAAAAAGAATAAAAAGGGGTTGAAAAAATTAAATCAAGGTTCAGCGTCGTGCGATAAATTATTTCGGTATTATACATTCCTTGTCTCCAAATCCCGAAGACAAATACTGGGGCAGGTGAACTGGGGAAGCAGATTTCCATAGGCCTTCTCCTGGTTCCCGGTTATTGACTCTGTCAATCACTGCGGGCGCCATCCCAACCTTTCGCACCCCACAAAATCTGCTCCTTTTGTTCCTGCTGAAAAATCGGAGGGGGGGAGGGAAGGGAGGGGAGAGGAATTTGGGGCAGGGAACTTCCAAAAGGGATGATTAAGGAGTTAATCTGCCTGAAATAGATAAGGAGCTTAGAGCTGCTGGTATTCGACTGTCCAAGTTTGGATTCAGCGTGTCTTAAACACTGGCTGGAATGTACTTAGATATGACCAAAGTACATGTCCCCCCGAGGAATTACCAGGTTGCCAATTAGATTTGCTTCCCAGATTCACTCAAACCTTCACAAGCTTCTTCAGAGCAGGAAAATTGCTGCCTGTCCCCGGGGAGGCAGTGGAGCAGCCGCTGCCGCCCAGCTCCACAGCCGGCATGGCACGGCACAGCAGAGATCCCGGTGGCACGTCGGCAGCCACCGGGATTTTCAGGAAGGTGGCACGGCCAGGGTGATGGCGAGGCAGGGATGCCTGTGCTGGGGCACTGGGGTATAGGACATGGCTTGGTAGGTGCTGCCAAGGGGGTTTGGGTGGTTTTGGGTGCTTGGGGATGTGGGTGCGAGCCTGGCCGCAGTCACGGCGCGGCACCGGGGATGCCAGTGTGCCGGCCGGGCTGTCACTGGACCAGGCTCAGCATCCCGCCGGGCTGCAGAGCTATGGCTCTCCCTGCCTCCAACCAGGCTCCTGGTGCTGCCATGCACCCAAATCCAACCCAAACTACCCCAACCCAGCTCCACGTGAGCCGGCAGCAGCCAGAGCCATCCCAGCCTCCGGGCAGGGGCCACAACACAGAGCAGAGCCACAATGCCGCACGGGGAAGGCGAACGAGCACCGGCGGTGAACACCCGGCTCCCGGTCCCCACGGGCACCCGGCACACCACGAGCTCACCACAAGCCCAATGCTCAGAGCAGCGAGACCCACTGCCTGTGCCGGGGTGGGGGTCACCACCCGGGGGGGCACAGCTACAGCCAGCATCGGGGCGAAGCGGCGGTAGAAAAGCAACCACCGTACCCTGCAAAAACATCTCTCTATCCATTTATTTTAATTACCCCATTCCCATCCTCGTTATTTACGGTCTTCCATAATGTGATGGTGAAAGTAATTAAGTCTGGGGGGTTACACGACCATCACGGAGGTAGGGCCATAATGGGGGACCCCCACCACCGGCTCCTGCACCCCAACACAAAGGCACCAAGCTTCCTTCCTATCCCAGCAGCGCGGCTGGGCTGCGCTCACTAAGTCCAAGCTGGGTTTCTCTGCTGGCATCCCAGTCCCACGGAAAGGCATCGGGAGCAGCAGAACGTCGCACCAGGCCGCTCTCAGCATCGCCGGAGCGGCTGCGGCATGATGGAAAGTTGCTGGAACATCAGCTTCGGATGCCGAGTCCTGGTAACAGTTGCTATGTGAAACATTCAGAGGTGGAATTTACTGTCACAGTTAATAATAGATGAAGGTTTTAGAATTTTTGATGCTTTACATTTTAAGCTGTTTGATTTATAATGTTTCAGGAAAGGAGGGGAGAGAGAGGGAGGGGAAAAAAAGGCAGGAGCTGAACGGCAGTGCGTGGTAAACACACCAAGTGGGGAGGCAGGCGGGGGGCTCCATCCATCCCCCTGCCCATGCTGGGGACATGAGCGAGACACCCCACCACAGCCATTGGGATGGGGTCTCCCCGCCAAGCACCGGGACCATGGAGCATCCCTGTGGAAAACCAGGGAGCGATTGGGACTGAGCCCCTCAGTTGCCAGATTGCAGTTCATTTTTCTCCTTTTTTTTTTTTTTTTCCCCTTAAATCGCTGCATCTCTTCTCATTCTGCCCGCGCGCCCCCGCCGGTGTTTTTATTCTGGCGGGTTGCTGGGTTATTTACTTGCTGGCGCTCCTCTCCCCTCTTGCAGGTGTATTTCAAGTAGGCTCCTTAAATAGCAGCGAGCCGCGCGCCCGCGGCGGTGCGCGCTGGGTCGTGCTGATTAGCAACACGCTGCCAAAAAAAAGAAGGGTCTTATTTCCCATGTTTGCTGCCGCTGTGTTTGTACAAAGAGGTGCAGATGCCCCAGCATGTGGGGATGCTGCGGCCAGATCCAGGGGCGCTGGTGTTGCCATGTCCGCTCTGGGCCTGAGCTCTCCTTCTCGGAAAGCAGCAGTGAGCACCAGTGCCGGCACCGTGCGAGGGACCTCGGCGTCCCTCGGTGTCCTTCGGCATCCCTTGGTGTCCCTCAGTGTCCCTTGAAGGGCTTCAAAGCTGCCCAGTGCTTGGGATGGCTTCAGCTCCAGCACCTTGTTCCAGCTTCTCCCAAACCCTGGAGCATCCCAACATCCCAAATATGTGTGTGGAGCATCCCAACACCCCAGATATGTGTGATCAGGAGGATTTCATCCCAGCTTAGCAGGGCTTCAGGTCAGGCACAAGGCGGGGAGCAGAGCAGGACCCCACACCTCTGCTACCAGCGCTGGGCATATGGTGATGTCCTGATAAAACTGGGAGGGGGGGAGGATGGATGAGAGGGGATTCCCCCTCTGCTCCCTCAAACCAAGAGAGGTGCCACGGTGCAGAGGGCAGGAGCCGCATCGCGATGCTGTCGGAACAACTTGAAGCGGGGAGGACGTAGGGGCTGGAGCTGGGATGCTGGAGCCTCCGACACCCGGAGACATCCCAGTCCTAAACAGCTCCGTGGCTCCTGCCAAGACCCCGAGTGGACACAGGGGCTGCCGGACCCCAGGAGGTGGCTGGGACATGTCCCCCACCGCTGGCACCCTCTGGGCCCTCCAGAACCCCCTGCTCCCCCCCCAGGATTGGGGATTCCCGGGGGTCCCGGGCTGAGCTGCCCCGTGATGTCTCAATCAGGGCTTGTGCATCGCTCCATTTACATATGCACAGCCTGGCCGGAGCCGAGTATAATTTCGTTATAAAGTGGCTTTGACACACAGGGTAGCTCGCCTTAATGAGGAGGGTTATTCCACAAAGATCCGTTACTAATGGGCTTGGGGGCAGGCAGCTCCCGTGCACAGATGCCTGCTGCCAAAACCAGTGCCACGATGCGCCCGACTCTCCCCCAACCATGGGGTCCCCACCAGATTTACACCCGTGGCTGAGCCGGTGCTGGCGACCTCCGGCTTGGTGAGCTCCCACCTGGGTCCTGGCAAGATCCCGATGTCCCCATGTCTCTGCTGGCTGCCCCTCTGCGATAAAAACCGCTTGCAGGTCCAAAAACACAACAGCACGGCACGTCTTGGCATGGAAACCATTCAACCCTTCCCAAAAAGCAGGTCCAGGAAGGGAGATTGAGGCCAGCGCAGCTCCGGCATCCCCCGGTACCCACGAGGTCCCCTGCTCGAAACACCAAACCCCTGGATGTCCCCGACCGTGTGGGCACCCGCTCTCCACCGCGGCCCCGACCGAAGACACCGCTCCCACCAGGCACGGGCTCAGCCGCCGCGGCAGCTGCCAGCGATCAGCCCGTCATTACCAGAACCGCCTTATTAAAAAACATAAAAAGGCTTTAAAACCCAAGACTCCCCCAAGAGCAAGTCCCTCCCAGCAGAGCCCCGACAAATTCGGTGCACCGGTTCAGCCCTGCCACTCCCCCTTGCCCACCCCCCCCCCCCGGGGACCCCCGTTAGCGGCGGGTGCCTCGTTAGCCAGCGCCATGCCGGCGATTGGCTAAAACTCGTTTGCGGCGTCAAGCGGCTCTGCCCCAGACACCTTCTCATACGACCGGAGGCGCAGTACGTCCCAGGGCACTGTCACAATATATTAAGACGCGGCGCTAAAAATAAGCAACAGCAAAAATAAGCAAGGAAATCGCAGTCCCTGCCTGCCCCTGCCGGCCTCGCGCAGGCAGAGCCCCCGCCGCCGCACGCGAGCTGGGGAAGCACAGCAGGAAAGAGAGGATTTTGCCGGGTTTTATTAAAACGACGTGTTTTTTTCCCTTCCTTCCGCCTCCATCTCCAGCCTCGCCAGGGAGCGAGCCCTGCGGTGACACGCAGGACTTGGTGACAGATCATCCCGGGGGAGGGTGTTTCTCCATACACCGATGGTTTGGGGCTGAAGCGGACCCCTCGCCAACCTCACGCAGCCCAGGACGGGGCTCTGCTCCCCACTGGGGCTGTCCCCAGGGCTGCCACGCTGGGAGCCGTGGCCACAGCACCACGTGCCCAGCCACGGTTTGCCGTCGAAGGACAGCTGGGTTTTGGCCAGCCCTGTGTTAAATGCAATGCCCAGGCCGGTGCCCCGCGGCCGTCCCTATCCCGGCAGCTCCCCGGCAGGGTACCACATCTGCAAACACCCCATCTTCCCTGCTCGATGCTACCCAGGCATGTCAGTGCTGGTGTGGCACAGCCCATGGGATGGGAGCTGGGAGCATCCTCCCCTCCTGGGGATGCATTTTGCACCAAAGCACCCAGGGAGGGGGGCAGATGCGGACAAGATGCTGCCTGCACCCACCCCGCTGCCTGCACCCATCCTGCTGCCCGCACCCATCCTGCTGCCCGCACCCCGTGGGGTACCATCCTCTGTGCCGGGTCCCGTGGGGACATCGGAGGGAGCAGCGGGGACACAGCCCCTGCTGTCTCTAGGAGATGAAAGGGCAGATCCAAGCTCGGGGACGGCTCCGTGCCTTCAGCCGAAGGCGTGCGGCCGCCCTGCTGCCTCGGCTGCGGCTGGAACGAATGCATGCACATACCTCTGCCCCGGCACGGGTGTTTGCTCTTCTCTTCCGCGGCTGTGATTGATTAAAGGATCAGGGACATCTGAGAATGGAGGCAGCAGCGGCAGCAGCAGAAGCAGCTCCCTTTGGACTTGGAGAGCTTCCTTGCCTGCTGCTTGCTGCTGCCGTTGCCTGTCAGGCAGCTTTTAATCAAGGTTTGCTTATATCTGCAAAGGCCTTTCCCAGAGGGATGAAGGGAGGAAAAGAGGGGGGGAGAGTATATTAACATGCCAGCCACCCTCCCTCTCCCTCTCCTTTGTTTATGGAGAGGGTCAGTGCTTGGAAACGGCTGGCAGGGACCGGGAAAGGCGCTTTGGGGGTGCTGGGGGTGTCAGCGGCACGGTGTGGCTCTCGGCGGGTCTGGGTACCGTGGCATGGCCACTGGTAGGAAGGGCATCGCCACCCAGCTGGGATGCGCTCGGCAACAGTAACGGCGTGTGGAGGGAGCGGGACCTGGCGGCCAGGGCTCGGCGGCTTCTTCCAGGTGGTTCTGGACACATGACGCATCCCCACGGGTGCTGTGGTGGGCATGGCGGGGATGCAGGGACCAACCCAGACACCCTCGAATTGGGGTCTCAGCCCGGAGAGACCAACACCATCTGTACACCGAGACCGGCACCATCCGTACACCGGGTGGGGGGAACCCAGGCCCCTCCATCCCTTTCCCGAGCCCACGGAAGGTCGGGGTCTTCCATCTTACAGCAGCACCAGTGCCGCAGCTGGGAGCCCCTGGGTGGCCACGTCATAACATCCCATCTCCCTTCTGCGGCGTGGGCTTGGCCAGCGATACCGGGGCTGCAGAGAAACCAGCACCAGCCCCAAACCTGCCCCGCAGACCCCCAGGGATGGCTTTGCCCTACAACGCTGGGATTTTGGCACGCACGGCCAGGCTGGGAGCAGCACTGGCAGCAACCGCCACATCACCATCACCCACCACCGGAGCCCGTGCACACCCGTGAAAGTGGTGCGGGAGGATGGGTGACCCCCAGTGCCGCATCCCCCCATCGAGTGATGTGTCTGCTGCCATTCGTGCACATCACTTAGGCTCTCCATGTTATCTTATTGCTCAGCTAATGACCTGCTAAAAGTATTATGTGAAAAACCGCACTCTTAGCCAGCCATTAAACTGGTTAGGACCAGCGGGTCATGCTTTATTGCTTTAATAACTGAGTTTATGAAAGGTCGTCTCATAACTGATAACATGCATAATTTTTGTAACTTAATTAATGCTGCTAATATACTGGAGTCTCCATCAGTGCTGTTGCAACTGACGTGCAGTTTGCACCCAGAGCGGGGCCAGGTAGCATATCCTGGGCCAGGTTCTGCCCCGTTGTCCTTGCCGAATGGCACCCATGGTGGGAGCAGGGTTCAAATCCATGTCAAAACCCTGCCTTGCCACTTTTTGGCACTGAAGCATCCTATTCGGAAATGCTCCAGCTGGGAAGGGGATTGCTGTGAGTGGGCAGAAGGGAACGGGGCCAGACCCCGGCTCCCAATCCAACAAGGCTGTAGAGAAGCGATTTCTTTGCTTTCCCCATGCCCAGCCCGTGCAGCAGCTGAGGGCGGACGTAGAACCTACAATCAGGGGGAGTTTTGCCCAGGGAAGGACCAAAAACCTCTGTGGGATGGGAGTCGCTCCAGCAATCCCATACATCTCTGCCTGGAGTTAAAACCAAGCAAAGGAGCTTTGCCCTGAGTGGGGATTTGGGGTTGCGCCCCAGGAGGGTTTCCCCTGGGAATCCTGGGACTGACCCCGCTCCTCCCGGCAATGCTGCGGGCAGCCGGGCTGGCAGAGGGCAAGCTCCCGGGTGCTGCACATCAATCGTGGCCCCGCAGAGGTAAATGTCATGGAGCCAGCTGCCTTTCTTCCCAGCGCTGTATTTTTTAAGGACAACCTCCTTGACAAGAACACATTTTTCTCATTAAAGGGGGAAAAAAAAAATAAAGCAGCAGACAACTTCTCCCCACCGGCCCTAGCGCACACCTGAGGGGCTGAGTGTCTGTGGGGGGAGCTGGCAACTGGAGGCATTTTCCAGGCAGCAAAACCGGGCCCTTCCCTTGCAAAAAAAAAATGTAAATAGGAGCCCAGGTGCATGCGGTGTGCAAGTCCCTGATATGCTGCCACCAGCAAATCTGGTGAGCTGCGAATCCCCGGCACCGCGCATCCAACGCTGCAAATCCGAGCTGCTCCAGTCGCCTGCTTAGTTTTGCAAATTCTTTCCTGCTGGCTGAGAAAAGCCAATATGTCTGCTGCTCCCGCTCCAGCGCAATAATTGTTCAGCGCTGGTTATCATCCTGCCAGAAAGGCACGAGCTACCGCTGGGGCACTCTGCTTGCTGTAAATGCAGCTAGATGATTTCCTAGCAAATGCAAGTTTTCCAAGGAAGTGGGTGGAATCTGCTTGTCTCTGATTAGACAGCTTGGGTTTTTGTTTTCCTGGTGCTTTAGAGAGAGAGAAAAAAAAAAAAAAAGAGAGGCATAAAATATGTGGCTTTCCATCCCCTCTGCCCTGAAACACAGGCTTGCACGCATCCCGGCGATGGTCCCCCTGGGACGCGCAGCTTTGCCCACACTCTGAGCAATGATCCTGTGGAATGAGGCTATGATCTTTCATCAATCATTGCCGAGCGCTTCTCCCTCCCGCGCCCGCTCCCTAGGCCGTGCCCGTTGTGAGCGTACAGCCCTGCTGCTCCGCTTTCCCTCCTCGCCTCCAAAAATCAAAGGGTGTAGGGTTGGCCCCTCCAGTGCCCATGAGGTCAAGACCCTGCTTGGGGCCGGGGGGGGCACAGGGCAGCCCCTCTGCCACCCTCCCGGCTCCGCACGATGGAGGGATGCTTAGGAGGGGATGCGGGATGCCGGGGAGCCCTTCCGCAAGGAGAGGCTTGCAGGACCGCTGCTCGCGGGTAGGGTGAATCCTGAATCCCGGGGCAGCATCCAGGCTAACAACCGGGATGCTGCGAGGGAGGTGGGATCAGGACAAGGCCTGAGGCTGCAGAGAGGCAGGTCTGCCTCCCCGCCCTTGCCAGGGGAGGAAAAATGACTTGAAATTAAGATTTCCTGATGTTTGGGGGCTTGGAGACCTTGACACCCCCTGTGTCCATCTGGCTCTTCCCCTCTTGCGGCGGCTCGCTCCCGCGTCCCCGTCTATCTGTGAATACCAATTATGGTTTAGGAGAATGTATATCTGAGATGTGCAAATACAAAAGGCAGGAAATAAAAGTCATCTCTTACTGAAGAGGAGAGGTAACCATGACTACCTGGGACCTCATTTAAAACTGTGCGGGCCGCAGGCTAAAAGGCAACGCTTCCTATTGTTACACACGTTTACGGAAAGCTTTGAAAACCCGTTTCCCCCCCAAAACCAGCTGGGAAGTAAGAATGAAAACGAGAATTGGAGGGGGGGAGGATGTAGAAGATATTTATTGGTGTTTGTGGGCTGGTTTTGTGTCCCCCCTGCATGAAAACAGTCGGCGAGCTGAAACTTCAAATGAGCAACTCGGAGGGAGACGGAGCGCCGGCGGCTGCGGCATCGTGGCTCCGGCGCCACGTGGCAGCCGGCCGGGAGCCCGCACGGCAAAGGCAAAGCTGCAGCTTGAGCGCTCAGAGAAAGATGCGCCCTCAGAGGCAAGCGGGGAGCAAGCGGACCTGCGAAGGACTCCCAACACCGCAAGCGCTGCCGGAATGTGCTGGGGACTTGGGGGGAGCTGGGAGGAGATGGTGGCTCTCGGTGCCGGCCCCAACCATACCACACCGTTGCTGCTCGCCAGCACCCAGGCACGTTTTGCTCGCTGGCATGGCCCGCGGTCTGTGGGATCTCAGGGGTGCCCTGGGCAGCCGGGGTTTGCTGAGCTCTCACGTTCTGTGGCTGCTGTTTGCATGCCGGATCCTGTACCCTGCAGGAGGGATGCCCGGGGCAGGGCGGGGATGACCGGGAAGCGCCGGCTGCCCAGCCAAACCTCTTTACCAGCCAGGTCCTCAGTGCCAGCGGAGAGCTGGGGGACACTGGCTCGCTGTCCTCAGCTGCCTGCAAAGACACCCAGTTGCTCTGAAACACGTGTAATCGTGATCTGCCCCATCCCCATCAAAGACCGGGAAAGCTGTTCTCCAGCCACCAGCCTAGCCGAGACCTCGCACCACTGTTGAGCTCGCAGTTACAACAACTGGGCAATTAAATTCCCTGGTTTTTGGTTCGAGAGCCATCCCACCTGCCACACTAGCAGCGTGCCGCTCACCAAGGTGAAGCTGTTGGGAAGCAAGCCTGTGCCAGTGCTTGCCCTTCCCTGCCAGCGCATCAGTCCCTGAGGTTTTGGGGCTGGCCCCCCTGCATCTACCACAGCCAGCCGCTGCCAGCGAGGGATGTCCCAGCAGGACCTTCGGCAGGAGCTGGTGCTCCTGGAGAGGAGCCAGCGCGGGGCAGAGAGGGGAGCAGCCGCTCCGGCACATCTGGGTCCTTGGGAGGTGCCAGCAGTTCCCAGCTGGGTGATACAAGGTCCCTGCTCCAGCCTTACCCCGTCTGATGCAAGCAGCAGGCGATGAAGATTCGCCTCCCTACATGCACGGATTTGCTACCTATGCCCAAAGGAGGTATCAGTGCCAGATGGTGCCGTGCCGATTCCCCACCAGGATAAAACCATTTCCCCATTGGACTAAAAACCTGCGATGGGCGATGTGATGGGTGGGACGGCGGGAGGACTGGCAGCTCTCGTCTCCGCCGCCGGGCTGCCGGGAATGGAGAACCCCCACCGCCTTGCCGGTGTAAAACCAAGCAGAATGGTGCAGGGGGAGGCACAGCAGCGGGGTCCAATCCAGATCCTGCTGCAGCGTGGGGTGCAGCAAGCAGCGCTCCCCTCTGCGCCTTGTCCTTTGCACCTTCCCAAATCCCTACCCTATGGGGGGGATCACAAAATGCCTTCCCAGCCCGGAAGGGGCTATGGAAAGGCCCTGCAGGTCTGGGTGTGCCGGAGCCGCCCTGGCACGGCTCGCCAGCGCGCACAGCCAGCGGGAACCACCTCAGTGCGCCTCGAAACCAGATGCCGCTTTCACAGGGAGCTGCATTCGGTGCACGGCGCCAAGAGGCATCGCTGCGGTTGCAGCCGAACGCGGCGCTCGCCTTCGTCCCCGCCATCCCCGGGCGCTTGCTGCAAGATCCCACTGGCAAAGCTCTCCTCTGCCCGCTGCTGGCTCGGCCGTGGCCCCCCGTGCCCCTCTGCCAGCGCGCCAGACCCACACCTAGGACCACACAACGGGGCTGCAAGCAGGAGCCCAAGCCAGGAATTATGGTCTGTACAAAAGACAATGACAGTGAATCTTGTTACTGGCTTTTCAGCAAACGTAATTCCTTTTTATTAGAAAATTAAAGGGTATGAAAAGCTTTCCAAGGCTGAAGAGCTGAAATGTGCTTTCATAAAATATGCGGCGTCTGATAAAACGGATTTGCTTGTCTGCCTGCCCCAGCCCCCTCCCCCTCCTGGTTATTATTCCTACCAGCAAGGTGATGCCTTTTGCCAAAACACTGATCCTGACGTGGCCGTCTCTCGCCCGCAGAGACCCCTGGGGACCAGCGCTGCTCCTCGGCACCCCGGCCATACGGCCGCAAGGCACGACGCAGCTTGCGCCTGTTTGAGGGTTGGTTTTGGTTTTTTTTTTTAAGCTAAATAAAACTCTGAGGGGCAGTTTTCCCCTCCAGGGTTGCAGATAAAGGCTGATGACGATGCAAAGCATCACCCCAAACTCAGCCGTGAGGATGCAGCAGTTGCAGGCAGGAGGAGAGGTGAAGCCACGCAACGGCAGACAGAAAGCGATGGATTCCCCCCAGATATTGCACAAACAGCAACTATTAAAAACCTCCCAGGGAGCCCTCTCCCGAAGAGAAAGCCACGCTACCCTCCTGTGCACCGGCACTGAGCTGCATGCGAGAGGTGCTGAGGGCCTGCAAGTTGCCAGCATCAAGCAGCAGGCAGCTAAGGTAACGCGAGGAATCTCGTTTTCTTCCCTTTAATCGTTCCCTCTCTCTGGCTCTTTCGTCTTTCCGATGGTCCAAGCCAAGCTTTCAGGTTTGCGAGGTTAAAGGTTTTGTATTTCCATTCCATTGCCGGGATCAGTTTTGCCTCTGCAAGTCCCTGAGGATGAATGGGACACATCCGTCCCTGTGTGGAGAAGGCCACGGCGCAGGGGTGGTGGACGGGGACCTCGCCGTGACCACCGCGCTGGCAGGTGTGGGGCTGGCACCCTCCGACAGTTTGTCACCCTTGTCCTGGCAGAGACTGGGAAGATGAAACAACATCCCCTGGGTGCCATCAGGGAGCTGACGCCTCGGCTGGGAGAGGACCCGGCAGCCCTGGCCACCGTCCCCAAATGACTCCGGCCCTGGCGATGTGACACAGGGGCAGGCGGCGAGGGGACGGCGGCACCGCTGGCACGCACCCGCTGCAGCGTGTGGGGCGAGCTGCTGGACACGCGGCCACGGCGCTGGTGGGGACAGGGACAGGCGGCATCCAGCCAGCTCCCTGTCACCGTGCCGGGCACCAGCACCATCGCCACGGGGAAAAGCAATCCCGGCGGCAACACCGCTTGCGCCACGGGAGCGTGCGTCCCCACGTGCCCCCTCCCTCCCAACGCAAGCAAGCGTCCCGCGACCCAGCTACGGCGGCTTCTCCTTTCCACTCCAACCGCCCCGGGTGGCCGCGGCCTTCCCGTGCCGCCGGCAGCGCCGTGCGTGTGACGCCTTGCCGGCTATTACCACAGGAAGAGCTGTAACGCTACAGCAAACCTCCCCGCTCAGCCCTGCTACAAATCAGGGTCAGGCGGCAGCGCTGTTAGACAGAGCCTGCCGCTACGTGCTCCTGCTCCTAATGTCCTCCCCGGCACGCTTAATGGGGACGCGGAGGAGAACGGCCGTGGCGAGACGCCGGCTCGGCCCCGCTGCCCATCCGGGGGTTGCTGCCCTCCGATCCGGCTCCCCCGTAGCCGCACCGGCTCTGAGCCAGGGCCGGCAGTGCTGAGGGTTAATGGCAGGGAGGCACGGCCGGGGATGTTTTCTCCCCTGTGACTGCTCCGGCTTTACCTTTAACATCTGCAAATGTGGTTAAAAGTTTGCTGAGCCTATTTTTAGAGCCTCTCACCACATGCGATTTCTCCATCGTGAGACAGGAAACACTGATGAGGTTGTTCGCCACAGAGCTGCTTTCTCCTCCCCAGACGGCCTCCGAGTTCCTCCGATCTGCATGGTGCTGCCACGCCACCGGCCCCCCGGCCCCCACGTCCCGGCGAGGGGACCGCATCCTGCGGCGGCAGCTATGGCAAGCCTGAGAGCCGACGGCGACAAACCGTTGGAGGGTGCTGGCCCCGCACCTGCCAGCGCGGTGGTGACGGCGAGGTCCCCATCCACGGTCCCTGGGCAGCGGTGAGCTCTGCGTGGGGACGGATGTGTCCCGCTGCTGTTCGGCCCCAGGGATTTGCAGAGACAAAACTGACCCCGGCAATGGAAATACAAAACCCAGAGGGTCGAGCCAGGCCCTGGCGCTGCGGCCCTTGTCCACCAGCTTGCCCCGTGCCTCAGTTTCCCCAAAGCAACAGCGTTTGGCTTCGCTGCCAACCCTGGGGCAGTGCTAAGGGCTTGGCGGCTGCTGCATCTCCTTGACCACGGGATGCATCGATGCATCGGCACCGGGCACGGGGGCTGCCAGCGAACAGACCCCGGCACGGATGCCCACCACCCATCCCCATGCCCGCCGCCCCCAGCATGGGTTGCTCAGTGTGTCCTCGCTGTCACGCTTAATACAAAATGCTTTGGAGCCGAAGCAGAGCCCGGCTGCCCCGTTGGACACTGGCCTTTCTGCCGCCTGTCATAGCCCCGTGCCTGAATCCGTGGCGCGGGCTCAACAGCCCGCGAGCGTGGCTGCGGCTGGGCGGCGCGGGTACCTGCTGTTTGAATGTCAACACCTCATTTATACATCTTGATTGGCTCTCATCAGCCATGCTGCGTTACACCTGATTGCTCCGAGCCGACGCGGGGTGCCAGACTGCAGCGCGTAATTTCATTTAATTGGCCCTCCATCCGAAGCAAAACAGAAATAGAGGAATAAAGAAACAATAAAGCATCCTCCCCCCTAAAAAAATTAAAATCTCTGCATTTTGGGGGTCGGTTTTATTTTGCAACCACGGGCAGGTCGTGCTGCGGGCTGTGGGAATCCCTTCCCAGTGGTGCCGGACCCCGCATGAGCCATGAGATGCTTTGCCACCCCACGGGCTCAGCACGCTCGCGCTCCCCCTCGTCCCACGACGAGCCCCGTGTTCGTGTCACGCTCGCCTGTGCTCCTTCTCCCGCCCGCTCTCGCAAACCACTGAGGCTGAAATTTCAATTAAGAAAGAGAAATAATTACCCGCCGCTCCACATTTCCTCTAAAATGGTAGCCAATGCCAGCAAGCCGAGTCACTGCCTCCCGCCGCGTCCTGGCGCTCACCGGTGGGCTGGCGTTCGGCTGACATTTCGAGGATAATGCCGGCCCAACTGCCACTCGCCAGTGGCCGCTACCGCAGCCGTGCTGGGAGGTCAACGCAGTGTGGATGCTTGGAAGAGATGCTTGCTTCCTTGGCGAGAGTGGGGCTGCCACAAGCCCCTGCTGCCCTGGCTTGCCCTTGCACCGGATCCAAACTCTCTGCCCGACGCTGCCCGCACCCGGCCACGCTCCGGGCTGGGGTGCCAGTCCCCTGCTCTCTGCCTGGCAGAGGTGATCCGTGATAACAACTTGTCTCGTCTCTTCCCAGCCCCAAGTTGCACGCCGCAGGGAACCGCCACACTGCCATCGCCGACAGCCCCCGTGCATGGGGATGGGGCGCACGGGAGGGCAGGAGCAAGAGGATGGGCAGCACCGGGGCAGGCAGCAGCCTTGACCGCACTGGCGGCACTGCGGGTGCACAGAGCAGCACTGGGGAAAGGCGAGTGGATGCTCACAGCCCACCTTTGGGACACGTCCCCAGCTTGGGGATATTCAGCCGTGCGGCTGTATCAGTCTCCCCACGGTGCTGCTCCGAGCAGACGCCCCGACCCAGCGCTTGCCGGGGCACACGGGGCCTGCCCACAGCCCCCGGGAACGGGTCTGCTTTTATTCACCCCGATGATGTCCCAGAAACCACATTTCTTGCATTGTTTTATTTTAGCACAGCCAGAAATAAAAGGGGAACAAACCCCATCGGGGCTGGAAAGGGCACAAACCCCGATCGGAGGATGCTGTGGTATCCCACAACTGCTCCTGCAGCTTCTCCTCATCAGCCAGCCTATCCCAGCTCCAGCTCAAGCCCCGTTGGGGTGGCACGACCCTGTCACAGATCCCCACGGTCCGTCCCGGGCCAGCGCAGCCAGAGGTGTGAGATGCAAACCCCAGGAGAAGGCAGAGACGGACGCTGACCTGGGCACTGAAGGCTCCGCCATCATGAGGATGAGGATGAAGATGAGGCAAGGAGGAGCATGACGCAGAGGGGTGGCCTTGGGTTTTCATGCACCTTGCAGGGCTGCGGTTCCCACCCGCTCACAACGTCCCAGGCTTGAGCCCCTCCTGCTTCAGCCAAAACCTCCACTGGGCACCAAACCAGCAAGAAGGACCAACCGGCTCTTGCCAAGCTCGGCTCGGGGAGATGCCACGTTCAGGCAGTGGGGGCTGAGATGAAGCTCCAGGAGCAAGAAGGGGGCAATAGCGAGACCCGCTGGGGAAACGGGTGCTCCCTGCACCCTGAAAGATGCAAGTACGCTGCTGCCCAGCGATGCTGTGGTAATCGGCTTGTGCCACCATGTGTTACAGGAGCTGTACCTTGAGTGAATAGTAATTATGCTCCTACAGCCCTGGCTGCCCAGGGAGCTCCACGGGTACTGCAAGGATCCACGCTGCTGCAGAACAAGCTGGTGTGGGCGATGTGATGTGTCCCCCCCAAGCTGGACCCTCTGTAATTAATGGGGACGGCATCTTATTTTGTCTGGATGTTTTTCCGTTCCTCTTCCCATAAGCCGGAGGGCCAGGGGGGTCGCAGTAAAGGCTGCAAGTCCCATGACTCCGTCGGCAGGAGATGCGGGAGCCCCAGGCAGCGATCACAAGAACAGGGAAAGCAGCAACCTCAGGTTGCAGATTAGCTTCATTTTATAGCCAGGGAGGCAGAAACCTCCCGTGGTTCAACATCTCGCTGGAGACCACACAGGGAGCCTGGGGAAAGCCAGGGAGAGGTCGCAGGTCTCTGCGGGGCAAGAGCATCCTCTCCCTGGGGAGCTCGCTCGCTTGCAGACAGCGGGACCACTGAGCTCCCCCGATCCATTGCTGCACCCCAAACTTCACATGGGGCCACATGCTGCACCCCTTCCCCCTATGACCCCAAACATCCACCCCTGCAATACAGGCGGGGGCTGCAGAAACCAGTTTGGCGAAGACAGGCTCTTTAACCAAGTTTAAATGCACTTCCCTTGACTCAGTTCCCAGTTCAGCATAGAGGAGACCCAACTTGGCCGGCAGCCACGGCGCTCAGCTATGCACGTCCCTACCGAGAGACACATTCCTCAGCACTGCAGCTAAGTGCAGCACAGCCTTTGAGGCCTTCACCCCTCCTTCAATGATAATTTATGCCCTCTGACCCAACTCCCCCTTTTAAATCAGGCTGATCAATACAGAAATCAGACAATCCTTTTAAGAAACTATCTCATCTTATCCTTCCAGCTAATGATCTCTGCTCTTCTTACAGCTGTTTGCAGATATGTAGCCCAGGCTGCTGGGTGAAGCGGGAGGAAGAAGAGCCACCGGGCCAAATTTCCCCTTCCCCAGTCCAAGCAGAAGCAGCGGCGTTGCTGCCGATTTGCACAGGAGCGAAACGGGCAATGCCAACCCCCGTCTTTCGGAAAAACAGGACTCCTATCGGCAGGCTGTTGGCTCTGCTGGCAACACCATACACCAGCGCTTGCTACTGAGCATCGTGCTGCAGGGAATCACTGGCTCCGAAAATCTACCCCCTCATCCATCTCACCGCCAAACGTGCCCTTCTCCCAGCCTGGGAGCCCTCCGAGGATATTCTCCTTCATCCTCGCTCTTCCTGCAGGCTCCAACCTCCCGGCATGGCTTTGCATCACCTCCCCTGCAAAGAAAACCCAGCAAAACAAAGCAACAGCCCCGAATCTGGTTCCTGGCCGAGCCGCAGTCGCCCGTACCCTGTGCCATGCACTACCATGGCACCACGGCTCCCGGCTCCTCTGTGCGTGGCAGGGAAGCGGTGAGCACTGGGCATCTCCATTGCCTGGCCAGGAAACCCTTGCCCCTCGTGGGGACCCTCACTTTCTCACGGCACCAAAAGCTCACGGGTACAGCCACCTTCTGCCGACGGAGGAGCTAAACCGGATCAGTGGAAGAGGGAGCGATGTCCAGCACGGCACCTCCATGGGGAAGAGAACAGTACGCCAAATGTCCATGGCGGAGCCTCCAGAAGGGCTTTATTAATGACGGCTGCATTTCTGTTTAACTGGCAAAGGAACAGGGTTAACCAGCGAAGAGGGAAGCATTGGAGAACCCTTTAAGTCTTCAAAGTAAATCAGCTCCTGGAACAAACGCGCTCAGTAGCCAAATGTCTCCTTCTCCTTTGTGTGTGCTGGGCTTTTGACATTTATTACGCTGCCCGAGAACCACCCAGAAGAAGGATGCTTTTCTTGCATCTGAGGGCCATTTCTCACCCTGGCACACTCAGATGGGGATTTCTCCCCTGCCCAGGCAGGGTCTGGCCCCCAGCACCCCCTCCCCACAGGGACCTCACCCTGCAAACCACCCAGGAGGCAAGATGGGACCGTGCCCCAGGGATGCTCAGCACCCTCCCCGTGCCCACTGGGAGCTGGGGAGTGTGGTCTGAGCCCAAGGCACCTCCAAGGTCCCCCCCTCACATATCCCCTCCCACCCGGCCCTTGCTCCGAAGCTAGAAAACAGATGCAAAAGCCAAAGGGTCTGAAGGGCTGCCGCAGCGCAGCATGGTGCAGGTCCTGCCACAGCAGTCACAGTGAATTACAAGGTATTAGAGCCTCGTGCCGCCGCGCCTCTCGCGCAGCAGCAGTCACGGTGAAGGACATGCTATGATAGGACTAGAGTCTGCTCCGGAGAATCCAGTCACCGGCCTGGTGAAAGGCGGTGGTATGAACAGGCCAGCCTTGTTCTATAGATCATATAGCGACAGGCATGGTGAAGGACACGCTATTACAGGACGAGGCGGTGCGGGGGGTTTACCCAGCGACAGCCAAGCTGAAGGACGCAGCGTTTGGGGGGGGGACAGCCGTGCCTCGCTGGATCAGTGAGTGCCCACGCCTCTGCGAGCCAGCAGCCGTGAATGTTTTTAATTAGTCTTTCTCACTTTATCGAGCATCTAATTTTCATTTACGTGCTGGCCATCTCCACCTGAGAACGCGGCCAGCGCTGCTCCTTTCCAGCACTGCTCCTGTATCCTCTCCCGGCACAAGCCGGATGGGACCCAGCGGAGCCAGAGGTCTGTTCCCGGCACAGGGGACCCATTTGGTGACCGACCTGCCCTGCAGCTCCTCTGCACGCCCCACGCAATGTCGAGGACCATAACGGAGCTGGGCAGAGCCTCCCTGATGCTCAGCATTCCTCCCCGTTGGAGCACAAGCACTGAGCGCCAATTTTAGTGGCTGCCATAAATGCAGCAGGAGCGGTGTCCCCTGGTGAGGCATTGAGCGGTGACTAAGAGCGGAGATGACAATAAAGCAGAGGAAGCAAGGTCTGACTGCAAAGCAGCAAACCAACCCCCCGAATCCAGCTCGAAGGCACTGACTGACGATGCTCTCCCAAACCAGCGCGGAGCCCAAGCCCTGCATGGGCACGAGCCGAGCCAGCGACGGGGAGCCGGGCTCGCTTGGGCTAGGGCTGAGCTCAATCCTGGCACAGGCTCGGTTTGGGTGGAAATCCCATAATTGGGAGGGGAGAAAGGATTGCCCGCATCAGGACGCTGGGACGGAGTTCAAGCCTCTTAGCAAAGCACACAGGGAGACTTCTGTACAGCCCCTACATATAAATCTACCCCCTTAAAATGTTCTCGGTGGTAAATGCGGTAGAGATCATGCACGACTTGACAGATCGAGGCGTATTTATGGTGCTTTGGCACAAGGGATACAACCAGTTGGGATTTTTGCTCGGCTCTACCACTTGGGCATAGTGCAGCCACAACAAACCCATTTGAATACCTCTTGTTTCAACCAAGGCAGAGATCCAGGCTATTCCCCACGGAGCAAGCGCCAGACCTTGGGCCAAATTAATCTCCGATGGATCTCCATCAACTTCATGGAGTTACAACCACAATTTGGCCCATGCGTGACATGTAAATCTGTTCATTTTTCTTCCGAATCGTCCAAATACCGCAGCATTTGTTAGCACAGGAGAGGGACGCATCCTCCGGGAGAGATCTCTTTGGATACCGCGCCAGCCCTTCCTTTTTTTATTTCCTTTGCTGCCTGGGATAAAAGGCGAGTGAGACGGCCTGTAGTACGTGTCTGAGCTGTTTGGGAAAGAAATAGGAATTTCCTCCTGCCATTCCCAGTCTTTTGATAGGCAGGTGGGATGCGAGCAGGAATAACTCAATCAAGACAGAGCAATTTTTAATTAATTTGTGGATCCCTTTGCCGGCTGATTGCCTTGGAGACAAAAGGGAAGCCTCTCCTTTAACACTTGTGTGTGCCTGGTACTCTGAGCCTCCCCTTTTCACTGGCGCATCTTTGGTCTTGAAAGCTGCACAAAAGGGAGAATTCCTTGATCTTTTGCCTCGGCTTTTGCTAAGACGGAGACACACACGAGGGGGAGCTGGGTTGGGGTTTGGGGGGATTTCTTTTATATTTTTTGGAGAACATGAGAGCCCAAAATGCACACAGAGCAGGGTGAGGAAGGAAAAAAAAGAAGGAATGGGGAAAAAAAAACCCTCAAACCTAAGAAAGCAGAGCGTTTTCTGTCGACACCTTCTGCCCAGCCTGCTCCATCCCCAAGGGGAGGGAGTTGAAAGGTTCAAGCTACATCAAGTGGTGAGTAATGCAGCGGGAGGCTCCTGCTCAGGGCCGGGCTCTCGCCCTCCGCAATCGCTCCCTGCCCCGTGCCCGATGCTGCGCGGGGCACAGCCGAGCTCTCGCCCTCCCCTGCTCCCCCCCTTGCCAGCGACAGTGGGGATGCGGGAACTTCCTAGGCAGTGACTGACACTACAATTATCGATTGCCGGCTGCAAAGGCTTGCTCTCGCCTCCCCCCCTCTTCTCACTTGTTTTCTTCTGTGCAGCAGAGTGCCAGCCTTCAGAGACTGCTGCTGTAAAAGGCTCAGATTGACGGGGTGTCAAGATATCCGCTGCCCCTGGCTTTTAACGTTCCCTTGCAGGGGAGAGCGGGAAGAGCCCCTGCACCAGCAAAGGGAGCTCAGCTAGCTCCAAAAGAAAGGGAGGAATGAAAAGCCTTCCTCTCTCCTCTGTTGAGGAGATGCTCTTGAACCACAAGCAGCTTTTTCAGTCTCAGCTTGGCTGCGTGCATCTCGGAAATCTCAAGATGCTGGGAAGGAGGAGAGGCGGCGTGCCAGCCGGCCCCCGCCAGCGGCTTCGTCCTGCCCAAAATCAAGGCACCCAAGAAAAACACCACCCTCCCCCCCAGGTCTCCGTGGGGTGGCACAGACATGTGACCACATCCCCATCGGATTTGGCCACGGCCATTTCGGAGGCAGGGAGGGCAAGAGGCATCCTGGCCAAAGGAGGTCATCTGGCAAAGGCTGCAGAAGGACTGGGACTCCCCAGCCCGGGTACATCCTCTGCTGCTCGGCACCGATGGCACGGGGGGACCAGACCAGAGGGTTTTCCTAGCAAAGACCGGCAAAACAGGAGCTCCAGGTGCCCCCCTGAGTCCTCCCCCAAAGGTTGCGATGCTACCTCGGGAGACCACCCTGCCCGATGGCCCTGGGAGCCAGGGGTCCTGGGTCCTCCATGAGCCCCATCCCCAGCTCAGCTGGCCACCGCCAGCAAGTGCCATCGTTGCCACAAAATGGGGATGGCAACCTGCCCGCGATGGTGTTTGCAAAGCCTGGCGGCACCTTGGGACCACGGCTAAGTGTTACGTGCTGGAGCCAGAGGCCTGAAATTAAAGCCGGCTCCACGACCGTCGGTGTCGACACCTGGTGATGGGAGGAGAGGGATCGATGATGGAGAGTCTGTTGCTCCTGATGCATCACTGTCAGGGTCAATACACAATTCTCGGGGAGATCAGATGTCCAGGTTAACTGCTTTGCCTCTGCGCTAAGCCAACGGGCTCTGTCCTGCTCACACATCCTCTTCCCTGGCCAGATTCAGCCCCACAGCCACCAAGTGCCACCAAGAGCATCCCCAGGGCTTGTGGCTCTTGCTTTCATCCATGTAGAGCTCAAGGGTAGCTGCGAAAGGTGTCCAGGGCTGGGAAAGGGACATGTGGGCAATAAGGACCTGCCCTCCAGGAGCTTTCAGCTGCACCAAACCAGCCCGCTGCCACACGCAGCATCGCCGTGGGACCACGTGGGGACATGGGGCTTGGGGACAGCCACCACTTCCCCGTGGTCACAGAGACACTGGCCACCCAAGGGGGCCTGGGAGGGGGAGTGGGGGTGACAAGATCCCTGTGGGGTCCCCCTGCCCATTCCCATCCCAAATTGCTGGGCAACGGAAAATGCAGGAGAGGGGGAAACCTCACCTTTCCTGCCCGGCACAGGTCCTGCCGGCTTGGTGGCCGTGTCCCACTCTGCAACCTGGGTGGGCAGAGGATCCATGTGGCTTTGGCACGACGCCTGCCCCTTCCAGGTGACGCTCCAGCTGCAGAGAGCCACCCCAGACCTCTGCGGGCCACGAGAGCCACGACGACAGGGCTGCATTGTGCCCTCTGCACCAAGCGGGCTTGCGGCACCCCACAGCACCCCACGGCACCCCACGGCACCCCGCAGCCACGTGGGGTTCCCCACTATTGCAGCAAGCCCAGGCAGGAGGCTCAAGCCCTGCCATGCACCCTCACCGCCGGCCATCCCCGAGTGCCGCGCCGGGCAGGATCCATCCCACAGCCCAGGGGGTCCTGCGAGGACGAGAGGCACCCGCAGCCAGACTGCAGCATCTCATCCCACCGGCTCCTGGGGGGGTTCGGCCACCCATCTCCCCCTCAAGCACGACACAGCCAGCAGCAGCCACTCAGCCTACCTGGGGGAACCCGGCATGGCCCCCCCCGGAGGGGACCAGGGGGTCTTACCTGCTGGCAACCCACAGCGCCAGTTTGGGGGGGACACAGCATTGCACCCCAACCCCAGCGCAGACAGACTTGCGCCAGCCCCCCGCAAAAACCCAAGAAAACAGAGCGCGGCATGAATAACAAAAGCAGCGATCAGTAAAGACTCTCCCAAGAGGCTGCAAGTTCTTCAATTAGAGCTCTCATTATAGGAACGAGAAACTCCACGCCGTCTTCTGTACGGATAACACTTTTTTCCCCCTCTCTTTTAAAGAATAAAGGGAGGGAGGGAGAGGAAGGCTGCATCTCTAATGCAACAGACAGGTCTGCTGAGATTCACTTTGGCTCTTATTTTGACTTTCATCTAAAAGAGCTGCCCTGGGAATCCATTAAGTCCAATTTAAATCGGCTCTCCGCCCTCACGGCTTCTCCCCGCCTTCGCGTCCCCCCCCCCCCCGGCTCCCTTCTCCCCCCTCCCTTGGTAGCAAACAAACACAAAAGCAAGGCCAGGCAGGGCAGGCAGCGAAGGGCAGGCAGCGAAGGGCAGCACCGGCGCGGTTTCGGAGCCCTTCCCTGGGGGATTACAGCCCTCCCTGGGGCAGTTGCTCGATCTTTATTTCCGCCCAAATAAACACAATCCGGCCACGTTTGGATACCGCCTCCGTATCATCCACCTCGGCGGCGCTTTTGGGGGGCTGATGGGCTTTCGGGACCCCCGCACATCTCCCCACTCCACGCACAGGCGTATTTTCCTCTGATTTTATTATTTTCGAGTACAATTAGCTCCATTAACGCCACAGCCGGCAAAGTTGGATGGGATATAATCGCATACTTCACTCCAGGGTTTTGGGTTTTTTTCCCCAGCCAGTTTCCCCACCCCAAGATCATTCCTCTGCCTTTGGGAATCGCCCCCCCACCGCAGCCCCGCAGCCGGGCGAGGGACGGACCCCTCGCCTTTCATCTCACCACACTCATTCAAGCTCCGCTTCTGTCGTATAAGCAGTTTTCCAGCTCTTCCCCCCCCGCCCGTAACACACCCGCTCTGCATTGCATCCTATTCATATGTTTTCAATCATCGCCGTTTCGTTATTTAAAACAAAAGCACAGGGCCCCCCCCCGGCAGCAGGCTCCGAGCCCCCTCGCCGGGCTCCTCGGTTATTCCCTGGTTTGTTTGTTTATTAATGTCAACGGAGGATTTGGGGGCAAAATTTGCTGTGGGAGAAAGGGAGCGGGAGGTGAAAGTCCCACCGAGGGGCTTTCCAAAGGCACAACCAGATGTGCAAACCCTGCGATTCCTTGGGTTATCTGCTAGATCCATTTTTTCCTGCCCCGCCAGCCACCGAATAAAAGAAAGAAAATCCATCAAGTCAGCGTTCTCACGTGCAGACAACGGCAAGGATAGCCAGGCGCCCGACCGCGGCACCGCCGCAACTTTTATAAGTATAAAACCACGCACATCGATAACTCCTAAATTAAATAAGCCTCCCCTGGAAGATTTCCCTCTGCAGAGGCTTTCGCAGCCCCGTGCCCGTTATTATTTTAACTTTGGAAAAGTAGGAGTCAGGACAAGCAAAATGAATCCATCCCTTACACACACAAATATTCCAAGTCTCAGCTGTATCTTTGTTCAGACACCCATCAATCGGCAAGTCAGGAGGATTTTTGGACCGGTTGCAAATTTCTTTATTACTTCCAGAAAAGCAAAACACCCCCCCCCCCTCCTCCACCACTGCTGCAAATAGGACACACGGACACAGACACACACATGTACATACACCCCCCCCCCGCCCCAAACTCCGCGATGCCGGCGCCGTGCATCCATTCAATTGCAGCGGCACACGAGTTGCACAAGAGAAAAATAAATCCAGAAAAAGCTCCATCTGCACCCCCCCCTTCCAATTCTGCTGCGGCTTCAGTAAAAAAAAAAAGACAGAAAAAAAGGAAAAAAAAAAAAAGCACAAAGATGTAGCTTGCAACAATACCTGCGATGGTCCTCGCTCTCTCCTCTCTCTCCTGCTGGCTCGCTCTCCTCCTCTTCCAGAGCACAGTAGCCAGATTAGATCCTTAGAAAAAAAAATGTGAGAAATAGCACAATTCTCCCCTTTTTTTTTTTTTTTTTTTTTTTGCTTCCCTTCTCAGCAGCCCTTCTGAGCTCCTTCACTAACCATTATTCATAGACCACTAGGGGATATAAGGTAATTAGAAACGGCCCTATAGCATCCAGCCTGAAAATGTAATGCCAGCGGTAGGAGTGGTGGAGGGCTCTGGCTGCGGGCGGCTCCGGCAGAAAGTGCTCGGTGGAGCTGGGGACGAGGTGAGAAGTGGGGTGGAGGAGAGGGCGAGCGGCAGCGGGTGCTGGCGGCTGTCCCTGAAGAAACCAGGGTGGCCAGGGACGCCGAGGGGCAGCGGCACCGGTTTGGTTTGGGGATGGTTGGGGTTATTTTGGGGTTGGGGTATTTTTATTTTGGGGGGGGGGGGGGGGGATTTTTTTTTTTTTTTTTTTTCCGGAGTGGGCTCGCCGTGCCCGTGTGAGCCGTGCTGGGGCTGCGTGTGTGTGTGTGTGTGTGCGCGCGTGTGTGTGTGTTTGTGCCAGGAATAGCAATCAGCAGAGGCAGCACACAGAGCGCAAAAATGCCATCATGCAGGGTCAACAGAAAGCTGCAGACATTTTTTTTTTTTTTTTTTTTTTTGTAGGCTTAATCCTCTGGAGCGGGGGAGAGGGAAAAGGAGGAGGCTGCTGCCTTCTTTATAGTTTTGATTTTTTTCCTCTTCCAGCCTCGTAGGATCAGATTAACCCCCCCTCCCCTCCACGCACACACAGACACACACACGCCAGCCCCAGCGATCCCAGCCCTCCACCAGCGCTGCACCGGGGAGATGCTGGAGTCGGCGTGGGGATGCGGGTCTCGTCGCCGCGATGAGCTGGGTGGGATGAGCTAGGTGGGCTCGGGCGGCAGCGGGGAAGGAAAGCAAGAGGGAGGCAGCGCGGGGGGTTGGAGGCAAATGAACAAATCACACCTGCAGCTTTCTGCGCGCCGTAGCCAGCTGCAGCCCAGGCAGGGACCGGCAGGAAAAATACAGGCGCGTGGGCTCCCAGCGTCGTGCATCTGCGGGGATTTAGGTGCACAGTGAGCTGACGGTAGCTCATCGCTGGAAGCGATTGCTTTTGGGGGGTTTATTTTAGGAAGGGGGGGGAAAGGGAGACGGTAACAAAGAGCAATCCTTCCCCACACACTGTTTTTTCCAAGGAGTAAATAAAATCCAGCACAGAGGCGGGGAGGGAGGGCTTCGGTGGCCCTGGCACACCGGGATGCCCGCATCCTGCCGCCAGCGGTGCCCGCATGGGCTGGCCAGGGTCGCTGCCATGCAGCTCCGTGCGCACCGTCTCCTGCCTGAAGGGTGCAAATGCCCAGCCCTGCCTCCTCCCACGACTCCGCTCTGAGCCTCTCTTTAATTGAACTAAAGCTGTTCACCTTGATAACGCAGCACGGCAGCAAGTTTCCGAGCCGTACGCGGGGGGCTGGAGAGCTATTTGATCCACTTCCAAGGTGCTGCCTTTCAATTCAACCCCTTGCTCTTGAAGGATGGATAACCAGGCCCTCTCTTTTCCCTATTAATTACTCGAGATAGCAGGCATCAAGCTGCAAAACAGACCAAACCTTGTAAGGGGACCCAGCATCGCCAAAGCAGACAGCTTGCTCTCATCTCCCCCATCCCCTTTCTCCTCATCCTCATCCCCACCCCCAGCCCCATCCCAGCCCCATCCTGGCTGTTTATAGCTAATACACCACAGCGCGCTCCCAGCCACCTCTGAGTTCACACGTGCCTCTCCGCAGGACGGTAAACCGAGCCAGGACCTCACAGCTCCCCCAGGACTCAGTGTTTATCCCCCATAACCACCGATCCCCCATGCCCTTCACAAGGAAGAGCTCCTCCACCATTTGGCACCACGGGCTGTCACTGCCGCCCTAGTAAAGCCAAGGTGGGACATACCCAATGGGCATCACCCCCAGCTTCTCCACTGGGACTGAGAGAAGACGAAAGGATTTGTTATTTTTACACTACAGTCCCATAAATTCAGCAATTTGGTCCATCCAGGTTGTTTCCTGGCTCTGGTATGTTTGAAATCCCCAACTCCAGGAGTCCTGTGATTTCAGGAGAACCTCAGCCCTGCTGTCCTTAAACCCTGACCTTGCTGTGGCAAGGAGAAAGGTTGAAACCACAAGCCCCCTGAGAGCCTCATATGCAAATTAAATCACCACCAAACGCTTTGTTTTTTAAACGCTGTGATTTTTCCGGCAGCTTCATAGTTCTGTGACTGTGATTTACAGGTTCACAAAGGCCGATTTCATGACTTCTCAGCACTTCTGAGGTGCCGGAACCCACGTCATCTCCATTTGCGTGACATGGCCATGTCTGTCTCAGCCCAACTGCCAGCTGGGTGGGAGACCATCGCCTATCGCAGCAATTAACTTTACTCGTTAAAGCCTCTGAACTCACAGAAGATGCTGCTGCGCAGTTGCGTGGATGGGAAAGTTTCCATCCTCTTGACAAAATCTGGCTCCAGAGCATTCCTGTGCATGGCGCACAGCCCCCCGCCACGGGTGTGGATACGGCCCCGTGTCCCTTGCATTCACCAGCTGCCTCTACGGAGCGGATCTCACCCTGAGCTACCGCAAACCCAGCACAACCGGCATCAAAAAGCCTGTTCCCATCCTCCCGCCACGAGAGCAGGGCTCACCTTGCTGATCAAAGTCAGAGGCTTCCCTGGAAGTAACCCCCAACACCTCCTGCCCCAGGGAGGGGGCTAAAAAATAATGACTCATTGCAATGTCATTTCTGGAGCTGCTAAAACAAAGGCACTCGGGCTTCCTTAGTGTCTCGCCACTGCGACCTACAAAGATAAGGCATCCTCCTCAGTGCTGAGAAAAATGAGCTTTTCTCCAACAGCCTCTCCTTCCGCTGGCCTGGGGTCCCCGGGACCTCCCCAGCACCTATGTGGGATGCTCTGAGCCAGCTTGTCCTCATTCCTCTTCCTCTCATCCCTCTTTCTGGCTGATTTTCCCCCAGCCCCACTGCCAGTGATCCCAACGGATTGCTCTCGTCCCCTGGTCCAGGTGACACCTCGCACCCAGTGCTGCACACCCTGTGCTCGTGGCTCCTTACAGGCAGGGAGCAGGCAGCCCTGCCCCAACTCGCATCAAGCTCCGTGCACCGGCTCCGAGCAGATCCGATGGATTTTCATTTCCTAACTTTGCCCTTTGGGCTATTTCTAACGAGCTTCCTCATGCTTAAAAAAAAATAAATCCTTCATCTTGCAGCGCGGTGTCGGAGCAGCAACGCTTGGGACGATTGTGCCTGCGAGGAGGCTCGAAATTAATTATATCGCAGTCACTTTAGGTAGGGGGGCCATCGCACTGACCTCCTCAGACCGGCTCCTGCCTGGGACCCAGAAAACAGCCAGAAACCCCCTCCCAGAGCAAACAGGCTTTTTTTGGCCTTGAAAAATGTATTTGCCTGGTGTGACGTTTGGCTGGTGCAGCGTGGCCCTGGGTGAGAAGCCACCGATGTCCTCCCGCGACCCCGTCCCCTCGCTGCACCCCACGTCCCCAGCCCCAAGCCCACCGTGTAGCCTCTGCCCGCAGCACCGGGTCCATCCACCCTCCTGGACTCGTTCCTCCCATCGAGAGAGAGGAATCGGTCCCGGGCGCCTTCGTTTCTGCTAATCAGATGTTTTAATGAGTTTCTCAGAGCCCGGCATATCACCACTTCACACCACCACCCCCTCCGAGGCCAGCCCCGCTCCCGCGGCGTGCTGAGGCCCCCATCGTCTCGAAGGCTTTCCTTGGTGGGAGAGCAGCGATTATTTCTCTCAAAAGGTCTCTTATAATGGAAACCATCTCTCCATCCCTCCTTGGTCTCCTCCTGCCGTGACCCAGGCTCCGTCGAGAGGAGCTCTGCTCCGAGGCAGTGCCGTGTTTCCATGGAAAGAGTGAATAGCAGAGTCTTCCCAGCGGTTTATTAGAATTCCTTTTACTTCGATGGAGAGTTTTAGAGCAAAGTAAAAAGGCTTTAATGTGGGGCTAATGGAGCCCCTGGGAAGTCCAGGAAGGAAATCTCCCCTGGAGAAGAGGAGGCGTGAGGAGAGGGAGGGCAACTTTCAAGACAAATTCCTGGACAGGTTGAAATTTTTTTGCAGAAGCCATCTCAGGCAGCGAGAAATGGAAATGAATGTTTGTTTTATTTTTAACAGATGTTACAAAGGACCTGCCAGTAATTCAGCGAACGATGCAAAACCTAGATCCCACTCACTTTTCCCGGCATGTCTTCTATCCCCTCCCTCTCCTGCTCCGTAAGAACGCTTATTTGCATTTAGCATATCATATTTTTTAAAAAAATTAAGCAATAAAATAACAATCATAAGCCACTTCATTTCCTCCCGCCCTAAGGCTTTGGTTTCAGTTTAAATCCTTGGTTGTAGCAGCTTTTAATTGTTTTTAATAAATTTTTCTGTCTCTTCAGATTTCCCAAGACCATCCACTCACCCTCTTTGGGGCTTCCCCTCTTTCCTGGTCCCCCATCCCACTCTCTCCCTGCCGTTCCCCCAAGGGACGAGACAGCTCTCGACTCTGCAAAGTGTTTGGAGCACAACAACCACCGCTCTCTGCCTGGGGATGCCCCAGTGTGAAACACAGCCTGCAGCCTCCTCTTTGGGGGAAAATACAGGGATTTGGCTGCAGTTAAGAGATGGGGAGATGGAAAGGGGAGGAGGTACAACGGGGGGGGGTCCCAAAACCAGCCAGCCAGCGGCTGAAACAGGAGTAAGAGTCCGGCCCTCTGAAAAACAAGGTGCAGAAGCCCATGCACACACGCGCACCGCAGCACTTGGCTGGCCAGTGGGCAACTTTGAAGTCGCTCTAAAACTGACCATGACGCCAGAGTGGTATTTGGGGTGAGATACAGCACTTGTGAGTGTCACACATGAAAACCAGACCTGGGAGAACAGTGACAGTCCTGGGCAGAGGAGCCCTGAGTCCCACAGATGCCAGGTCTCCTGAAAATGAGCAACTTTGGCAGCCCCTGGTTTAACCCTTGACTGCAAAACACAAGCCGCAATGGCTTCCCCTTTTCATGCCTAACCACTTTTCTCCTCCCAATACCAAAAGCTTTCCAAAGAGCAAGATCCCACAGAAACCTGGACCAGGCAAATCCATGTGCACAGCCATGCATGCAGGTCATGGCTCCCACACGTACCCCATGCAGGAACACCTGGAAGATGCCATAGCTTTTTTTGCACAAGGGATGGTGCTCTTCCAGCTCAGACTCACGAGATGAAGGGCAGGAAATCCAGGGTGATTTTCTGCCTCGTTTCTCGTTAGCACCCCTGCAAACACAGCCCTGAGTGGGGCACGCTCTGCAGCCCGTCATCCCGCGCACCGGAATGCCTTGAGCTGGATTCATGCTGCATCCATGTCTTGTTTGCAGGATCCCAAGCCAGAAAGGAGGACACGGGCTCTGGAAAGCAGCTACAGGGCAGTGCTGATACAAACGGGGTGGCCCTGCACCCTTTATAAATCCTAAATCCTGCCTGATTTCCAGGCAGAAAATGGCATCCGTGTGCATTTCCAGGTGACGGAAGAAAACTGGCTGTTTTCACTGAGCTTTCTCCTCTTCCCGTTACAATTCTGCACCTGGTTAGCAACTGTCGGAAAGAGGTTAATCACAGTCCTTAAATCAGGAACCTCATTGCGGTATGCTTGGGATGCACATCTGTGCTCTCCACGGCTCATCCCCAGCGGCATTTGCGAGAAGGCAATATGCCAAAAAAAACCCAACCCCAAATAAGCCCAATCCCCCCCGAAACGAGCAACAAGCATCCCAGGGTGCGGGGCCTTGCTAATTCTTCGAGCCGGTCCTGTGGCATGTGTGAAACGCTCGCTGTGCCCCCAGCTTTGCCATGGCTGCGGGTTAAAGGCATCTCGGTTAACACAGTGTTGGCACAGCTGTTATGTCGCAGAAAAGGCTTTTTAGGGGTTCGGTTTTTGCTTGCTGGCCAGCCTTGTGATGGAGGGGAGGAGGCGTCACCTCGAAATGCCTGGGGAGCAGGGAGCAATCTGTGGGGACCACGAGGACTCTCAGCCCCAGACCCGGAGCTCGGCCCCACATCGGGTCAGCCCTTGGCAAAGAAAGGCTGGAGCTCCAGCAACTGCCAACTGCCCAGCTTTGCTCCTGGTTTTCAAGCATTGCAAAGCCTGGTCTGGCCTTGCTATTTCTAGACCTGTCCCAGGGGATCACCCTGCTCTCCCTGTTTTGGGAAAAAGAAGCATTTTGGAGCGTCGGAGCCCTTTGGAGAAGAGCCTGGCTGGTGCTTGGCCGGGTCCTGGACTGCTCGTGCTGCAGAGCCGGCAGTGCTAACGACCAGAGACGGAGGCTGTTACGCGCGTGCACGCACACGCACGTGCACAGCCCGGAAAATGGAGAGGAATTGATCCCGGAGGCAAATCTCTTTTGTTCTAACCCCGTTGCTGTAACTGGATCTCCCCAGGTTCTCGGCTCAGGAGCCGCAGCGGATCACATCGCTTTCATACCTTCTCCCAGTGCCAGCTTGTCACATTCCCCCGTCGCCGATGGCGGGGAGAGGACGAGCGAGAAGGGGAGGCATTGCTCACAGCGCTTGTTTACCTCGCCGCCGCGCACGAGGGGTGTACGGCGGTAATGAGCAAAAAACCTAGAGGGAGCAGATTGCAGATCCGCGGCATGAGACCACCCCCAACTCACAGGCTGCCCCTTTTTTAACAAGGTCCCCCCATCCTCCTCCCTGCCAGGCTCCCCATGCCCCAACAGCCTCCCGCCTTTCCCCGCTGTCTCGTTTCGACTGCAGAAATGCTGATTCACAGAGCCCGGCGCAGGAGGCGTTTGGGAAGCAGAGAGAGGAGCGACCCGGCTGCTGCTGCCTGTGCAGGCGGCGCTGCCTCTGCGCAAAGCCACCCGAAAGCACCCGACCTCCCTGGGTGCTTTTACACCGGTGATTAGCGACAACGAAGTCATTGCAGATTAATCCGCTCTGCGCTTATTCCAGCACCTCTTACCGAGTGACTCCCTCCCCTCTCAGCCAGGTGAATTCTTCCCCCCTGCTCCCTGGGAGAGCTTGCATGCTCATTTTTGTCCCCTTTCTGCACAGGGTAAAGCAAAGTGAAAGATTTCACGCCATGTGCCCAGCACCACCCATCAAGATGCCAGGACTCCCGGGATGGGGACGGCGGGGATGGAGCAGTACAGGAGGTGGGGTGGATGGCACAGGGGTCCCCAGGGAAGTACTTTGCTTTCCAAGTGGTAGGGCAAAGCAAACAGCACCCTGACCTGCCGCCGTGCATGTGTCAGAGTCCCCGCTCGT
Organism: Haliaeetus albicilla; assembly: GCF_947461875.1. Taxonomy (NCBI): domain Eukaryota; kingdom Metazoa; phylum Chordata; class Aves; order Accipitriformes; family Accipitridae; genus Haliaeetus; species Haliaeetus albicilla. The sequence continues at coordinate 23,035,931 of NC_091504.1, read as the reverse complement.
GGATGCTTTGCTGCATCACCAGCAATCCGGGCCCCATCTCCTCCTTCCAGGGCAGCCAGCGCCCGGCAGTGGGGTCTGCACCCCGGCTGGCCTCCTGGCATCGAAAGCCACGTCAAGGGCGCTGCGCCGTGACAGCAGTCGGCATCAGCCGAACCTGCCCACCCTGTCTCGCCTCCTCTCTCCTGCCAGCGCGGTGCATCTGGTGCGCTCCCTCCCCACAGCAGGCCTGAAATCAGAGACAGCAAAATGATGCTTTTTCGGGGGAGGCTGCGGGGACGGTGTTTCCAGCAGCCCAGGGCAGGCAAATGGCTGCAAAAGCAGGGGCCGGCTGTCCAAGCATCCTGCTTTTCCAAAGTCCAGGTCCCTTCCCTCTGCAACAACCACGACACCTTGCTCAGGTAAATAGATCGGAGCTGTTTTACTCCATCCTGCGTGTTCAGTCGCATTCAGTGACCCCCTTCGCTTCTCCTCCCTGAGGCCACGCTTCATCCCAAAGTCACCTGCGGTGCCGTGATGGATGCAAACACTCTGGGACGTCGTGCACTGAACAGCACGATGTGACGCAGACCTTCCCGTCACACTCACGCTCCTCCCCATGCCGCATCCCTCTGGGCCAGCTCAGCACTGCTCGGACCAGGCAGGATCCGGCCCAGAGCAGGTGATGCGGGAGGTAAACCTGGTGAGCCAGGCAGGGAAGCCAATATTACATCTACCTTCAAAAGCTCACAGGCACACACTGGATGGGTCTGGGGACACCAGGGCATCAGCAGGACACCCCTTGCCACCACTGTGCTGCTCCATCTGCACCCCCAAGGCTCAAAAACCAAAACCACCTTTTACTTTATTACTTTCATTTTTTTTGCAGGGCTGTATCTAAGCCGTGCTGGTCCCCTGATCCCCTCTGCATGGGCCACTGCCTGCCCGCAGCCAAGTGGGGCGAGCTGGCCTGCTCATCTCGGCTCAGTGAAAAGCCATGGTGAATCTGAATAGATTTCCACCATGCAAATGTAAAGGCCCCAGTGGGTTTGAATAGGAGCCCTTGAGGTATTATCTCAGCAGTGCCTCGAGGCAACCACCTGAATCCTTCCGTGACTGCTGCACAAACCCGAAATGTCTCCAGCGGCTGGGGATTATGGACAGACCTTGCAGAGGAGCACCCAGGCCACCGCAGCCCGCACCATCAGCTCTCAGATGCCCCCACGTGAGCCCAAACCCTCAAAAAACAAGGCACGGTGATGCTAAGATGACTGAGGCCCAGATGCCAAGGCAGGAAACCAAGCTGAAGCTTTCACATTAATCATATCAAGCTCTATTCTATTTCATCTATTTCAAGGCAAGTCAAAAAGAGGTTCACACTCTCCCCTGGCAAACCACAGAGGATGACGTGAGCCTGTCTCTTGCATTGCAAGTAGAGTGTGTCAAGCAATTAGCAAGTAATCAGGAATTCAGATAGGGTGGGCAGGATACGATCCCTCAAAGCTCTGGCAGGAGCAAAACCCACCCCAGTTTCCCATCAGGCATGGAAGGCAGCAGAGGGAGCAGGGGCTGTTGGTGAGTTCTCGGCAAGCAGAGCAGATACTGTGCCAGCGGAGCCTGCTGCCATAAACCATCTCACGTTTAGCATGTGCTGTAGCTAAGAGGCCCCAGGCGTTCAAGCATAGATTTTCCCTCACTCATTCCCAACCTCAGCAAGGTGGCCAGGGCAATTCAAAGTGCTGGTCCTCAGGCGTCCTGCAGACCTGCCGGGTCACCCGAGCACCTCCCGTCCCTGGACGTTTTGGCGTTGCATTAAGTCTTCCTGCTGTCATCAGTTTTACTCCCTGCAGCTCTGACCATGCTGGTTTCCACTCAGCATCCTCCCAGCAGCCCAAATCCTGCTCTCCTGGAAGTTAGTGGCAAAACGGATGCGAGAGCAGGAGCAAGCCTTCTGTGCTCGCTTTGGAAAGCCGTTTCCACTTTGGACCCCCCAGTGCTGCTAAAACCACATCACACAAAGCCCTGGCACAGCACACAAGCTGTACGGTACCACCTCACCACGCTGGGCTCTGCCAGTGTGGCATGCACCGAAAGCACCTTGAAGGGGGAATGCGCTTGCTCGTAGCCTCCCCAGACACCTTGCCGGTCCCCAGGAGCACCCATCCAGCTCCACAAGAAGAGAGGGAGGATTATCCCAGGGTACGAGCTGCCAACCTGGGCGCACACCTCCCTCCGGGCGCGGGGCCCAGGGCGCAGAAGGAGCCGGCGCGACGGGTGGGTTGCAAAGGGGACGCCTAATCTGCCACCCGCCCTTTCTCCTCTCCATTGCCAAGGTAGCAGCAGACAATGCTATCTGCTGGGTTGTCAGCCGTCCCTCCTCCCACCGTCTCTTTAGCCAGAAAACTCTCCATCTGTCTCCAGATGGGGTGTTTCTACCACTCCAGTCAAACCGATTCAGAGTGGAACAATGATGCTTTGTTAACAAAACAATTTTTGTGTGTCAAGCCCTCCTTCTTGCGGTTTTTTTTCCCCCCAGTCCCCAGTGGGTCAGCTTTGTGTGGCGTCCTACATTTTGTTGTTTCTTTCACATTTTAAAGGCTCCGTATTTTAGTACAAAAGGTGCCTGCGGAGCAGCTTTTATCTGCGCGGCAAGATTTGACACATACGCAGATCACAATTGCGACAGGAGGTTCGTGATGTGGTGGTTAAGGGTGGTGTCAGGACCTTCAGAGTGATGAAGCATTATTTCCAGTGATTTTTGCCTCCAGGATAAAAATTAGAGCTGGTCCTACGCTGCATATAAGGCTTCTGTGAGCTGGAATCCCCCAAGGGCTGATGGAGGGAGCAGCGAGAGAAACTTTGAGCTTGCTTTGGCGCAGGGCAGGCATCAGCCATGTCCATCCATCCTTCTCGTGTCCTCCTGTGCAGGACAAGGCACTTCTCTCAGCTTGCGAGGGGAAGCGACGCATACTCAGAGCAAATCTACATGCCTGTGAGTAAACCACAATTCTCTTCCCAGCACAAACCCCATGGTGGTCAGGAAAGCGAAACCTCAGCCCTCCTGTGGCCAGAGCCTCTAAACGAAGATCCTGGGGTGTGCTTGACTTCTCCTCAGCTACCCGGGGTTGGATTATCCCCCTTGACCTGCTCCCTCACTCAGCAGCAGGAAGGAGATCTCTCTTTTCTCTTCCAAAGACATCTCCACCACACAGGCCTCCAAGAAAATCAGCTCTTCCTTTTTTTTTTTTCCCCTGTCTTTTTTTTTTGCCCTGAAGCAACAAGCACACAAACCACCTTCTGCTCTGCACATAACCAGCAACTCATAGCAAATAACCAACCCGCTGGCTCCAAAGCAAACAGCTTTGTGTTCCTAAGCAGGCTGGCAATTTCTACACAAGTGGGACTTTTTCTTCCAGCTCCCCCCACGTTTGCAGGGAAGTTCCCTCCTCCTTGCTGTCCTCAGGTAACTGCATCTTCATGGAAACACCAATATTTTTATGAGTCACCCCCCTTCTTCCCCGCTCCTGCTCTGTGGCCAACTCCCTTCTGCTTTCGAGATCAAAGCCGAAGGGGACCAGCTGTGTCGCATCCTTTCCTCTCCAGCCCTTTCCATCTCCATTTGCAGCCATCGCCAGCGTGAGCCCCTGCTGTTCTGACAGCGCTTTGTACCGCCCGTTCAGCTCCGCAGCTCCGTGCCCGCCGTCTGCTCCCCCTCCATCCCGCTCCTGCCATCCCCGCTCCCACTCCAGCTGCACCAGGAACACAGGGAACCCTCCGGAGCTCTGGGCTTGGTCCCTTCCAGCACACATGGGAGCTGCCCCACCAGCCACCTCGGCTGCTGCCCTGCCTGTCATGTGCTGCTTTGGAGGAAGAAATGTGCTCAGAGAAGAGAGAAACGGGATAATCCGCTTCCACCGAAATCCCATCCTAATTCCCCGTGTTTGGAAACTCCTCTGCAGACCAGAGCACGAGACTGCAACTCACTTCCAAAACAGAAACTCCACGGGGACCTTCTCTCCAGGCTCATTTTGGCACGGGTAAAACCTCAGCTGGGAAAATCCAGGTACTTTTGAGAAAGTGGCCGAGGGAACAGAAATCTCCCTTCCCCAACCGAAAGGCTGAACATCTCATGCAGCCCCCTGTGCTGCAGCAGGGATTTGCAATGCGATGGGATAATTAGCGTCAGGGATGTGCTTCTTGCAGCATCCAGGAAAACCTGTCCATTTTTGGCCTCTGGGTGAGTGCCGTTTGTGCACGCTCAATGGAGGCTGCTTTCTTTGCAGCACCTCACAGGTCTGACAGGTCCATCTTTGAGGAGTACACTCCATCCTTCGTGGCATCTCGTCTTGACCGTACCACATGCAACTCCCAGGTGCTGTGATCATACGTTGAGCAGTGTTACAATACCCACTTCCCAACACCTTGCTGTAACTCTTAGCTGGAATCCAGCTTGGAGTTGTCTCTTCTACAAGGACGTTGAAGAAAACATTGCACTGAATTAAGTCTCAGTGCTTGTTATATGTAAAACGCTGAATTTAGCTGCTAATGGCAATTCCCAGCAGAAAAGGACAGTTAGTAGTGGTGGGTATATTTATGAATACTTTTTAAGCAAATGCTGTGAGGCGGGAAATCTATCGGTCCTCATGGAAAGCTCCCCAGTTTGCTGCTGCAGGCATCTAAATGCAAAGTTTCAACATGGCTTTTGCGTTTTGTGCTCTGCTACACATATGCCTCTCAAATCTCTTCTCTCAGGAACGGTTTCTCGGCCTCTCTCCCGCGGTCACGCGTGAGTCACCGTGACCTGCCCGGCTCAGGGAGGGAGGCAGCATCTTCATCCTTCACCAGACACTCCACTGACTTGTCAGTAAATAAAAGTCAGAGGATCTACTTGACTGGTCTCCTTAGCTGTTCTCTCCAAAGTGGTAAAGGGCTGACATATAAAATACCCATGTCCTGGATTTCTGGGAAGTTTTCACTGAGAGCCCATTGTTTTTCCCCAGCAAAGCCAGGAAAGAATTTACAGTTGGTCAGAGCAGTGAGATTGCTCTGCTTTCTCTTTCCTGGGACAGAAACCCAGTTTGAAACAGATTGCTAGCAGCTAAATGCAAGTTCCTTAGCAGCTTCCAGGGTGAAAATATTCCCTCTCCAGATCTCCTTTTATGTCCACAACACATTATTCCGGTGGAGGGCTCTCTTGCTAAGAAAAGCTATTATAACTCCCAGCCTTGTCTCCAAAGTGGTTCAGGTATGGGAGCCAGCTCCCCTGCAAGCATCCCTTGGTCCTACTGCCCAGCTGAGATGTCCTTAATTCCTCCATCTGTCCCCTCCAGGCTCTGGCTGGCTTGGCTCTCAGATGGTGAATACATACAGCAGGCTGCAAGGCTGCTTCTCCTAAATGTACGGTTCTCCCGCAGCTTCAGAAGAAATGATGTCTGCTAAGTCCCCCAGCCCACTCCTGGGTGCTTCTGGGGTTTTCCACGCTAAGCTGCCTTTGTCCTGCACACCACATGCAGACAGACAGGAGGTTCACACCAAAATCCACCTCTCCTCTCTGCCTTTGACTGAACCAAAACAAAAAACAGATGGAAAAATCAAATGCTGGCAGCATGAAGCATGTGGGCTGCACTTGCATCAGCCCTCCTGGAGCTGCAGAGTGTATTCCCTCCTGCTCCGGGGTCCCAGGGCAAAGCCAGCCTTCCCCAAAAGGGTTATTGCTGGGAGGGGTCCTGCTACTCCCCCCTGCCAACCACCGAGCAGCATGGAGGTGGAAGGGACAGAGGGAAGGAAGGGAAAGCAAGAGGTGAGAGCAGACTTAGCGGTTTAGGATAGTCCAGGAGGAACAATTTCATCATCCAAGCAGGATTTGCATGATGCACGGTGAACGAGGCACTGCGGTTGCAGACCGAATAGTGGGGTGACAGCCACGTACTGGACACTGAGCTGCTTTTAACCGAGCTCCATCCATCCCACACACTCCCTGAGGCAGAGCCCCTGCGGAAGAAATATCTTGTGACCATAGAATTAAGACTGCACCCTAATGAATGCACGCCACTCTGCCGGACGTAAGCCGCTCAGGTGTCTTTAATACAGGGATTTCCTACGCATTCAGTGCCTGACTTTGTAACCTTAATCATGTATTTTTTAGTGTTGGTTTTGGGCGCATATGAGCTTATCTTCTTTTACCGCGGCCTCTGCCTTTCACCGTCTTTCTGGGGTAAACAATAGCCGGACTCTTCCATGTCCCTCCTTGGGAGTGCATCAGCGTCCCTGAAACTTCCCTGAAGGCTCAATTTTGCAATTGCGCCTCCAAACCGGGGTGAGCCGTGCAGCACAGGGATGGTGCTGTTGCAGACTTGACTCCGGTTCCCGCTGGAGCCTTCCTCGCCTGCTGATGCTCAGAGGGTACTTCTGCGTGCAGACCAGTGCCTGATAACCCCTGCGCCATGCCAACGCTCGCCGTGCGGCACAGCGGCAGGAAGAGAAGGAGCGGAGAGAGCCTGCGGTGGGGGCAGGGGCTGATGGCGTGTTTGTGGAGTAACGCTCAAACTGCTGTAACGGATTGCCTTGTTTACACTGGGTCCAGGGAAAATCACTCCAGAGATGGAGTCAGAGAAGCATCCAGACGCCTCTGAGAGCAGGAGAAGCTCTGCATCCTCCTGCCTCTTACTTTTGCTTTCAAAACCATTCCCCCCCCCATTGCTGTCAAGGCGCGGAAGCTTTAAAATCGCTGTAGTAAGCACAAGAGGGATGGGGAAAGGAAAGGAAAAGAGTCATTCGATGGGAATGTGGCTCTTCTGCGGAAGCGTGGGCTCCCCCTCGCCAAGAGGAGCTCTCGGTACCCAAGGATGCACCAAGAAGGGTCATCGGGCCAGGGGCTGCTGCGAGGAGTTGCCATGACATGCTAGGAGAGGGAGAAGAAGAAATAGGAACCACCTTAAGGGAGGGGAGCTGCCAGCAGAACAGTTAAAAATGACTAAATACTTTCCCAATATCACTCCTCCACGTAAGCACTGCTGTAATTGCCCTTGGGATGTTGCACAACGGCAAGAGGGAGGGGCAGGTGCTGGCAGGGAGGAAGGCGTCCCCGGCTGCCGCACCAAAAGGCGTGCAAACCTCCGTCCCAGGCACTGCTGTCATCCAGGAGAAACACTTGGTGTTGCCCGCACAGACGTCTTTGCCACCTCGGGGCCCCGCTGCTGGATTTAGCCCCCAAGGGGCCATTCCTCGCAGGAGCTGGAGGACTCCCGGGAGGACTCACTCCTCATGCCTCTGAGACACAGCGGGCTGCCCCAGGGAGCAAGAGCAAAAGGCGAGGAGGAACAGAGCCCACGTTGCACTGGCGGGGGGGGGGGGGGCAAAAGCAAAAGCGAGATATAAGGGCTTCATTCAAGCACTCTCGCTCGCTGGAAGTCTCACGCAGAGCAGCTGGTCTTTAAGACAGTTGCAAGCACAACATGCGAGCACAGAGCAGTTACATTTCTGGGTGCTTTTATTCGTGACACTCAGACAGGGGCATCCACTCGACCCCCGTGTGAAGGAAAACGGCTGACTCATTCTTCCAGCGATGCTTGAGAGCAGGACACGGCGCTCTGTAGCAGCAGTGTGGGTCCTCTCCCGCTTCGTAAGCCAGATCACCGGATCCGGGCTTGGACACCACGCACGTACGCACGCACCAGCTAATCCACGGATGCGCTGGGTCCCTGGATAGAGCATCCGCAGCCTTTGCTTCCAAAAGCAGCCTGCTGATGCTTGAGTTGAAAGGGAAACCTCTGAGAGATGCAGTCTCGAGGTTTAAAACATCTGTGGGCCACCAGCCATTAAATAGGATGCTATGCTGGTTTGCTGCTATCAGGTCTTACGCCAGGTTCATCACTGTGCTGGCTGGGTACCGTCCAGCAATGCATTAAGCAATGTGACTATTTCTGTTCTCATCACATGTTTGCTCTCATCCTCCCCAGGGTGTGTGTGTGGGGGGAAAAAAAACACACATTCATTATGGAGTGTCTTATTTTGGTAAGGCTTTTCCTTTCTCCGCGTAATGTGTGCTGTTGGGCTGTTGGCAGAGGAGAAGGAGGATTTTATTTTCCTAATATCCATGTACTCAGGTATTTCTGTTAGAGGAGGCAAAGTCAAAGAAATGCTAATCAAATATCCAGGAGTGCACAGTGCTGACATCTGCACCTCGCTACTATATGGCCTTTCATTAGCATTACCTAAATGTACGACCATACAAAGAGCAGATTTCCTTAGCAACAGGGCTGCCTTCATATTTCCTCCCCACTACCCCCTGCCCTTAGAAGAAAAATGACTTCAGCTCTTTTGCAGAGCAGTGCTTGCAGCCACTCCGCGATGCAGCAGTGCTATACAACGCTGCCAGGCTTACTATATGCTGCATCTGGGACGCTTTCCTCTCTACGCCGGGATCCGCGAGCCATAAAGCAACCTCTTGACTTAGCTCTTCTGCTCAGCCACAATAAAACTCCTCTCTTTTCCTAACGGAGCATATGCAAAACAGCCCTGTAACGGCAGAGGGGGGATCCTCTCCTCCAGATGACTTACAGCTCCCCTCGCCGAGGGATGATGTCCAGCATACATGACGGTGCCAGCAGCGCCGGCTGCCACCTCCTCCGCTCCCTGCCACCTGGTTGTGGGGTACTGGCTGCCCCCCTCCCCAGACCACACTTTAAGCCACCTTCGCCTTGGGCAGGGAGCTGCCAACCCCCCCTCTCCCCGGATCTGGGCCAGAAGGACTGAACACTTCATCCTCTGCGCTCTCCCCCAGTGCCACAGCCTGGTGTGCTGGGTTATTTTAAGAGCTCGTCTGGGAGACTGGCACACGCACCGTGCTGCTGGGAACTCCCCGCTTCTGTTTCAAAAAAGCTGGAGGCTGGGAGCCTGCTGGGACTCACCCCTGTGGTTCCCAAGGTCTGACCCTCCTCTCGCTGGGACTGGCGCAACGCTGCCGAGTCAAACGGAGTTAGTCCCAATTAGCACCGGTGAAACGGGAGGAGAATCCTGCCCTCCCAGGCATTTCAACCCCTCCGGCTGGAGGCTGTGACCACTAAGCCTCCCCCTCCAGCTATGCCCCTGCTTTTCATCTCCCTGCTCTCCAACTCGCTCATTCTGTGTCGCCATTCCCTGCCTTTTCCACACGGATACTCTCTCCCTTTCCCATTATGATAGGGTCTTTGATTGCATGATCGCATAACTATAATGAGACAAATATTTATTTTGCAGATATGGGTTAATCAGACCGAAGGTATAGAAATATTTCATGCGCTAATCAGAGTACCTTCAGCAATCAGTATAGTAAATAACTCAGGTAAATTAACATAGGAGAGTTCCCTTATCAGGTTTTAGTCTAAGATATATGTGCATTAAGGACTAATTTGCCCTCCCCCCTCAGATTTGGGCTGGAGCCCAAGATGAGGTTCAGACCAAGGTTCCCTCCCACCAGCTTTCACGGGAGCTGTGCAGGCTTTGCTCCTGGCAGGATCAGACGCTGGGATGAATATTCAGCAGCGCGATCGCCTCGCCTTTGTTTTCTGTGCTCTGCACCTTTAAATTTCCAAGGGCTCTGCTGTTTGCAGCTCAGACAGCCTTTTTGCATTCAGTTCGTTGCAAGCTGACACAGAAGACACGATGGAGCAGGTTGTGTCTCCTGCTCTGAGCCCTTCACGCCACTCTGGCATCGTTCAGGGGCCATATTAAGAGCCACGAGTAATTAGTGAATTCCTCCTGCCCCAGGCGCAGAGCAGAGCAGCCGTACGCGGCACCTCATGGCAGGCTGGCGGTGGCTGGCCGGCCGCACACGGTGCCAAGAGCGAAGGTGCAGCAGTGGCTGCGGGGATGCTGGACTCCCACGCGGGTCCAGAGGGGCTGAGAGCAGGACAAGCCAAAGGAGAGCCCAAGAAGGGCTCTTTGCGGCAATGGGCCTTCCCAGGGTGCTTGCCCAAGCTCCTGCAAATTAGCAGTCCCAGAAGACACCTCATGTGTGAGTTGCAAGAGCTGCCCAGACCCCCCAGCCTCAGTGTCCCTTGCTCCAGTGTCCCCAAACCAGAAGTAGCTGCGCTCCTGCCCCAAAGCAGCTCCTACGACTGGTTTTCCTGGTTTTGCTCAAGAAAAGCTCCCGCAGAAGAAACACGGAGGACCTGGAAATTCTGCCCTTGCCTCTGTTGTGTTTTGGGATCCCTGAGAACAAAAAGCACCGGAGGAATGGCAGGCATTATAGTAACGATGGTGACAAATTTAATTAGAGCAGGAAGCTCTGGAGTGGATTTCAAATGGCAACACGGCATTTTGTGTGAAAGCATTGCCTTGCTCCCCCCCTTCCCTCCCCGCCTCCACCACGCAGCTCCATCCAAACCCACCCCACCCCGCGGGATGCATCCCTCTAATTTTCCCACATGTCGTCCCCTTCATCCCCCCCACCCCACCCCGACCAACACATTCCCGCGGTCTGGAAAATGCAACCGTAGAGCAATTCAATAATACAGCGGCCAGATGTGCAACAGTATATCCAACATGTCATTCAAAGGACCCCTTCAGTGGAGCCGAGACATGTTATCCCGCAATCTTAACTAATACATCCTGGGGCCCTGGAGGAGTTGATGGATGTATACAATTCCCTTTCCTACAGCTGTGGTCCCTTTTAGAGGGGGCATCCAGACTCAACAATAGCCCCGCTGTTGCTTTCAAGACAGAACCTCTTCAGACAAACCGGGCTTAATCCTGACCCCGCTTACGCCCGCCCAGACTCTGCCGAGGTCGGTGGGGTTTCAGAGCCAAGGGCTGGGGGCAGGATCTGGCCTCGCGGAGACGATGTCTGCCGTTTCACCTTGTGCTACAGCCTCTGAGAAACCTTGGAAACTGGTTGGAATATAACCACCTTGGGGAAAAGGCAAGCAGAGAGGAGCAGGTAATAAGATTTCTAACTGGTGCTGGTAGAAAGAAGGAAGTAATATAACAGTTTAATTAATCTATGCCTATTAGCGTTATTAAAGAAAACAGGGAGCTATTGGAGATTTACCTCGGAGAATATCATCAAACGGGGACCTTCTGCAGGGAATTTTATGTCTCTGTGCCCAATTTATAACCAGCACGGAGGTGTGGTGTTAGTGACAGCCAGTGCTGAAATGTCACAGTGCTTAGAAGTCATTAGCTGGGGACACGGGGAGAGAGAAAGAGAGGATGGAGGAGGGGACAAGGGAGAAATGGGGAAGGAAGGAAAAGGAATTAATTTAATTAAAAATATCTTTAGAGCCTGTCTCTTGATTTGTGTGGTTTTGGGGCTTGGCAGAGCTGCTGAGAACGGTGTGGAAGGAAAATCAAGGTTGCTGGGGCTTTTTGAAGCTGATAAAAAAAAATAAGCACACTTTTCATGTTCAGGAAGATAAATCCCCATTTTCTCAGTCTCAAGACAATCCAGTTATTTACTGACAGTTTTACTGTGAAATAAAAAGGGCTTTAAGCTTCTTTCTACTTGATGTCTCCATAGCCTGAATATTATTAGATCCCAGCCTGGTGCAGCTGGAGTTTTGGTTAATAAATTTAACGTCATTAGACAGAAAAGCCTTCTACTGAATGTTGCAATTCTTTTTTTTTTCTTTTTTTTCTTTTTTTTTTTTTTTGCTGTTGCAGTCAGACTGTATGTAGGTGGTAAGAATCAAAAGAAAGGAAGTACGCTTGGCAAATAGGGGAGCGCTAAAAAAAGGTTTCGCTGGGGCTCAGGTTTGGCGCGAGGGTGTTTTGCCCACAGACGAGGCAGGGCTGACACCCCCCCGCCCCAGGCGGACGCACCCCACCACCACGGCGGTGCCGGTTTTGCAGCATCTCTCTGCAAAAACGCTCCTGGTTTCACAGCGATGGCGTGTCCTGGGGTGCTCGGCCCACCCGAGGGGATGGCACTGCAGGCAGCCATGCCCGCCGGGGCGGCGAGGTCTGGTGTGGTGGTGTTACACCGGGGCAGGTCCCCTGGGAGCGGTAATGCCATGACACTCAGGGGCTGCCTTGGCGCTGCCACCGCGGGGCTGTGCTTCGGGTGGCTTTTCTGAGAGGAAAAGTCTTCTTTTCCACCCAAAGTCTGCCTCGGGGCCATTGCAAGGCCAAGGGTTGGCACAGCAAAACATGTCTCGGCGGGACAAGGGTGGGAACAGCCATGATGGGGTGGGCGAGGAGAAGGCAGATGGCAGCAGGGCCTCTGTCTTCCCCCATGGGGAACCGGACAGCTGCGGCCCCTCAGAGTGGGGCTCACTCTCATGGAGGGAGAGCTCCCACCCCAAACCAGGCAGGGCCCTGTTCTCCCCTCAGGGTAGCCACCATCTTGCATCTCGCCCTGCCAACCCCTCCTCAGCTGCTGCCCTCGCCATGGCCGCGTGCCTTCTCCTGCTGGGAAACGCGCCGACTGGGAGGAAAACGCTGAGGAAGACGCCGCAGGACTCTCATCCCCCTGCCACGCACTTAGCTTGCTTCTTCCCCAGCTCCTGCCCTGCTGCCTTCCCGACACAAGCAGGCGGCCGCCATGGCTGGGCCCTCCCTCCCTGCCAACAAGCCTGGGACACGGCAGCATTGGGGGGGATGCTTAATTTTGGGGAGCTGATCCCTGCAAGTTGGCTAAAACATGTCCCACGTGGTGGGTTTCTAACCCCAGCGGGTGTTGTGGATGCCAGGAGAGGGCTTTTTTGGCAGAAGCAGAGCCGTGAGTCACCTCCCACCCGGCGGTCCCAAGGCCGCGGGTTTCACCCCATTGCGGAAAGAGCCTCCGCATCCGAGATAAGCCCTTTTACAAAATAAATAGCGGTGGCTGGAAGTGGAGAAACAGAAGAGGGGTCTCGGGGAGATAGTGAGGGGCTGGGGCTGGCCAGGGCCTGGCAGGGACGGTTGCAAGAGCTGGGGGCTGCCGGGACGGGAAGGAAGTGGTTGTTGTGGGAGTAACGTCAGGAAGAGCCTCCGCTGGGGCCCGGGCGGGCAGGGAGAGGGGAAGATCAGAGAGTTCACAGGACGGAGACGGGGAGGAAGATCTCGAGGGAGAGGAGGCCAAGGGGAAGGGTCGGGTGTGGGATCGGGGAGGAGGGGGTGAACCCCCGGGGGCAGCGGTGTGCTGGGAGACGCCTGCCCTGGGAGCACAACCCACCCCAAAATGCTGCTGGATTCGGTTTTACTCCCCTGCCCAAAGCGATTTCTAAAAAAAAAAAAATAAAAAAAAGATTGCTTTTTTTTTTTTCTTTTTAAAATCCCCCCTCCGGTGAATAAAAGCAAAACAAATAATCGCAAGAAGCGAGAGGCCGGGTAATTAGCAGCAGATGGCTCGCGATAACAGGTACCTTCATACCTGTGCACCCCTACTTAACAGCCTTCGCACTTGGAGGTGCTCCCAGATCCGCTGCTCTCGCCAGCTGAACAATCGCAGCCCGGCTAGAGGCACCGATACGGGAGTGCAGACAGCAGCGCCGTGAGCTGCTTTAGGGAAATCCAGTTTAGAGCCAAGGCAATGCATGCAGAGTCATTAATCTAGGTCTAGTGCCAATAGGGATGGCTTTGCATTAGCGCCGGGCCCCTTTGTAGTTCAGACAATCAGTCGTATTCAAACAGCGCGAGATAACACTGCAGAAAGCTGAGACCATCGCAGCTCATTCCTCCTGTAAGGGGCGGGGGGAGAGGATTTACAGGCAAAATAGCATTGCATTAATGGGACTGCTCAGTATTCTGCACAGACGCTCGCGGATAATGTCTTTGCAAACTAACTGCAATAAATTAATTAAATTAATCTACTATGCCGTGCTTGTCCCCACCCAACATCAAATTCAAGGATGATCAGGGCTTGCCTTATCCTCCATAGCCTACGAAAGAATCTGATCTCACTTGCTCTAGAGTTTCTGAGGCACTGAATTGCAAAGTACCACCTGCCTCACTAAACTAATCACCAGCCTGGTGGTTTAGATCACATCAGTTTTACATGTAATTAAGACTGTCCAGGAGGGCATGCAGCTGCTTACATGGTCGTTCCCTCTTATACAGCAACGTGCCTCCTGCTCAGATAGGTGCAATTAAACAAGCCTGTTCACAGTCATTAAGCATTAATGCACCTCATTAGCATAAGAACTGGAAGAAGCTTTGATGCAGGGAACCCCGCAGGAGAAGGAGATATAGAGAGAGATGTACATACAGACAGGAAGGCGAAGGGCTGGGCCACCACCTCCTCGTGGCCCCGACCAACCATTCCAGCTCCATTTCTCCAAAGCAATGAGCCATGCCATGCCCTCCTCCCCAGAAATGGGACTGGGTTATCTTTCTCTCCCCCTCCCCCCCTTTCTAAATCATGCTGGTGGAAAAAAAAAAGAAAAAAAAACCCAAACTGTTGGGATATTAACCTAGCGAATCCATTAATAAGCTGAACTCTCTGTTGGCTTTGACACAGCACACTAAAGCTTTAAAGAGACAGGGCCCCAGACACTGGAGATAGGGGCAGAGACAACAGCGCTAACAAAGAGCCACTGTTGCCACGGCCGTGGCCATCTCGGGTAGGTCCAGCTGTCTTTGGTGTTCTGTTTTCCAGACACAAAGAGCAGACTGAACCGTTTTGGTCTGAATGGCTTTCATTTGATGGTAGAGAAAATGAGAGGGAAGAAAGAACCTAAGTAAAGTGTCCAGGAGAGAAAAAAAAAAAAAAAAAAAAAAGCATGGTGTGCTGCAGGTCTTCAGTGAGAAAGGCAGCAGCTCCCCGGAGCACAAAATGGGGCTGTCTCAGGGCGCAAAGGAAAGGCGACGTCGTGATTTCGGAGCAGTGCGTGCCACTGCGAGCGAGGAACTGTGGGTAAGCAAGGATGTACGCTCCAGGGGAGCTGAGACGGACGCTGCCTGTCTCTTACATGCTTGCCCAATGCTTTGCACAGCAATGCACAGGTCTCCCAGCACTGCCAGACCACAAACAACAAACAGCTTGTCTGACTTGGTTTTAATCTCAAGGGAACAACCTGCGTTTGTACAGCTCCTGGCACCACCTGGCTCAGAGCCTGTTAGGAGACTCTAGCCTGGACCGTTGGGCGTCAGTATGCAGAACCTCAGCGAGCTTTACTGTCACCATGGCAAGAAATGGGCTTGCACCAGGAACATGAATCAGCTGGAAAAAGTGAATCTCCGAGTGAAATGGCTTCAAGGAACCACCATGCTCACGTGCTACTACAGGTCTGTTCCAAATCCACACCTCAGCCCAAACCGTATCCCAAGGCTCCATTCCGGGATGGGACAGGGATGTGCCCACCCTGAACAACCCTTCTGCTGCAGCCTCAAGATGCCCAAGTCATGCCCTTGCATCTCCACCAGAGGCCAAACCTGCATCCCATAAGCTTGAAAAACAGGTCTGAAATGTCCAGTCCAGATTCCTCTGTTATAAAGTGCAGCTCTGAAAGATAGAAATGGAAGCTGAGACCTGTTAAATCCATAGACCCACCCACTGGAGAGCCATGCAGGCTCGTCCCTACAGTACTCTCTGGCCCTCCGTCTAGTCCAGTTTGTAAGTGATAAAAGCGTCCATGACTGCAGCTCTCATCTGGGAAGAAGAACAAACAACCCAAGCAGATCTTACCACTGGGAAATGGTTTCTAAGGGTCTCCAGAGATATCCTCTTTCCTATGCTCATTCCATTAGTGCTGTGCATGCTCCATTGTCCCAGTCTCTCCCTCCTTAGTGGTTACATCCTACAAATACAAACAGATTTCGAATCCCCTGTAGCTATTTGGCCCACGTTGATAATAATTTTCCCTCCTTGAGCACCTTTTATCTAGAGATCTGGAAGCATCTCCCTGGCATTAATAGTTATTAGCTTCTCCACCATCATGCAATGTAGGGTTAGCACCGTTACATTTTACAGCTGATGGGAACTCGGGCACAGCACAGTTAGAGATTCAGTCCTGCCAAGTGGTGCATCCTCTCATGCCCTATCAAATGGCACAGGGATGGCAGCGTTCGGCCCCTTGCTGAATCCTTGCTGAATCGGGCCCTAAACAATTTGCCAACAGCATCAGAGAGAGGAAGCGATCCCAGGTGTGTGCCTGAGTCACCAAATCCTCTGTTTTCCCTTCTACGCCTAGAGAAGTCAATGGAAAGTCTCCCATGGATGGCAATGGGAAGTTCATGCTTTTTGAGTCAGTTGAAACAGCTTTTTTGTTGTTGTTTTTTTGGGCAAAGAGGCTTTTGCTGCACAGTCATTTTGATAAACCAAGGAGCCAGGCTTTTACCCAGCAACAGGCTGGGAGAATGACTGATGGAGACCATGACCCCAGTGAACCACAGCCTTGCTCCCCCAGTCCCTTCCCATTTGCCTTTTGTGATTACAATTAGTAGTGGGGGCTGGCAGGTGGGGGAAAAATAAAATAAAATAAATTAAAAGCCACCCCCCCCGCCCCGCTCCCACCCCCTCATTGTCTGCGTGAGGCTGGCTGAGCCTCTGCACACTGCAGTCCTCTGCCCATTGTACTGCTGAGAACATGCGAACAGACGCTCTCGGGCGATGGGTTTTATTGAACGCAACTTCAATGGCAAATGGAGGGGGGGGTGAGAGAGAAAAAAAAAAAAAAGCCTTGAAAATCCATGCCAAAAAAAAGAGGTGGGGAGGGTGTTCTTTAATGCAATCAATGGCTCCTTCCTATAACTCTGCCTGTTGTGAGGAAATTTCTTTCCAGTAGCAGCCAGCAGCAGTCCCAAGGCTGTGACATTGCTGTAACGCTTGGAGCTCAGCTCTCTATCTCTGGCAGCAGCCCCGTCTTTTTGTCATTATTGGCTGTGATTGCAGGGGGTGCATGCCAGCTTGCCGAGTGCTGAGATATTGCTGTCTTCCCCTCCCTCTGGACAACCTGCCCTCGGAGAGGAGTTTGGGAGGGCGGTGGGGAGGAGACGGGGGTGAAATAGGGAGCTGAATTCTCTCTGCCTCCCCTGAGTAAGCTCCTATCCAAACCCACATGGATAGGTAGAGGTCCCCAAGGCCCTTTCGGAAAGCTCATTAGGAAAGTAGTGACAGATGCATTAGCTATTAAAAAAAAGGGGGGGAGAAGCTATCATAGAACTTTAAAAAAAAGCAGCAGCAGCCGCCCGACAGTTTTATTGCTGTCAGATCCTTTTTTTCAGTGGGCACGTTGCAAAGCAGGAGAGGTTTGGGGAAATATCTGACGCACGCACGGTCTTCCCGTGCTCTGGGCTGTCAATAAGCCAGCCGGGGTATTTCTCACACCCCCAGGAGGGAGCTGCCAGCTCTGCCTATTGCCACTGCAGCCACTCACCCTCCCCATCCACCCCAGCACCTCCCGGAGAGGAGTTTTTGGAACGGGCACGTCTGGCTGCATGCAAAGCTGTGGGAAGAACCCACTGGGATGCCACAGGGGGCCAAAAAAAATGGGCGTCAGCTGCTGCCATCTCCGACTCAAGCTGCAGCCTGGGGAGGACAGGTCTTGGCATGAGATGTTCCCTCCTGATCTAAGCAGAGGCTGCTGAGATGGTGATAGAGTCCTGCATGCCGGGACCTGCTGTCCCTGCAAGCTCCAGCAACGCGCTCAATGGAAGGACGGGTACAGGTCACATTGTGCAACTGCATCGGATGCGCAGTCAGGCTCATGGCCCCATCTCAGGTCCCCCATCGCTCCAGCACAAGGTTGCAACCCGCAGCCCTCGGAGCCTGGGGAACAGGCACACACATGTGCCAGGGGGGTGCGTGCCGGCAGAAAGGATCAACTCCCTGCGCCGAGGGCAAGCAACACATCTGGCAGCCACGGAACCCTGCGTAGGGACTGGGGACCAGGCACGGGGTAGGGTGGGAAATGGTGGGGACTGGATGAAGACTGGATGCTCTGGATGGTGGTCTGGGCTGGTGAGCTGCGGTGGGCAAGGGGGTAGATGATGGGAAGGATGGGGAGGCAGGATCAAGGTGACAGTGTGGGTTTGGTCCCTCCCCATCCTATGAACCAAAAAGGCCACCACTGGTCTTACACCTGTGTGAAGAGCAGAGCCCAGCTAATAAGAGGAGAACAACAGATGTTGCACCTGCATGACAGCTCCCGAATGGCGCCAGACGAGCTGGAATTCACATCTGAGCCGCAACGGCAAAGCTCTTCCCACAGACAGCGGTGGGAAGCGGGGATCAAAATGCCACTTCCACAACCGCTCTCCCAGCCCCAGGTCCTGCATCCATGCGCCACATTTTCCACGGACCATCCTCATCACTACAGGGCACTCACACGAGGCATGAGTGGGCCCCCTTCGAGACCTCGGCATCCCTCAAAAAGGGGCACAGCTGTTTCAAAAGCAACCAAGGGGGTATTGGAGGCAGCCATCAGCCCATGCCCCCCGACCTTCCCTCCTGCCACCTCCCAACCGCAGCCAGGAGGCAGAAACCTCACCGGAGGAAAACAGCAGCAGCAAAAATCGTCCCCCCCGGTCGAGTTTTAAATGGCTCTCGGATCCCTTCAAACAAATCTAAATGCACCGATCCTATTGTGTGCATAAATCTTTGCACCGGGGCCTGCACGCCTCCACACTATTGATAAAGAGAAACGAGTCTTAAATATTTAATGAGCGAATAAACCCGTTAAGAGGATATGATTAACTGCACGCCACAGCTCTGCATTTAAGGTGTCCCTGCTGTACCTTTAGAGGGGTTTTATTTTTAAGGGAAATCGGCAGCAGCAGCTGGTGGAAGCGAGCAGCCGGGGTGTGCGGGTGCCACACAAATGGGAACACCAGCACAACACTCCACTTCAGAGGCATAAATATGCCCCGGGAACTCGTGCTATTAAGGGGGGGACAAGTGGGGCCCCATTGACTCAGCCTGATGGTGGGGGACAGAAAATAAAGCCAAGGAGGCTTTATGAGAGGTGGCAGGAGCCAGGCTGTCGGTTAGAGAAAACATCTGAACTCTGCACCTTTCTGTCTCGCCTCGCAGCAGGAGGGGGCTGGTGCGGGGGGGGGCGGGAATCAGGAGACCTTGGAGCTATTTCCAGCTGAAAAAGGGAGCTGGAGTGCGACCTTGGGCAAGCCACTTACGGTCACCCGCTGCCTGGAGTCGAGCTCTGCGCGAGACAACCGGAGTCTTGTCTGCTGTGGGTGCGGATCAAGGCAGTATGTGGAGCCAGGCTGGTTGCACGTTCCTTCCCTCCGCCTCCACCGAGCCGGCAGCAGCCTCAGCCCAGGGCCAGAGCGCCGAGCAGGGCCAGGGTACCAACTCACCGCCGCACGCCAGCCAGCCCACAGGATGTTTCTCAGGCACCCAGAGAGCCGTCGATGGAAGATTTTATGAAACCGAGTGCTATAAATGTCCCCTTGCTATGTGACTTTTTATGTTTCTAAATTATTTTGATCATTATTTTTACCAGAGCGAGGTGAATAATACAAAACAAACCACTGTGAATCATCACTCCAGTTTTTAGATATGTTAAATTTAGCTGTTTTGGTGCCACCTTTTTGTTTATATTCTCCAAGTGTTTCTTGCCAACAAGTTACCGGCAGGGATTTTTGGCCAGGAAGGGATGAAAAAAAAAGACAAGACAGACTGTTAATTTTTAGCGGCAACTGAAGATATTGGAAGAAAGTGAATTTCAAATTCTTAATTGCAACAGTTCCCTCCCCAAACCTCAAGTCTAAAAATTAAGCCTGCCCAATCGGGAAGCCGAAATCCATCATGTGATATAAGATCCCAATTAAAACAACTCTCATTCTTGAGACCGAGTATTCACAAAAAAGCAAAGACCACGAATTATTTGCAGAAATTATCTGGAGAACAATTTTGAATAATGAATATGATGGTGGAAATCGCAGTCACTTTGAATACTTAATGCAAGTACAAAAAATCACAAACAATTTGTGAACAGAAAAGAGGTGAAATACGTGGAATAGATCATTTATCACAGTTCTGCCACCATCAGCGATTATTACATATGAACGATGCCCCTGTATGGCTGTAAACGCTGCAGAAATTAGCTATAGCGACTGATGGACAGATGGAAGTCATGCTTGGAAATACACCTAATCGAAGAGGCTGTGCTACCACAGCCAAGTAAGGGACCACGCGCCCGTGACCTGGTATAAATCAGGGCGAAATAACTCGGGAAACGGGATGTACAAAGCAACCCCGGGCAGGAGGAAGGGATGCTCTGGGTGACGCAGCCGAGCGGAGAGCAGCTGTAGAGGAAGAGGCGCGTAGCCCTGACACATGCAGGCCAAATCCCAAGAGGCACTAGCGCAGAGTAACATCGAGGATGAGCTTCGAGACTGTGTGACTATAACTGGTAGAAGGGGGTGGGAGATGCCTGCTCCCTTCCTGTGCATGGCTGGCAAGCAGGGCAGCAGCAGGGAAAGGAGAGGCTCCAGGTAGGTCTGGATAAAACACGGGCAGATGCTGCTTCACCAAATACTGGCTCTGCAATGGGAAATACTGTCCTGCCAGCCAGGGGCTGCAAGCATCCAGACTTCTGCAAGGTCTGAAGCTGAGAGCCAGGGCTTCACCAGATCCCACCCTGTCTCAGCCACCTCTCCTCAAGCCTTGGGCTGAGCCAAACTCTGGCTTCACCCCGAGAGCGGCTCCCATGGCCACCTTTGTTGCTCAGAGCATGCAGGACCAGAGAAGCAGACGTCTGCTAAAACCTGAACAGTCTTTCTTGCCCGGGAGCCAAACTCCACGTCTTTGTTAGATTTACTTTACCACAGCATTAGCTTTGCATTGCATCTACCAGCACCGAGTGTGGAGGCTAAACCCTCACCAGGCTTGCTTTTCTGCCAACGGGGTTCAGCTGGGAGGGAGAAAGGCAGGGAGAGTTTGGGGGGCAGGAGTAAATAAAGAAGGAGAGAGGGTGCTGGAGGACTTTGGGGGCCACAGCAGGGCATGGAAGAGCTGGGAGAAGGCAGCAGCATAGGGAAGCCGGGCAGGTGGCTGCAGAGGACGCGGCACTGCCGAGATGGAAGGGAACAAGTGCCCCTGAGCAGCACTGATAGTAGGGGTCTAGCCATGCCACTTCAATAACACTTTTTTTTCCTCTCCGGTGCACAGACTCTCTGCAGACCACCTGTCCCAGCTGGATGACCACACACTGAGAACCACGGTCCCTGAAGGGTGCTGCCACCCACTTCAACACGGGCAAAACCTGCTCTTGCAGTCGCTGTCTGTGCTTCCCTGCAGAGCATGCAACTGCCCCCGCGCCAGGCAAAGTCTGCAAGTACTGCTCAGGCAGGGAGACGCTGGGCCTCTTCCTGCCCAAATACTGTGTGCGAGGCAGCGCAGCAACGGTCTGGTAGAGATGGAGCTTTTTTACATCCCAGCCTGGTCAGCTGACGTTTATCAGGGTAACAAAAGGTTACAGCCCGATCACAAGACAGGCTGACAATGCATCTTCCCCTTCTGGGGAGGAAAGTCAAGCGCCAAAGTTGTAAAAGGAGTCCAGTCATCTTTCGTATCTTCTTTTGCCTGCAGTTTGACGTGTGGAGAGACGGTTCCTCTCATCTTACTTTGAAATGAAAGAGGAAAGGAAAATGCAGAACATTCTGCATTTTAGGTGCAGGAATTAAAAAAAAATAAAAATCAAATCCTTCTAATGTTTCAGATCAAATATTCCCCAAAGCTTCTGTTGTGGTACTCTAAGAAAGCAGAGGCTGGATCTCTTGAATTCACTTGAATTCAGGATGGTTCTATCAATTTGCACCAGCATTTCAACAAGCCTGGCTGAGTATGCAGAGGAAAGCCTGGCTGTTATGTGCCTGGACTGAGGCATCAAGAGAACCACTCAGGAACTGAGAGTCATTATTTGTTATTAACTCACCTGGAATCTGTGATTTCTTACATGTTATTTTGCTATTTGGCTGTGGAGTGAAACAGCTCCTTAAAAAGAAAAAAAAAAAGGAAAAAGCGAATTGTCCACTAGTGCAGGATCATCTTTCCAGTGGACTCTAGCAGGTCTCCAGCAACCTGGATCAAAACCGATTAAGACCATCCTGGTGGCTTCAGGATTCTCTTCTTGTGCCCCTTTATTTACTGTAGATTCCCTCTGTGGCAGCACTAACCAGCCCCTGCAGAGATTGCCCTGTTCCAGCCTCCTGCTTTTCCAGGTTTGGGCAGGCACTGGGTATTGCATTTGGCTGTTTTCGGAGCATGGGTGTTTGCTTCATGTGTCCCTGTAGAGCAGAGTCCCCTTGGAAGGCTGTCCCAGGCAGGAAACTGCTGCTGCTCCTGGTTAGGGAATCACATGGGGAAAATCAGTTTCTCTTTCTTTTAAAAAAGCTTCCGAGTGAGGAGTTTTTTCTGGAGAGATGGAGAACTGCTGAGATCCCATGGGCTCTGCTCCTGCCTGCCTGACAGATTCCCCCCAGCACCAATTTGGCTAGTATGGTGGTTGCCATAATTATTTTTTAGGGATAACCATTTGTTGGGACAACAGCTTGCTGGGATAATGACAGGGTGTACAGGGCACTTCTACGCCCCAGCTCTCTTACAGCATTTGCGTGTTATCTTGCTTATTTTGCAGACGGGGAAACCGAGGCACAGAGCTGACTCTGGAGATGGCCGAGGCTCCAGCAGTATCTCCAAGCTGCAGCACTCGGGTGCTCCAGCGACGCTGCCCACATGCTGCAGTATCAGTGTCTTGCCCACAATCCAGCTGAACTTCCCCAAGATCCCCAGACGAGGGATCTCCTGCATCCCCTCCATCCCCAAATGAGCCACCACAAGCTGCTGGCCTTGGTCCCTCTCTCTTGAGCATCAGTTTGTGTCTCTGGCACCCAACAGGCACCTCTCCCGGCAGCTGGGCTCTGCCCCACTGATGCTCAGGGTACCACCTTTCCCCACACCATCCCCAGGAGGGCATCACGGCAGGGCTTGTGCATCTCCGCCATGGCTGGTGACGGCAGGGCGGACAATGACATTTGCTGCGGGAGCCTGACATTGAACCCAGCCAGTCAGAACGGCGGGTGTTTTGCTGGCAAGGGTAGCAGCTCTGCTCCGACACCATGAGCGAGGGGACAGGAGAGGGAGGGGAAAGGAAAAAAGCCGAAGCAGCAGCCAGACAGCTGCCTCTTCCTCCTCCTCCTTTTGTGCAGAAATGTGTTTTTGTTTGTCAGTCAAACAGATTGTTTTCTCCTTCTTTGCAGGCCAATTGTTTCTGCTCCTGCAAGATAAGGGATTGAAAAGGGCTATATTTTTATGGCACGGAATCTAGGCCCTCCGAATTGGAGGGGAGACATCAAGTGGGAGGAGATTCCTGTTCAAACCAACACTCCTCTCCCCAGTTCCACTCTCCAATCCTATTTCCACCCCCATTTTCCTTTTTTCTCCTTCCTTCTCCTGCCTGGAGCTGCCTCTCAGCCCTCTCGCTATTTAATCTCTGTCTCTCTGGTAGACTCAGGAGGTTTACGCAGCTTCGTCCTCTTTGCACCATCTGCTGAAAAGAATCCGTCTTTCCCCTTGCTGCTCTGGCCGGCAGCTCCTCCTGCCATCCTCCCCCACCAAAAAGGGGAGAGCGGAGCTGGTGCCACCGCACGTGTACATCCAGACGAACCCAGGAGGGGGTTTTCCTTTTCTGTGAAGGTTTTGCCCAGAAAGCGCCTTGGAGAGCCAGACCCCACTGTGGGGCAGGAGCAGGAAGCAGAGACAAGGGAGGAAAATGGTTAGTAAGAGCAAGCCCAGGCCAGGATAAGACAGCAGGTTCCTCTCCTGGCTCCCAGAGTGGGTTCAAGGAACCTCTGTCCAGCCTTCTTTCTTTCTCATGTCAGACTCCCCCAAATCTGCAATCCGGGTGAGATGCCGTGACTGATGATGATGGCGGAGAGTGGCAACACCGGAGAGGTGACCGCTGAATGATCATCAGCATCGTATTTATGCCATCAGAGCAGGTCCCCAAGCCAACAGATCTGGAGAAGGTCCTAGCTCCAGGGACCATCAGGGCTGGAAGCAACCCCAGCCTCACAAGCGGTGGGGATGCCTGTGTCCCAAGCACGAGTCCTTTGCTCCTGTGCGCCGATCACATCGCACTTCGTTGTTCGGGGCTGACGACCGGAGGGAGGTTTTGCCTCTCCTCCTCGGGGGATGAGAGCCTGGAAGGGGGCAGCGTGGTTCATATCCAACTCATAAGCCTCTCAGAGCTCAGGCTTGAGGACTGAGATTCACTCAATTAATTTTGCTTTGGCAAAAAGTCCATTTTTATTGCTATTTCATGCCTTCAGTATAGATTTTCCCTGCTCGTCTCAAAGGGATAATAAAACCCGACTCGTTCTTTTTATAAAAGTCTCACACTCCCTCTCTCACCAGGCTCTGTGTTCCCCAGCTAGAGATGTAAATTTAAAGGGGAAATGCTGTCATTTAAAACAAAACAAAACCAAAAAAAGCAACTCAGAAAGCCCATCTTTGAGCATATTCCAGCTCTTAAAACTAGGCCATGCAACCGAAGCAAAAACCAAGCGGCCGCCTTCCCACAGCAAAGTGGCCTCCCCGCAGCGATGCCCACCCTCCCACTGGGGACCGGGGGTGACTGCCAGCCCTAGGAAGCCGCTCTCCATCTTGCACAGCTGGCGGTGGCCCTCAGCTTGCTGGGACGTGTAGTTTTTGCCGGCTGGGCGCTGGCGAGCGCAGGTGGCCACCGCTGCTCGGAGCCAGCTCTTCGCACTCGGCTGTGACGCCGGCTCCCCAGCACCTGCACCTGCCTCCCTCCTCCTCCTCTTCCTCCTCCTCCACACCGCGCCCGGGGTGAAAGCCTTGCTGCTGCCGGCCCCGAGCAGCCGTACAAGCCCTCCTGGGGAAAATCCCAAATCCACACGATGCTGAGCAGGTGGATTTTAAGCATGTTTCCAAGCGGGTGGTGGGACAGGACGCTGGCACGACGATGCATGGGTCTGCCCGCTCCAGCCCAGCTGGGATGCATCCTGCCCGGTCTTTGGAAGGGCCGTAGCTGCGGAGCATCCCTCTGAGAGGTAAAGAAGGGAAAGGGAAACTGCCTTTCCTCTGCCTCGTGCCCTGCTGCAGGGGACAGGATGCGAGCGGAAGCCAAGTCGCATTGCTGGAAGTCTGTCATTAGTCAGTGGCAGCAATTGCCTGGGGACAGGGTGGGGTCCCCAGCACCCGCAGTTTTTAAGAGCAGGTTAGACCCAGGTATCTGCCTGGCATGGCTGATCCAGCCCGCTAGGATGGACTCAAGACGGTTTCCTCCTGCCCTGGCCGCGTGTCTGATTCGGTGATGTGCATAAATCCGCTGTCACTGGGACTCTCCCTGCCTCGGCGGAAACCAGGAGCGAATCCAAAGCTGAGCGAAACCGTGCGAGGCAAGAGGAGACGTGCACGTGCCTGCACGGTGCCAGCCAGCATGCTGCTGCCACACCAGCCCGGCACTCAGCCCTGTGCCGCAGCACGGGACCAGACCAGCCAGGAATAGGCCGAGGTGTGACAGCTGAGCCCTTCACATGCAAATGTTTCTCCCTCTCCCCATCTTTTTCCCTTTGCCTGTGCCCCACTGCGAAGCTGCCTGCACACCCCAGCTGCCGGGAACTCAAAGCCCTGCCTGCATCTGGCAGGGCAGGCAGCACCCACGGCGAGAGGAAACCCGCAGCTTGCTCTGTTCCTGCAGGTGTGCCTCCAACCGACAAAAGTTTTAGGGCAATTCGCGCTGGGATGGGCAGAAGAGGAAAGACGAGGGTGAGGAAACCCCCCGGCGATATCACACTCCCTGGCTAAATGATGGCCCGTCACCTCCAGGCTCAGCTCGCTGTGCCCCCAGCGAGGCTACGGCGCAAGTCCCTCAGGTAAACCAAAGTTGTGCTGTATCCTCTGATGGCAGAACAAACCATCCTTCCCTGCCGTGAGCTTCCAAGCCTGAGGGATGGTGCAGAAAAGAATTCTGCAGCTTCCCCCTTTTGCGGGAAATCAGTCGGGGTCCCTAGATTTTCCTGCAGAGCCCTCACAAGACTCGACCCTCCAGGCTGGAAAATCCTTAGCGAGCTGTGACAACCTCTGCAGCTCAGGCAGAGGCGAGAGATGATTAAGACTGGCTGAAATCTCACAGGACTCTGACGTCTGAGAGGCCCCATGCAAGACAGAGAAACACCCCGGGCTGCTCCTTGCAACCCACGACTCCCCTCACCTTAGCACGAGGCCGAAGGGAGACCAGGGACCAAACAAGGCCAGGAACCAGGTCACTGCCGCTGGTTTCCAGGCAGCAAAGGTTTGGAAGAGCAGAGGATCATTTAGCAGAGCGACAGTGAAGGTTCAGAGCAGAGCCTTCAAATTACACGCTACAGAGCACTTTTCCTGCCTAAAAGGTCTCTGAAATGACTGTGGCGGCTCTGAAACGAAGCACTCTGTATGCAATTGTTCCCTGGGGCTTGCAGAGGAGACAGAGCCGGGAGAAGAGAGGTGGGTCTGCGGTCCCTGGCACGGGCAGCTCCTCATCAGAGGAGGATGCACACTTCTTCTGGGCTCCACAGCACAGCCGTGCTGCTTCCCTAAATCTCCCTGGCAGTTTCTACCGGTTGTGATTTTTTTTTTTAATTTTTTTTTATCTCTCACTTCCTGCCTTGAACTTCACACAGCTCCTGGCCCCGGGCTGCAGAGCTGCTGCTCAGGGTGCAGATGCCCCCAGCCTGGGCTCTGAGCCCGATGCACAGACCCATGCTGAACCCCCCCAACACCGTGGCTCTCGCCATGCCTCAAGGCACACCTCGATCCCACGGGAAACGCGGAGGGAAGAGTGCTAGGGGAGAACGTGTCCTTTTCTTCCCATCCTTCTCCACTCCATCCCCCAGCAGCTCGAGGTCCATTTTCATCAGCCAGTGACAGACACCAGGAGATGCAGTCTCAGCACCAGCTCTGCACCTGACCGCCCAACTCCAGGGCACCACACACAGCCAACCTCCGCTTTGCCCCCCGTGGGTCCCCCCAACCTCTCCCACCAACGCACGGGTGCTGGCACCCACATCCGCAGAGCCACTGCGGTGCTGCTTGCCCACCTGGAGAACACGAGCTGCCACCCTGCAGAAGGCGGCTGAGGGGTAGGAGCGATCTGCAAATCCCAGCAGCCAGCAGAAAACCATTTCTGGACCTTCAAGGAGGCTCCAGTGATGCCCACGAGCTGGGGCAGCTGGAGCTGAGCTGGGAGAACCCTCGGAAGGTGCTGGCACCACCAGAGATGCCTTCCCTCCGCTTGCACAGGGCCCTAGGAACGCTCTCCCACGCAAAACCCCCACTGTTGTTTTTGTTCCTCCAAAACATCGCTTTGGGAGGTCACCTGAGGGCAGCCAGCCCGGGCACCGCTCGCAGCCAAGGGGAGAACAGGCGGGAACCAGTGGCCACAAGAGCTTTTGCCAAGCCAAATTTGCTCACGTCTAAGGGACGGCATCGCGCTCCGTCAAAGGCGGCGGGGAACGAACGCGCACCCCAGCAGCTCCCCACTCTGACGTCAATGAAAATCTCCGGCAGGTCTGCGACGTCAGCCGCGACGCCTCGCCATCGGCCGGAGAGCCTTCGGGATGCCGACCCTCTTGGGCCAGGGTGGGGGGGGGGGAAGAGGTCAGTCACCATCTCCATTGGGATCCCCGGTGGTACAAGCACCACCGTGCTCAGGCTGCTGTTCCAGCTGCACGTTTCCAGGGGGTGGTAGGAATGGGGGGGGGGACACTGGAATTTAGCTGGAATTTAGCAGCTTAAAAGCAGCTGCAGCAGAAGGGCTTGGGGGGGGCACACACACACACACACACCCTTCCTCCAGGGGGGCTTCAGATACACCAAATCCCCCCTCTGCATCCCCACGCTGCCAGGCGGGAACACCGCGGCCACCCGCGGGGCCGAGGGGGCCGGGGAGCCCCTCGCTGCCCCCCCTCGTGACGTCACCGAGCTAGGGCCAGGCTCGCGCTTGGCGGGGTTGGAGGGGGGGTGTCGAGGCGGGGGGGGGGGGCGAAGCGGGCTGCGGTTGTAAATGGGAGTGCGGTGCGATGGGAGCGCGGGCGGAACGCGAGGCTGGGCAGCGGGAAGGGAAGGAAAGGGAAGGGAAAAGGAAGGGAAAGGAAGGGAAAGGAAGGGAAAGGAAGGGAAAGGAAGGGAAAGGAAAGGAAGAAGATGCCGGCAGCGCGGCGGAGACGCGATGCCACCGCCGCTCCAGCGGCAGCAGGAATGCAGCGGCCCCGGCGGGAGCCGCGGCTACAGCCGCCGTTGCGACGCGAAGCAAGCGGGGTGGTAACGCGGCCCACCCCACCCCCCCCCGGTACACCGGCAAGGCCACGGGGGGCTACGGCCCCCGCCCCGCTCGGCCAACCCCTCTCCCCTCCTCCCCTCCCCGCCAGACAACGGCTGTCACCCCCCCCCCGCCCCGTTCGCCCTCCCCCGGGGCCCAGCCTCGGCGACGCGGCCGGCGGGCTAGAGCCGGGGGGGCCCACCCGGATTCCCGTCCCCCGTCCCCGTCCCCGGAGGCTTCTTACCTGACGGGCCGTGTGGCCCCGCTGCGTCTCAGCGGCGGCGCTGGGCGGGGGCGGCCCCGGCGGCCATCCCCGGGCGGCCGCGCCGCTCTCCGCCGCGCCGCGCCGTGCAGAGAGAGAGGAGCCGCCTCAGCGGTGTCAGCGGGCGGGAGCCCCGCGCGGCGCCGGGAGGGAGGGGAGGAAAGTCGGGGGCATGACCGAGCGCCGTCGGAAGTGCACGCGCGCCCGCCGCCCCTGCCCGCGACGGCGGCGACACCTGCCGGCCGCGCCGGGAGACGGCGGTAACGGGGGCAGAGCGGAGCGAAGTCCCGGTAACGGGCAACAGGGAGCAGCGGGGCCCGTCGATCAGCGCGGGGGGGGGGGGGGGCTTGGTGCGATGGGGATGGAGCGTCGCGTAAAGGGCATGCCGGTAGCCGGGCATGGCGTACCGGGGATTTCACGGTAGGGGGTGGGGAGGGGAGATGGGGCACCGGGACGCCGCACCGGGTGTCGGATGGGAGCTACCGGGTTGCGCATGGTGGGCACCGGGAGTGGGTGGAGGGCACCCCGGGTGCTGCTGGTACCGGGCACCGGGTGCTGCAGGGCAGGGTGAGGTACCGGGCACCGCCGGGCACCGGGGACCATATGCGCCAGATCCTGGGTCAGGGCTTAGGTCCGGATTTGGATCCGGGTTTGCGGTGTTTGGATTTGGCTCCACATTTGGATCGGGGTTGGACCACATGTGGGTCTGCGCTTGGATCTGGGTCTGGATTGGGATCCGCATCTGGTTTTGCATTTGGAGCTGGATTCCGATCCGCATCCGGATCTGCATCTGGAACACGCATCCTTTGCATAGGATGGAGGTGGCATGTCCGACCCCCTTTCCCCACTCTCCGAGCATCCCACGGCAGCCCCAGCGGGCGCACAGAACACCCTCACGCCACGGGGTGCTCACCACCTGAGGGTGCTGCCCGCTGCCCCGGGCGGTTTGGGGAGCCCCGGGCGGTTTGGGGAGCCCCGGGGAAAAGCCGGGGGCTGCAGCAGCCGTGGCAGGAGCCCTGGCCTCCTCCGAGCCGAGGGGAGGGACAAAATGGCAGCGGTCCCGCTGGCCTTGGCTGTTGCTTAGCGGTGCGTCTGGGGCTGAACGTGCTCCAAGGAGGAGCTGAGGTCAGGGAGGGGGACGAGTGCAGGAAACATATTAAGCGAGGAAAATTGGCTGCAGCCAGCACCGCTGCCTAATGCTTGCTTGGGATTTTCCTCTCCATCAGGTATCTGGTATAAGCCCTCGCTGTTCAGCGGTTGCAGCTGGTTAACCGCTTGCATCTCAGATGCGCCACCGGCACCCGCTCTGCACCAAGAAGGGTGGCACCCAGGACCCCTCCTTGCTTGTGTCCCTGGTGTTGACACCCGGTTTTGGCCACGGCGATGCGTGCAGGTATTTTAATGGGAAGATTCTGGGCTCTCGCTGCCCGGCTGCTAATTTATAATCCTGTTTTCCTATTAAAATAAAAGCCTCTCTCTTATTCCCGAACGTGAGAGCCAGAGCGAAACTATGAGGAAGTGCCCTGTTTGCAGAACATGCTGTGAAATGCACAAAGGAAACGAAGCAAAAACAGCGTTTTGCACGTTTTTTAGCCTCGTCTTAGCTGGGACTTGGAACCGCAGAAGGGAAATCTTTTCCAGCAGGATGTGCACAGCGGGGAGGAGGGGGGGGTGTGTGTGCGCGTTGAGCTGCTGGTGTCCCTTTGGAGCAGGGCCACCTGCCTGCCGAGAGACAGCAACCTCTGCGGGTCCCTGCTTTGTCCCCAAAAGGTGTCAGGTCCCTTGGGGGTTCCAGGGACGCGGGCTGGAGCAGCGTGTCCCCCCCGTGGGGGCCAGCCAGGCGGGGATGGCGGCCGATGGCAGGAAATACCTGCTGCTCTGCCGCTTCCCCGGCCAAAGTGAACAAGAGGGAGAGTGTTTGGAGGGTGGCTGCGGCCACGTGCGGCAGGAGGAGCCTCCGAGGGACACACGGGCCATTGTTCCTTGAGCGCGCGGGGTGGAAATTTGGATGGATGCGTTGCGTGCCACCCTCCCCGCGCTGCTGGGGACTGATCCCGGGCTGTGAGCGGGACCCAGGAGCTGTCGAAGCGGATCAGGCTGGGAATTCATCAAACCCCACATCTGGCAGCTGAGCCGCTGGTGGCAGCGGTGGGACAACCCCGGTGGGACAATCCGCTTGAGGGGGCTCTCTTGCTTTTTGCAGCTGGAGCACGGAATATGCCCAAGGACTTTTAGCCTTTCCAGAGCTCTTACTGGTATTTGTCATGGCCCTGCGGTAGCGCTGCTCTCTGTCTGTCTGCACCCCCGCCAGCACCCTGCAGCAGCCTCGCAGTCACCTGGAAAGACATTTCATGTGGTCTGGTTTTGATCTGCGCTTTGCCATTTCTTTAAGTGCTCCCTGGTGTTTTCCTTTCGCTCATACAGCACCTTTTCCCACCGACGCTCCCCCATTTCTTTAAAACAGAAGAAAAAGACTTGCAGAATATGCCTAGCCTTGCAATTCCCTAATTACCCTCCGCACGTCCTAGCAAATGGGCTTCCCTTTGAGCAGCACTGCTGTCAGCAGGGACGGGCTGCAGGCTCTCCCCAAAGCGGCCGATAACACCGATCCTCCCCGCTGCCCTCGCAGGGAGAGCAAAGAGGGGTTTCGCTCACTGCTCCCACCCAAGCTCCCAGCCGGCTCTGCTCTCCTTCCCCCCCAGCACCCCACCACACCGGCTTCCCGAACTGAAGAGGTTTTTTGGGAGGGAGGCTGCAAAAAGGGGGAGAGAAGAGAACGTGCTGCTCTCCTTCCTGGCCTCCGTGCTTTGCCCTTTCTCAGGAGCCAGCCAGATTGTTTCCATTAGGAGAAGCTGAGGATCCAAGTATTTGTCAATGGCCAGGAGAAGATTTGCTGATCGTAACTGCCGTTCCCTAGCATAATGTTGAGCGAGGTGCTTGGCGAGTAACCATCCTTTTATGGTAAAATTAGGAATAAACGCTCAGTGGATTTGCATTTGAAGTTGATTGATACATGGCATTAATGCACGTGTAGATAATTTTGTATTTTGAGATTGCTGAGCAAGGAATAATTTTTATTTTGGGTCAAAGATAAGGGCATTGTGTTGAGATGAAATATGCAGGGGTTTTGATCTGTGTCACAGGCAGTGCGTTTCTCTTTGCTGGGTAAGGTGATGGCAGGTCCGCATTAGCCATTCCTGCCCTTGCTTTTAAGTGCTTTGGGTCTGTGCCCGATGGAAGGAGTAATCCCCCGCTGTCACTTAACACCAGGACGCGAATCCAACTTTCTGAGCTTTGGAGTTTCCCATTATTAAAAAAAAAAAAAGAAGAAACCTCTGTTTTATTTTATTTATTTATTTTTGCGCAGGCAGAAGGCCGTGCCACTGAGAAACATTAACTAAAGAGAACAGCGTGTTTTCATCGTTATGGGAAAGGTGCGGGCAGACCGTTGCTAAGCCAGCGATGCTTTTCAAACCCATCTCTGGTAACTGGGACTGAAGCCATCGGCAACACCTCGGCCGTCCCAGCGGCTCAGTGCCGGTCCTGCCCTTGCGCCAGCCCTCATGGCACATCCCAGGTTGGCAGCACAGCCGGTGTCGCACCAGGAGGAGCACGGGGCTGTTGGCTCCCTTGTGTTGCTCTACCTCTCCAGGTTGCTGCGTGCTGAATGCAGTCAGGCTTTTGGGGAGCTGGAGCCTGGGGTATGGCCACCTCAGCCAGGCATCTGTTCCCTTTGCAGTAAGGACATGGGTGCAACCCCCTTGGGGACTTGGTGGCAGAGAAGAGGGGCTCCCCTTTGGGTCCCCAAGCCATGAGGGCCTTTGCTAAATGCATCAGCACAGGGCACCTCTGGAAACGAGAGGTCATCCATCCATCCATCCATCCATCCATCTCCCAGAGGAGGGTGGCTGCAGCAGGCTGGCTTCCAGCTGGAGCACATGGGCTGTTGGGCAGGGACAGGCAGCAGGAGGCGATGCCATTCCTGGGGTAAAGGGACCGCTAATGAGAGAGAACCATGCAGACATTAATTAGGCAGTGAGATCCTCAGGTGCAGATAACTCAGCAAAAGCACCAGGCCATTTGCATGCAGGAGATGGCAAGTGATCGTTGTCCTAGAGATACAGAGTGACCCCCCTGGCGTCCCTCCTTGCCCCTTTGGTCGGGTCCCAGGGCCACCGCAGCCAGCAGGGCAGGGGCTGGCAGCAGGGGGCTGCATGGCAAACCCCCTCCTCCTCTGCCAAAGCAGGTGGTGGGAGAAAAAAAGGAAAGGGAAGGAGGAGGGAGCAGAGCTGAGGAGCAAAATAAGCTACGCTACAAAACGCCCGGAGCAGTCACTTGTGCTGGAGGCCATCCCTGCTGTGTGGCCGAGTGGCTTTTTGCAGGCCTGGCAGGAGAAGCCCGGAGGGGTGGGAAGGTGGACGGGGATGAAGGAAGGAGCGAGACGGCCTTGGCCGAGCCAACGTGCATTTGAGCCTCAATAGGTTTCAAAGGCTGCGGCATGTTTCAGGGATGAAAGCTGCCCTGGGGCCCTTCCCAGCGAGCAGCAGCGCTGCGAGTAAGCTGCGGGCATCGCGTTTGTCTGGCTGGCGACTTCCTTGTTACGCTGAAAATGGTATTAAAAAAAAAAAAAAAAAAAAAAGGCAAAACCTACAACAACAAAAAATATAGCACCAGCCCCCCTCCACCCCCCCCATCTCCACCACCCAACAACAACCAAGAAAGGCAAGATCTTTCACAAGCCCGGAAGATGTCACCATAGAAACAGAAATCAGACCCACTCCAAGGATCCTGCCGCCTGGGAAGGCGATAAAATGTTTTCTATCGATTGCTGTCGGGAAAGTCACTGCTGATAAGCCATCTGAGGAGAAATGGAGCAGGGATGCAGGGACGTGGGAGCTCTTCAAATGAGCTTCCAGATGGTCCTTCGGCTGCCCCTGCGCGGCGGTCGGGGGCCGAGGGACCCCGGGCTCACCGGGGGCGGCTGCTCTGCCCCAGGCCGGTGCCAGCATATGTGTGCAGAAGAGGAGGTGTGAGCGTTCCATGCCTTCGGTGTGGCGATGTGCGTGCCCTGGCTGTTAGAAGCATGAAGTGGAAAGCCTGCTGTCTGCTTTCCCGTTTTGTTTTTGCAGCAGAGCAGCTGTTCCTGGCGAAAACGCGCCGTGGCGGGGCGGCCGGCGGAGGCGGCTGAACTTTCCCTTGGCTCCTGGCGTGGCATTGCCGGGCTCTGGCATCCTCTCGCTTCCCCTTGGTAGCAGCAGCGATAAGCCCTGTGGTGCCCGCCAGCCTTGTGCCCTCGAAGGACTCGGGTCCCCAGTCCCCATTTGCACGCAAGCGGATGCTCTGCAGCTGGGAGCATCCCTGCGGCTGCAGTGCTGGCCGGGAGGTGCGGGATCTTCCTGGCGGCTCTTCCCAGGGTGCCGCACAGTGCCGAGGCCTGGCTCGCGCGCCCTTTGAAGAGACGGAAAATCCTATTATCTGCTCATTCTTCTCGCAGTGTGAAGTCTCAGAGCATTCAGCAGCAGCCGAGTGTGGTCTGCTGCCTGCAGCCCTGTGCTGCTTCTGCTCCCACCTGCGTGGGAAGGTCTCTGGGTCATCAGGGATGGGCATCGCCTTCGCATCCCCTGATCCGTGCCACAACTCAGGGATACAGCTCTCTCCGTAATACCATTTGCAGCATCCAGCAGTGGGGTGCAAAGGATGGGTGTGCAGGGAAGCGGGGGTGGGGTGGGGGCCGTGGGCTGATCCCCCCCCTTTGTGGGGAGCTAAGGCTGCTGCTGCAGCCTGCAAAACCTCACGTCATTAGGACCGGGAAGGTGGTAACCCATCTCGCATGCTCCATCCCCACGGCATCTTTGCTGCCAGTAATTGGCAGCAATAAAAGAGGCAGTTAATCCAGGCCAGCGTGGGATGCAGGCACATTGATGTCTGCGGTGAAAGGCACCCTGGCAAGGAGGAGCTGGGGAAGAATACGCTCCTGGGCACAATTTGCAGCCCTGGAGAGCTGGTTGGATGCCACGGGGAGCATTTGCTGGGGATTTTGTTAATGATGCAGGCGCAGCCTTCCCAGCTTGGCCTGTGCTAAAGCCCTGGCTCGCGCAAGCTGAGGCTGTTTGGCTTGAACTTAGACCAGCTGCTTTCCACTGGCTGGTGGATTTTTGTCTTGTTACTGGGTGGCTCGGTGTGGGAGATGAACAAAGGAGCAGTTAGTAGGTGATTTCACCTTGGGGTTTGGTTTTTTTGGAGGAGGAAGGAAGGGTTAAACCGGGTCTTGCTACTCGGTTATTTTAGGATGGTAGTGCTGAAGGGACCGCAAGAGGATTTCTCTGCACGTGGGAAGATGGAATTTAATCAATATTGACAAGAGCTATTCACCAAAACAGGCTCATTTGCTAATGAAAGCCAGACCTGGTGACTCCCCGGGGAAGGATAGCTTTGGGAAAGAGAGGAAGGAGACACTGGGAAAGCCAGGGCTCCCTCTCCCATGCCCCTGGTTCTTATGAAACCAGACTGCATTGGGGTTGATTTTCCCAGCATGGAAAGGCTTTGGCTTGTTTGCCTTCTAGGTGCAGGATGCCCAGGACTGGCCCTCGTAGCAGCGAAGCAACAGCCTCATCCCTGCCCAGGGACCCGGGTCCATGTCACCCCCCAGGCACCGATGTCCCCGTGTCAGGCAGAGGCTGCGACACGTGCGATGACAGCAAAGCCAGCCCCAGACTGATGGCGTGGTGTGGGGTACAGCGGGACAGGACGGAGGTGCAGGGCTTTGCCCGCCAGCTTGGACCACAGCCGGGGGTCCCCGTGCAGTGAAGTCCCCTTCTGAGAGCAGAGATGTTTTCATCCAAGCCATGTAATCTATTGGGTTTTCTAGCACTTACTTAACTCAAACACCCACCGAGGCAGCGGGAGAAGAATGCTTTTGTCAGAGTTTTGTGTTTTCCCTTCCATCCTTGCAATTAAAAGCAGAAAATAGCCAAGACACCTCTGAGACCAGCCCCTTTCGACAACATAGCACATGGAGAAGAAACCTAATTTCTGTGGTTGGCAGCTGGTATTTCCCAGTTGCTGCCGGCTCTGTGCCCTGGAGCCAAGCTGAGCTCGCTATCACACAGTGCTGGGGGCTGCCCAAAACTATGTGGGCACAGCTGGGGGCTCGGGCATCGCTCGGGGCCAGCTGGGGCTGCCGGACCAGGACCTGCCTGGCAATTTCCCTGAGTACGCAGGGGACCATCACCAGGCTGAGCCACAGCCAGTTGGCAAGTGTGTCCTTGCAGGCATGCCAGTACCTGCAGCTGCCTCCTGGCCTCCAAAATCACTGGTCCGGACTAGCTGGGCTGTAAGCTTGACTCAGATTTAGGGTTTGACAAGAAGTCCAGCCATTTACCCCTTGTGTGTCCCCAGCTTCCTGGAAAGCCACGGAAGACGGCGAGCCCTGGCATCATCCTCCTCCATCGCAGCATCGGTGCAGTGCAGTGAGCCGTCCCTGCCGTGGGGAGGGGTCGGCTTAATTTGTTGGGTGCTTTTTTTTTTCCTTTTAAAAGGCAGCATCGTGTCCCCCAGCCTTCTGGTGCGGCCGCGGGGCTGCTCCCGGAACAGGGGAGGCTGAGCAGGATGCAATTGGAAAGAAGGAAGATTTTGATCCCCCGCCAAGCCCGCACAATCCCATCCAAGTTCACACTGGCAGATAATGAGCTTTAATGAGCAGGCCACACTAATTGGTAAGTGATCCCAGAACCGTCTGTGGCAGAGGCGAGGGAAGAGCAACGGCAGCTCCGGGCGAGGAGGGGGCTAAGGCTGTGCAGCCTCC
Organism: Haliaeetus albicilla; assembly: GCF_947461875.1. NCBI lineage: Eukaryota > Metazoa > Chordata > Aves > Accipitriformes > Accipitridae > Haliaeetus > Haliaeetus albicilla. Next base: position 22,999,708 of record NC_091504.1, on the reverse strand, counting down.
GGCACTCCGGAGGGCAAGGGCTGCCAGAGCCAGGGTTGCCCAGAGCAAGGGCTGGGGCTGCCCGCAGTGAGGGCTCTCACATGGGGGGCTGCCGGTGGGGATTGCCAGCAAGACCGTGAGCGGGGTTTGCAAGTAGGATCGAAAGTGGGGTTTGCAAGCAAGACCGTGAACAAGGTTTGCAAGGGGAAACGGGTGCCCGGCTGGCTTTGTGAGCATCACCAGGGTGAGATGCGTGGGCAAAAAGAGCCGTGGGAATAGCTGTGTTTTCTGCTCCTGGGCTCTTTAGCAGGTGAGAAATGGGGCGCAGGGAGATGGAGGCTTTTGCACCGGGGGGTGATGAGCGGCTAGAGGCCAGTTGGGACCCGCAGCACTTGAACCCGGAGCAGGGCAGGGTGAGCCCGGGTGGCCGGCCCGAGCGGGCAGACGTACGGCACTGCCAAGGCAGTCCTAATTGGAGATCATTGTAAATTCCCCTCTCAAATGGAGTGGAAAAATGCTATTAAGCTAATATAACATCACGGGGGAAGGATGTTCTGCTGCCGTGGTCTCCGGGGAATCGGTCTGTAATGAGGGGAAAGAGCAGGAGATGACAGCAGCCAGTGTGCTCGGGGCAGTGGGAATGCAGACCGGCTCAGGACTACCCACCCCTGCTTTACTGTGCCCTGCCTCAGTTTCCCCATGTGGCCAAGGGGCAGCGAGCTCTGTTCCAGTAGCCAGAAGACCCTGGGAGCTGGTTGAAGGGCTTATTTGCCATCGACCCACTGTACAGTCTGGGGAAACTGAGGCACGGGAGATCTTGTCAGAGTCACCTGGGTGCCTCAGTGCCACATTGCCTAGGAAAAAGGTGTATGAGGCACCTTGTTTAAATAGAAACCTGTCCAGGAGGGCAGCTGGAGCTGGCGGTCACCCAAACTGTGATTTTGGGATTTGGGGTGCCTCTGCCAGCTGGCGAGCAGGAGCCGGGGAGCAGCATGGGCCAGGGGCTGCCTTGATTGAAGCTGGAAATCGCAACGACGGCTGATGCGGGCAGTGCCCGGGGAGGGACGAGGATGTTCATCAGCTGCCTCGGGGGTGCAGGGTTGGCAGGGGATTACGCAGCAGCGCAGGCAGCGGGGTGAGGTCTGCCAGCACCCCAAGGGACAGGGCAGGGAGGTGGAGGAGCACGAACCCCATCAGCCCCATTAGCAGTAATTAACGGGGCCACGGTTAGATGGGACCACCCGTACCCAAGGCAGGCTGGGCTCTACCTGGGGGAGCTCAGGCACCCCAGGGTGTGAGCAAGGAGCCTGGGGACCCCCCCAAGGAGCAGATGGGTGGCCTGTCCCCAACCTCAGGCCCTCTGCCAGGTCCCTGCAGCAGCCGTGCTCCCTTCCCAACACTAAGTGGCAGCCTCTGCCCGGCTTTGGGGCAGCCCCTGGCACTGCCTGGGCAGCAGGACCTGGGTAGCAGCATCCTCAGGGTGGGCTGCAGGATCCTCTGGGTCCCGGGGCTCCCAACCTGGCTGACACTTGCCTGGGTGCAGACCATACTGGGGGGTGCTGCCAGGGGATGCCTTCACCCACAAAGCCATGGGTGTCAGGCTGAGCCCTGCTCGGGGTCAGATCGGGTCAATACTGCCTGCTAGGAGGGAGATAAGAAGCAGGGTTGGCAGCTGCTGGTACCATCTGCTGAATTAGAATCACAATGCACTAAACAAATAGTGTCTTGGGATAAAAACCTGCTGCTTAAGGCAAGGAGGTATTTCTGCTGCAGGTATTGCTATGACCTGGTAACCCACCGTGGGGATTTGCAGAGCTATAAAGAAGCACAGGGATGTAAATGAGTCCTGGGAGTCGTATCCTGCCTGTATGCGTGTCTGTGTCTCTGTGCCTATGGAATCACATTGGGTCTTGTGCTGTATAAAGTGCTGACACTTTGGGGACATGCTGCTCTGGATTTTCTGCAGCACAGAATGGGGAGGAAAAAAAAAATCAAATGACCATCATGGGGTTTTGGCAGAAGCCACCAGTTCAGCCGAGCATGAGAGATCAAAGAGACGGGCAGCAGGACAGCCCCTGCTCCCTCCTAGGCTTTGCTCTTGGCACGATACCAAATTTTATTCCTGGGAATCACACCTAACTTGCCAAGATATTTCTGTGCAGAGCAGAAACCCTCACTCCCACACCGAGCTGCTGCTGGTCCTGCAGCCTGTCCTGTATCATCGGGGCACAAAGTGCCGTGTGGGAGGTTGGGATCTCCCCAACCCTGGTCTACCCCAGCACGTGCAGGTAATACAATCCTGCACGGACCTTATAAAATAGACATAGCAGGCTATATTACATAGGCACCTCGACTCTGTAGTCATCTAGAGGGATAAATGCAACCTGCAGGGCCGCAGGCAGTTTTTCCCCTGGGCTGGGGACAGGTACAGCTGATGGTCACCCGAGGACACGGTGGCTTTTGGCAGCACGCAGGTCCCAGCCAGCCTTGCTCCCCAGAGCCGGTGCCGCCGCTTTGCAGCTGCAAATACCGATAAAGCACGGCCCGACTCGCCGGCCACCAGCTCACACGCATGTAAGCCCCTCGATGCCGATGCTTTGTCACAGCTAAGCGCTCACGCCGGGTTTAGCACAGCTGAGTTGGCTGGCACGCATTCCACTCCACATTTATCCCTTCCAATTTTGAAGCAACCAACCGCTCATAACCGTTTGCCCTACTGGAAACAGCCCGGGGCTGAGCTCGGTGCCTGCTTGCCCCATCCAGCACCACCCATGCTTGGGAAGGCTGCATCTCCTGCAAGCTAAATGAGGTACACGCTAACCCCCCCAAAATCCTGGAGAAACTCAGCTTCCAGCAGGCCTGGGAGTTCTCCAGGGAGATCTCTTCTCCTTGGTATCCAGCGATAGTGCTTGTGGGAACGGTTCAAAGCTGGACCAGGGGAGGTTTAGACTGCACATTAGGAAGCATTTCTTTACTGTGAGGGTGGTCGAACTCTGGAACGGGCTTCCTAGAGAGGTGCTCGATGCTCCAAGCCTGTCAGTGTTTAAGAGGCATTTGGGCAACGCCCTTAATAACATGCTTTAACTTTTGGTCAGCCCTGAAGTGCTCAGACAGTTGGACTAGATGATTGTTGTAGGACCTTTCCAACTGAAAATATTCTATTCTATTCTATTCTATTCTATTCTATTCTATATTTTGAAACTCATTCCCACAGCCACCTCGAAACCCCTTTGACTTCACATATCTCCCTCATCCCAATGCCCAGGCTCAGGCTGCTGAGTTATTTCCATCGCCACCAGACGATTTGTGGCTGCCTGCCACCGCTCAGAGGACAGGGATACTCAGATGAACCATCCAGCATCTCCCCCCGCTCCCCGGTGTAAATCAGCACAACGCAGGCGATTTCAGTGGGCTGATTTACGCCGGCAGAAGGACGCTCCAAAGTACGGCCATGATTTAGCAATCCCATTAGGTCCTTGCCACTTCTGCAGAAGAGGCACAGCAGGTCGGTTTGTCTTCTCCCAGAAAGATGCAGCGATGAGCGGTGATGGTGCTGGCAGCCAGCCGTGCCGCTGCTCCCCGGCCGACTCCAGCAGGGTCAGTGCTCCGAGAGCATGGCTTCATCCTGGGAAGGTAAAACCTCGTCTGTGATTTATAGCAGGCAGGAGAAGCCAGTCCCATCTGCTACCCCAGGCACCTACTCTTTTTTTTTTTATTAAAGCATGAAAGCTAACTGTGAGAAACAACAGGGCTGCAGGAAAAGTGTCTTTCACGGGCATGGTTCTTGGGGAGGCAAAAGCTGCAAGGCAGTGGGAGCTGAATTTACCTCCATGGGAGCCCTGGAGAAGATGAGCATCATTTTGCAAATGGGAGAGTGAGGCAGACAAGCCAAAAAAGTCACCCAGAAAAAAGAAAATCTCCTCTCAGTGCTTTCTCATCCTCCTTTCCTGATCCTTCCTCTGGTGCCCATACACACTGAGGGCATTTTACCCTACATGATGCTCTGCAGCTGGTGCTCGTGCACACAAGCAGAGCACGGCCGCACAAATCACCCCTTGGCCAGGCTAACAAATGACTAAACAACTGCAAAGGCACTTTGCAGCATCATTTTTTCAACAGATTTAGCAGCAGACTGGCTTTTACGGTGCAGCTCTCCCTTCAGTCGCTTTATCCAGCCTCCATAATGTACCACCCCCTCAAGAAAAAAGAGGAAAGCAGTTAAAAACCAGGCCATTTCAGAGAAACAGCACCCACATAACAAAATGGCTCCTTGAGGGCTGCTGCAGCCCTCCATTCTCTGATTTAAAGGCCAAGTAATTAGCACAGCAAGCCGGGAGAGCACTTCCAGTAGTGCTCAGGTAGGAGGTTTGCTGCTATTTTGGGGTGCTGAGGCTGGAAGCAGGAGCCAAGCAGCCAGTGCTCAGCTCGGTGGGGGGGTCAGGGGGAGGTTTTCAGGTCCCACTGGTGGGAAAGGGGTTGCTGAAGATGAGGAGGACCTCTCTGGGGGAGATGAGCATCGGCTGCAGCTCCTGGGCTGGATGCCGAGTGGCCTGGTTGAAAGAGCACCTGGAAAATGTCTGGGTGCGGGGTGGCTTGGGCTGACACAGATAACACCAGCCCAGCATGCAGAAGGATTTTAAACTTCCCGCAGGCAAAACCTGTCTCTTGTCTGGCTCGACCGGCTTTCCACCTGTGCCTTGTTCATCTCAGCGGTGGTCTCAACGTTGTGGGTTTCTCCGTGCATTTTGGGGGGAAGGTTCCTGCTGCATCGCCCCAGCAAACAGCCAGGTCCCACCACGCACAGCCTCTCCGGTCTTCCCTGGGCACCCCCAAAGGCTGATTTACTTTCTCATAGCACCATCACTGCCGGGAGCAGCACATCTTGCACGTCTTCCCTTGCTTCTTGGCAGCAATATCACTGGGATGCCCCATCCTCATCCCTGGAGGTGGGGGACCCACAGGGCCACCCTTTCCCCACCACTGCTCACCTCGCAGCTGAAGAAGAACTGCTCAGGAGCAGCTGATGGGGGGGAAAAGGAGGTTTTAACCCAACATTGACCGCAGGGAAAAAGGCTTTCCTGTGCAAGTGTTAATTGAGATAAATTGAGCCATGGGGAAATGATTTGCATTCGCCAAATCAATCACCTGCTGCTCATCACCCCGGGTGCATTTTGCTCACAAAACACTACTCAATCTGGGCATGTGGCCGGCATTGAGCTTTCCTGGTGTCACACCCCAAAACACACTCCCGTTTCCCTTCCCAATGGCTTTCACCGATTTCCCCTGCCCCAAAGACCCTCCGAGACCTTTGCCGGGCAGATGTGTCTCCTCCTGGGTGGAGAAATTTGCTTTCCCAGCCCTCCCTTGGCTTCTGCCCTCTGCGTCTCATGGCTTTGGGGTCCCCCTCACCCCCTCCCTGTCCCCCTTCTCCAGGGGCTCACCTGCGGGGACGGCTGCCCCGGCACGGCTGGCTCAGATCGGTGGCACTGCCAAAACCCTGCCCAATGCCGGGGCGGCCGTTGGTGCTCTCCCAGCGCTCTCTTTTTGGGGCAATTTAGCGACATGTTGGTTCCTTTTTGCAGCTTGCTGTAACAAACGTCCTCAGGTTGGGTTTTTTTAGTGGTTAAACATGTTATATATGTGCTGGTGTGCCTCTGTGGCAGCCTGCGGTGGGGTTTTGTGGGTTATCCGTCCTCCCCTTCGCCTCGCCACTGCTGATGGCAGGATCAGGCCGAGCTGCCAGCTCCTCTCCCCAGCGTCCCCAAGCTCAGCGCTGTCATCAGCCGCATTTTGTGGGGCTAGAGGGGAGCTGGGGGGGGAGAGGAGCTGTGAGCTCTGGGGAGGACATAGGGACATCCCAGCTCTCCAAGGCAGGTTTGACCTCCATGGGCCAGATCTTCACCCTTTCTCCATCTCCCTCATCCTTCTCTTCCTCCTCCAGGAAAACAAAACTTCAGTGGCTCATGTCCCGCAGAACTTGGGCTGGGGTGACACCGTGCCAGCAGACACAGCCTTGGAGACCCAGGGACACGCTGTCCCTCCAGGGAAAACTCCCTGAAAAATCAAGGCCAGGCTGGTACCATGTCCAGCGTGCTCGGAGGAGGCTGGATTTATTTCTGACCCTAATAATCGTTTAATGCCACAGCCTTGCCGTGTGCCCTTGGTCACATCCCTCGTTCCCAGCACTCCCCGGTGATGATGATGCTGTTGGAGACTGTGGGTGAAAATGTAAGCGTGATGGAGGGATGGAGCATGAGGCTGCTGGCCACACGCTGTGCTCCTGGCAAGGCTGGGAGCTGCAGATGTGTAATGCCACTTCTCCCTCGTGGTCTCTAGGATTAGCTTAATAGCACAGGGAAATAACAGGATGAAAAATTCGCTCCCCTCCAAGCACTAAAAGCCAAGTTTCAAGGTTAATTGTCTACCCTGTAGGAATAGCTTTTGCACACTGCGAGGGGCTTAATTAGTGTCATTTTAGCCAAGCAGAGAGAGCACGCCCTGAACCCATGCCGCATGCCCCCAAGCCTGTTTTCCTCTCCACGCGCCAGGCGGAGAGGTGATAGATTGCAGGCAGCTTCCCTCCGCCAGTGCCGTGTGAGGCTGGATTTGGGGCCGATCATGAAACTCCGAGACACTCCTGGGCAGCTGCAGCACTGCTGTGGCCTCGTGACCCATCCCTGCACCCACTGCACCCCTGGGTCCTGTGCCTGGTGCTTTGTGAGCCTGCTTGGGTTGTCCCATCATGCTGTAAGCTGGTGGAGTAGGGGGAAAGCATCCGGATGCGACCGCATGGGAATATCCAACATGGGGGGATGAAAGGCAGCATTTAAGGAAAGCCAGAGCAGGCCTGCAGCGGGTGCAGCACAGCTCAGAGTCCTGCCCAGTGCCGTGGAGGTGATGCCCGGCTGCCATGCATTGATGTCCTGCAAAGTGGCTGGATCCTGCCTTCATCCCCACACACACCCATGTCTCCCCTGGCCACATCCCCACTGAGCACCCGCCTGGGAGAAAAACCACATGCTGCCAGGCTTGGCTTTAATGAGAGGCACAAGGAGATGGAGGTAATTTGTCTTCCCAATTAGCGTTGTCCTGCATGCCCCTACCAGCTGCGGGACACGATCGCTCTCCACGCAGCTGAGACTTGTTTGCAGCCCAACGCGGATCCCCGGCAGTCAGTGCGGGCTAGACACTGGCACCGAGGGAGGAGGAGAGGCAACTGCTTTGAGCCCTGCCGTGGAAACCAGAGCCGGTGCCAGCAGCAGGGTCTCTGATAGCACAGGAGCAGCCCCTCTGCAGGGGCGACCCAGGAATTTCCCAGCCCAGGGCAGCCGCTTCCCATCACAGCATCCTCGGCAGCGGAGGGGGAGCAGGTCCCTGGGTTCCCCCACAGAGGGTCCCTGTGCCCAGTCACCCCAAGCATGGTTTCCCATCACCCGGCATCCATCCTCGCTGGGCTCCAGCTCGGAGAGCCCACAGGGACAACCGTGACCTCCTGCGCAATCCAGGCCAGGAGGCTCCCCTGGATGCCTGCCCGTCTGGGCTGGAGCAGACCTTGGAGAGGAACAGCCTGTTGGGATTTAAAGTTTTCCTCGTGCTGAAGAATTCACGGCAGACCCCGCTAAACCCATCTGCCAGCAAACCCTCCTTATTCCTGCTCTGGCCACGCTTCCAGCCAGGCTGTCCTCCTCCCACCCCTGCTGTGACCATGTCCCGTGCCCCGCCATGGGGCTGTGGTCGGTGGGTGCCGGGTCCACCCCATGCTCCCAGCCCTGCTCCAGCCTCTCCTCCTTCCCCCTCTGCCCTTTGGATTTAATTTCTCCCCCAGCAGCCGATGTCCAAACGGGACCCCAGGGGCTCCCCACCAGCAACAACAAACCGCAGCAGAAAACATCCCTCCTGACAGCCGAGACTGCCACGGACCCTCTGCACCCCTGCCCGGGCAGCGACCTGTAGCCCAGCCGGTTGCCCTTTTTATGGGGATCTGCAAAAAAAAAAAAAAAACCAACCAATTCTTGGCAAGTGGGTGATGCTGCAGGCAGGCTCTCTGGCAAAGGGGACATCTGGGTTTCAGTGCTTCCAGGCGGTTTCTGGCTTCTCCGGGTGTGGGAAGAAGGAAGGATGCGTGGAGGAGGGAGTGGGGACAGCTTCTTGTCTTTAGCAATAAGGGGATTAAACTCCTTAAACCTTAAACAAGGTAAACAGTGTGCTTTGGTTTAGGTGGGGAAACCCCAGACCTTCTGTTTCAGGCCCTGTTTTCTACAAAGCAGAGATCAGTTCGTGCTCAGTGTTCTTTATCTTGCTAAAAAGGTGACAGAAAAAAAATTTAAAAGTTGGCTCCAGCAGCTTCTTTTTGCTGAAATGATTTGAATCGGCACCCAGCGATGGCATCCAGCAATGCCCCCCAGCTCCCAGTCTGCCTACAGAGAGGGTCGTGGCAGCAAAACCTGGTTGTTTGATTTGGGGGGGGTCCAAGGGCCAAGGCAGGATCCCCCCCTGCCCCGTGGCTGGGTGGAGGGGGGGTCGGTGAGGCGACTGGCACTCACAGCTCACCCTCCCCTCCTGCCATGGTGATTTAGGGCTTTGGGCTCATGGTGGTGAGGAGCAATGTATTTTTAATTCATTTAAGGGAATTAAGCTTGTCTGTGTCTCACTACCCACATCACCTCCACTGTCATTAATTTCTGAGCCGCTTGCCTGGTTTCCTTTGGCTCTGGCAGGGGTTTGGCATGGCAGGGAGACCAATTTCCTGCAAATTCAATAAATGCCGGTGGCTGGAGAGCAGCGGGAGACCCCGTTAGCCCTGTCCCCGTGGCGAGAGGTACTTTTGATCACCCACCACATCAGTCCTATGGGGACCTTCTGCCTCATGACCAGCCACTGATTCAGGGGTGGCACAGGGAGCTGCCCTTGCCAGGAGCTGACAGCGCTTGGTACTGGGCTGCAGCCAAGCGGGACCAGTTCATCCCCGCGGAGGAAAGTGTCTGGCCAAAGGTTGGGTGGAATTGGAGCAGAAAGCCCCTGGGATGCACGAGGCGGGCTGCCGTGCCCCTCGCCGGTGGGACGTGAGGGCAGAGCTCTTGCCCATCGCATGTTGCTGGCAGGGCACCATGGTGGGAGATGGGAAGCTCGCTGGCCATGAGGCCTCTGCCCTCCTGGGGTCCCCAACCTTCTTCCCGGGGTCCCCAACCTTCTTCCAAGGGTCCCCAACCTTCTTTCCATCTTCCTTTTGAGATGCTTCTGCGCTGCAGCTCATAAACAGCCGCAAAAGCAGAGGGGAAAGCAGAGAAGATAAAAATAACAGCAGCAGGAGTGGGTTTGAAGTAAATAACAGCAAAACATCAAAGAGGAGGGGGAGTGATGCCCTGAGGAGGTATTTATAGCCAGCTCTGTGGTTCCTCGGGATAAACCTGTGTGCCCCCGTGGAAGCCCCTTCCCTGGCTCCTGCGAGCACGTGTTTGTGTCCGAGACCTGCAAGTCAGCCCTTCCCCGAGGGCTCCCCGAGTGGTTTAAGCCCAGAGGCAGAGCACATCCCCGCAGCTTTTAGACGCTACTCCGGGAAGGGCTGATGCCCTGAATAGGCTCCGAGCCCAGCTCTCCGTGGCGCTGAGCACCAGGGCCAGGCGCCTGCTGCGGGGGCCGTCACGCGCTGCACGAAGCAGCCCCCACTTACCAGGCTTTTCCCCCCCTCTGAGTCCTCAATGAGGGGTTTTTTTCTCTCCACAGCCCTCCTGGGTGTCACATCTGAGAGCAAGGCTGATTGCCTGGAAAAAGCCGGCCGCCAGTGGAGCGAGGGATGAGAGATGGCCGTGGAGGTGATGCTGGGTGCCGTCACTCAGCTCCATCCATCACCCCTGCTGCGGCGAGCATTAGGCGAGCGTCTGGATGGCTTGGCATCCGAAACCTGGCTGCTAGGCTAATGGGGACACCCTGATTATATGTGTCTGGGGCAATGCCCCATATGCCTGGGCTGATGATGTGCAGGGAAGTTTTTTGGAGGTTGGTTCAGCCCTCTGCAGCTTGCACCATACAGGCAAAGGTGCTGGGGGTGCACAGGGTGGTTTGTAGGTGCAGAGAGGACCTGGAGGTGCAGGCAGCGTTAGGGAAAGCTGCTCGGCCTCTTTGGATGGACCCAGGGGGCAATGGGGGTTGTTTCCCCCGCTCCGGCGTGGGACATGCTTGTGGCCAGGGGACGTGGTAGCAGTGACCTTTCTAGCTGCCTCCTGCTTTGGGAAGCCTCAGCTTCTTTTAAAGCATCTGTACTGAAAGGTACTTTGGAGGGATTTAAATGGTTTGGGGGATTTAGGGCTTTGGGAGAGAGCAGATTGGCAATAAACCCTCCAGCCAGCTGTGCGGAGTCAGGACCTTTTGGAGAAGAGAAAGCCGGGGGGATTTCCACCCTCCTGGAGCCCCCAAATATCCTCCCTCCTTGCAGCCATCTCCCAGGCTGGGTGAGCAGCCGCTGCTCTGCCAGGCTGCGGTAGTAAGGGCTTCTGCACGCCCTCACTGCTGCTCTCTAATCAGACACAGGGTTTGCAATTAAGCGACATGGAGTACCCCGGGGACAGAGCCTGCTGTTTGAGCTGAGCTCAGACGAGTTCAGGGAAGGAGAGACCTGATTTCCCACTTAGCAGACAGGTCACGATCGGTGGATTCATTGATCCCAGAAAGTAAAGCCTCCGCTTCATTAGAGACATGCTGGTGATGAACGTGGCCTTGGGGAGTGGGGAAGCTCTTGTGAATCCTTCCCTAAATGTTGTCTCCACCGGACTCAGAGTGCAGATGCCGGGAAGCTCCTCCGACAGCGTGGCTTTCTTCAGAGGGAGCCTGCTCCTTCCCGCATCACCCATCACACGCTCGGCTCCACGGGGCACCGGAGCTCCCTGGAAATAGGCTGAGGCTGGAAAGATGCACCTTAGTGCCTCTGTGTCCGTCCCCTCCCTCTGCGGTTCTCCCCACTGATGCGTGACGAGGACACGATGCCCTGGGTTAAAGCAATGCAAGCTGTGGCTCTTGCCAGGGCAAAGCACCGAGGCGAGACCCGTGGGGGTGCTCCCCAGCTCCAAGCTGCCGACGTAAGGTGTACCTGGAGTCAGCTGCGGGGTTCCCAGAGCCTGGGCTGTTTGCAAGGGGTTTTCACCCAGAAACATGGACACGGCAAGGCCTTGGAGAGCTGGTTTGGGTGAAGGCAGCAGAGGCAGGGCAGAGAAGATGCAGCCCCAGGCGATCGGGGCACACTGATGCTTGGCAAGAGCCTTGTGCAAGGTCCTGCCCATTCTGCTCCCGAACCCGGACCTTGTGTACGCAAAATGTATTGACCGTAAAGGCAAAGGGGCCGTTGTTATTCCCCTTTGCCTGCAGAAAGGACAGATCCTGCTCTATCCTCTGCTGCATTTCTGATTTGCCCTCCGCAGATCAGCCCTCCCCAGAGGAAGATTTCCTCGCTGGCTCCTGCCAAGAGTTACTGGCAATAACTTCTCGGTGCCCTTCAATGCAGCTGCTCAAGACAGCAGATGGGGACGTGGGTTGTAGCTGTGCCAGACTGGTTGCTCTGCAAGCCTGGTTCAGGATACACTAGGCTTAATGCAAGTAACTCCATCTACACCCAAAGTTCCCATTCCCTCCTGTAAATACCTATTGAGATACTGGTGTAGTTACTGGGAGCACAGTGGGAACAGCTTCACCAGGGGTGAGCATTGCCCATGAGCTGGAGCAGGGCCCCGCACCATCCCCTTCCCTGCATCACGACTCTGCACATAAGCTAGCACGATAACAACACCCACAGGCAAAAAAACAAGGGAGCCTTCGACTTCGAAATTTTGGAGGTTTTCCTGGTTCTCCGCGTGAGGAGAGCCACGCAGGGGATGTGGCTTTCAAGGATGTTTCTCCTCCAGGGAATCACGCTATGCTGCTGGTTCAGGGCAGGGATGTGTCATCCTGCTCCTGCGGGTGTTAGGACTTCTTGTTGCTAATTCTTTCAGGAAAGTATCTCCCGTGGGCAAACCTGCCTGGCAGGACACCCGGACACCAAGATAAGCATCCTCAGCTTTCAACAGCGACAAGCCTCCCACACCGTGACACGTCCCCTTCGCAGGGGCTGTTGTTCAACAACTGCTGTAGGGGCAGATCTCGAGCTCCCAAGCATTTGGCTCCGGTTTCTGGCTCACGCCGATACACAGAGGAGCTGGAGGTAAAGCATCCTCTTCTCAGCCTGGCTTTCAGTTTGGGAGCATCTCAGGCTTTTGGAGAATTTAGGTACATAGAGTTGATCTTGGTTCCTCTCTGCATCCCCGGGCATTTAAGGGAACTCAGGGAGCAGTCAGGGCATGGAAAGAAGGAAAGGAGCAGCTGCTTCTCCGGATTTACAGGGATCAGCAGCCGAGCGAGTCCCCAGCATTAACCAGGGTGTAACTGGGAGTAGAGTCTGACTCACATACCATATGTTCCCAATCCACCACGTTCAATCAAGCCTAATAAAATTGATGGGGGAGCATTGAAAATCTCGTGATTAATTCTTTATGATCTGTAATAGGGGAGCTGTGTGCCAATTACTCGAGTAAATCATTCATCAGAATATAAATAGAGCTAACCTCCAGCACAAACACTAGAGGATTTCCACTAGGATTGCAGGTCTGGATTGCAGCATTGCACCGCTGGTGACAACGTGTTATTTGATGGAGGACAGAAGAGTACCTGCAATTTTGCTGCTTCTGCCCAAGGTTTCTTCTCTGCGCTCCAGCATTATTTTCTTCTCTCTAGGCCTGCAATGCTGTCCTTTACCATGTGTTTTGATGCTCTGTCCTTGATCTCCGTGACCTGTCAGTCCAAGCCCTTTAAGGTTTGCAAGGGTTAAACCCCTGGGGGTCAGCTTTATTTCAGGGCAGGTTTGAACATGTGGACCATGACGCAGCCCTCGGGGAACGGGATGCAAAGGACTGGGAAAAACGCCCCAGCCCCTCACTGTGCCCGTGGGACCTCTATCAGCAAGGGACATAGCTGGGGTGGGACCAGGCGGATTGCAAGCTCAGATAGGAGAACCAAGATTGCCAGCAGAAAGCAGCCCTTGCTGCTGAGCACCAAGGCTCACTGGGGACAACCATAAAGTCTGGTTCACCTGGTTGGAGCAATGGGTGAGAGCGGGCTTACAGGAGCTGCAGGCAAGTAGAGGAGTTAATGAGCTTGTCCTGCTTCGCAAAGGACAGCAGCAAGAGTCATCTGCGGAGAGTGGAAGCTGTAGGTGCTTTATACCCCCTTTTTTTCCTTTTTCTCAGCAAGAAAACGGTTCCTTTGGCCTGGAAGCTTTCTCTTGGCCTTGTAAGGAGAGCCGACCCTCTGTACTGAAGTTGACCTGGCCACTGTTTCCCAGCCAATGTCCCATTTCTAAGGGAAACCCACCCGACAGCACTCTCTGCCCTGGATTTCCACGAGTCACGAGTCCCCTGGGTCTCCTTGTGTTTGAAACGCTCCTGAGCAAACAGCAGCTTGCTGAGCCTCAGCATCCCGCTAACTCGCAGACAGCGAGCATCCTTCCCCGGCCTGATGCACACATGCATTGCTGAGCTACACACGATGAGCGTGTCAGACGCATGGAAACCCTTCAGTGCCGCTGCAGCAGATGCCAGCAGAAGCAACGGCGGCTGCACGGTCCCTGTGTGCCGTTAACAGCTGCCAACTGGTGAGCCGGCTCCTGGTCCTCACTCCGACAGGGCAGCTCATCGCCAGCGTTACAAATTACTTCATTTAAGTGCTTTCTGCCCACGCAGGCATTTGCAACTCCATATTCAACAGTGACCTCTCAGGGCCGTGGTGGGATTTCAAAGGGCATTGGGGGGGGTTCAAGCTGAGAAGGGACTTGGGAAAGCTGAGGGCAATGCCCTCTTCCTTAGCTCGGTGCTTGGAAATGGAGAGCTGGATAAAAGGCATGCCATGGGGAGAAGGGGAGGGATGGGGACACAAAGAAAAATCCAGCCCTGCAGAAAGCCCTCTTTGTCTCCTTCCCAGCTGCTGGGATGTTTCTGAGGCAGGATGGGGGCCAGTGCAGAGGGGCTCCGCCGCTGCAAACAACCCCCGTCCCTCTTACGCAGAAGATGTTCCCGGGACAGGGGATTTGGCAGCGGGAACAGTGTGGGGGCTCCGGTGCGATTCCCTGCCCCAAAGACAGCCGAGCTGGTGGTAAGGCACTGAGTCCTGCACCACATGCCTTCACTGGGGTGACAGGACAGACGTGTCCATGACAGCCCAGCTCTGCTGGCCTCGAGCAAGGAGCCAGCGAGACAGCTCACCCCTCTGCATGTCCTCACCATCCATCCCTCCCTCTGTCCCTCAGCCATTCCTCCTCCCAGTCTGCCACGGCATCCTTGTCCTTTCCCAGCTGGCAGCGCTGGCAGCACCAGGACGTCCTCCCCCTGCAGCAGGGAGGACAGTTTGGAAAGGTTTGTCCCTGCTAATTCCCTCCCCGGGGGGATGTTTCCTCCTCTCTGAACACAGCCATCATTGCTTTCCCCGCTGTGTCCCCTTTGCCCTCCCTGCTGCCCCAAGCACCCAGCTGGTGGGACTCGCAAAATAAACATCCTCCCATCTGCTCCCGCGCCCCAGCCTGGGAGATGACAGAGGCGATAATTACACACTCAGCACAGCAAAATTATCCAGCGTGAGGGAGAAGAGGCCGGAAGCAGCTGGAGATCATCCATGGGACGCTGCTCCCACCCACGGCACCTTCCTGCACGCCTCATCCCAAACCAGCCTGGCACTGCAATTTATACTGTGAGTGTGCTTGTCGGGCCCAGGCGGGATGGGGTCCAGCCCTGGGCAAGCACCCTGAGTGCAGGAGCCGACCCTGCAGGCAGGGAGGTGGGGACGTGCTGCTGCAGCGAGGGGTTTGGAGCAGCAGAACTAAGGAAAGCCGGTTTCCCATGGGGCTGGGAGTCATAGCTGGCATCCCCTGGGTCTCCTGAAGCACAGCCTCCAAGGATGCCATTTCGCCAGGGAGGGTTTCATGTGTGCCATCACTCATGTACATTTTTGGTGCCTGCCAGGGCATGAGCGCTCGGACATCCCATCCCTTCCCCACTCCTGCGAGACCTCTGTGAGGAACGCTTGCAGCTCATCCATGAGGCTTCCTTTGTAGCAAACTCCTTTTTGAAGAAAATTTATTTCCCCCTCAAAGGAGGATCTGCAAAAGTGGATGGTCCATGCAGAGACCCTCAAGAGGTCTGCGGGGATGATACTACCCGATTTTCCATGCACGGGCAGGTCCAGGACTGCAGCCCATAAGAAACATCCTAGAGAGGAGTGAAGAGGAGAAATAATATTAGTAGGAATAAGAACAGCAATTAAAAAAAACCCACTACACCTGCTGAAGGGAGTAGGCGGCAATGAATTGTCCTTAAAATACATCCAGGCTCGATGGCTTTACCTTTTGCCCTGGAATGAGTAATACCGGGCACACAACATTTAATTTCCACAATCTTTCCGGTACCAGAAAACCACTTGGAGCCTGTTTTCCTCCCACTGGCCCTGGTGGGAGCGCTGAATACGGGCAGGGGGTACGGGCAGGGCCGGGCCTCTGCCCCCGCTGCAGCGCTGGCACCTCGGTTTCTTGCCCACTCTCCCCTCTGGGGCCTTCCCCCCCCCACTCCCACACACGGCCCCACGGTCAGCCCCCCCCCCCCCCCACACCGTGGCCCGGGGAGGGGTTGGCCCGACCCGCGCCGCGGTCCGGTTGCTTCACCGGGCAGGGTCGAAGTCCAAACGCCGGCAACAACGGGCCGCCCTCCCCGCCGCCGCGGCCGGACTC
Source organism: Haliaeetus albicilla (assembly GCF_947461875.1). Classification (NCBI taxonomy): domain Eukaryota; kingdom Metazoa; phylum Chordata; class Aves; order Accipitriformes; family Accipitridae; genus Haliaeetus; species Haliaeetus albicilla. The sequence goes on along the minus strand of NC_091504.1, from coordinate 22,983,936 downwards.
CACGCTGGCAGCCCGCGACGGAGGCGGCCGGGCCCGCGGCGAGGTCAGTGCTTCCCCGGTGCCGCTTAGGCCCGGCGCCAGGCCCGGTTCCCCCCCCCCCTCCTCCGTAACCCCTTACCCCCGCGCCGTTACCGGGGCCTTGCCGGCGGCGGAGGCGGGATGACGCTTTTCCCGTCAGCGCCACCGCGGGGTTCGGCCAGGCCCCGGGAAGAGGCGGGGGGGGGGGGGTTGGCGGTGGCGACCCCCCGGTCCCCGGCCTTGCGCCATGGCGGGGCGGGCCGGGCCCAGCGAGGGGCGGCGGGAGGAGGAGGAGGAGGCGGCGGCGGCGGCTGCGGCGGGCGGGGGCCGGCCCTTCCCGCGGGAGTGCTGCGAAGGGCTGGGCGGCCTGGAGTACGGCCAGGTACCGGCGGGGCCGGGGCGGCGGGGGGGGCGGGCGGGGAGCGCCGTGGGCCTGGAGCGCTGCCGCTCGGCTGGGGGGGCACGACACCGGACCCCCCCCCCCCCCCCAGCTCCCCCGCCCCGGCCTCTGCCGGTGCACATGGCGGGGCTCCGCAGAGCTGGTGGCCGTAACCCCCCCTGCTACCCCCTCGGACCCCGCGGACTCTCGGTGCCCGGGGAGCGCCCGCCACCGGCCCCGGCCCCGTTGCCACCCGGGCCGCGACGGCGCCGCACGCTCCGGCCACGTGGCAGCGGCTGCACCGGCACCACACGGGAGTCCCGTGGGTGCAGCCCACGGCTCGGCCGTGCAGCCCGTGCAGACCCTGTCTGGGTGCCCATGCCGTTCCCACCAGGGTGCCGGTGCAGACCCTGTCTGGGTGCCCATGAAGCTCTTGGGTGCCCGTGCAGCTCTCACCAGGGTGCCCTTGCAGACCCAGTCTGGGTGCCCGTGCAGCTCTTGCCCCGGTGTCCCTGCAGCTCTCGCCCAGGTGCCCGTGCAGACCATGCCCAGGTGCCCGTGCAGACCCTGTCTGGGTGCCTGTGCAGCTCTTGCCTGGGTGCCCATGAAGCTCTCACCCTGGTGTCCATGCAGACCTTGTCTGGGTGCCTGTGCAGACCTTGTCTGGGTGCCTGTGCAGCTCTTGCCTGGGTGCCCATGCAGCTAACACCCAGGTACCCATGTAGCTCTCCCCTGGGTGCCTGTGCAGACCCTGCCTGGGTGCCCATGCAGCTCTCGGGTGCCCGTGAAGCTCTTGCCCGAGTGCCCGTGCAGTTCTTGCCCTCCCTGACCTTGGGTCGCAGGCAAGCGGGCAGTGTTTTCCACCATTATTTATCCCCTGTTGGGGAGGAGGGGGCAAAGTTGAATGTTCTGTGCCTGTTACCTGGCTGTCCCAGCAGCTTGCAGAGACGCCTCATCCTAAGGGGCTCCTCTTTTATCCCTAAAAGCACATACTAGGCACAGGCCAATCCGCCTCCCGCTGGCAGCGGCAAATTTGGTTGTTGAGGAGGAGAGAAGAAGGTGAGTGCAATGTTAACGATGTTGCCAGCCGGGAGTTAGTAGGTCAAGAAGCTTTTGTTCAGCCCGTGCTGGCAGTGTGCTCAGCTCTGTACGAAACGAGAGGATAGAAGCTGTCCTAGTCCCACGGGTTTGCAACTGAAGCGGGACCAGACAGTTTGGCCCCAGCACCAGCAGTTCTCTGGGTGCCCAGGTTAACGGCTTGACAGCACTCGGTTTGAAGGGATGAGGTCTGATGGTGAAGGGCTGCTTGGGGGTGAAGGGAGGCGAGGAGAGGCCGGGAAGGGTAGGAATAGGGGGAGATGGGTCAGGATCAGGCCCTGGGGGCTGTTCCCTTCGTTCCTTGCCAGCAACTGCATCCCGAGGGCTTGGATGGAGGAGTTCCTGGGAGCTGGGGCGGTTTGAAGGCAGCTGCGGACCCCCGAAAGGTTCCCCCCATTTCCCCGGGGCTGTACGGCCTTTGCTCGTGCACTTTGCACTGGGGGCAGGACAGCACGGGAGCCGTTGCCAGGGCCTCTGCTCTTGGCTACAAGAGGTGCCAGGTTTAGCAGCCCCTCTCCATGAATCCCACTGCAGTTCTGATTCCTTCAAAGAACCCATGAGGAGCCAGTGGGAATTTCTCTCCCAGAGGGGCGAGGTGGAGCCGATGCCTTTTTGAGCCTTTCCTGTCCCCTGGCATCCGAAGGACTTGCAAACACAGCTGTGTTTGGGAAGCAAAAACCTTCCACGTCTCGATGTTGTCTTGATTCTGATTCAAGCGAGGGAAGGGCTTGGGCTGGGCTATTTTGTCTTTTGTTTTCAAAGTTTTTTAGGAAAAAAAAAAAAAAAAAGAAAGGCTCTGGCTGTTTTTCATCCAAATACCACTGCTGGGAGAGGGGGCGGGGAGGGAGAAGCAGCATGGCTTATTGCACGTAAAAATGCTGACAGTGTCAGGGAGCCGTCCTGGGAAAAATATCTCTTTCTTAAAAGGAGAAAGGGGGAAGAACAGTGAGCTTTAAGGGCTTTTTGTTGTTGTTGTCGTTAAGTAAGACAGGAAAGTCTTTTGCAGCTTCTTACAGTGCAAATGCATCCCCCCTCACTGTGGAGGGGCGTTGCATCACCCTTACTTTAGGGAAGGCAAGTTTGAGGCTGACACAGTCCATTGCTTGGCATCTCCACGCAGACCAGCAGCCCTGGGACAGTTCTCCGTCCCTGGGGACACCGAGGTGCTGTGAAACAGTGCTCCCTTTCCTGCGGCTTGGAAATGCGCTTGGGTTGGCAGCTGCCCCGTAGCGCTGGTTCTCGTCCTCACAGCAGCAGTGTCCTCGCAGTGCCTGTGTCCTTCTGGGCACTGCTGCAAACGTGCGGCTCCCCGAGAGCCCTGTGCCCCCGAGGTGTGGGGAGACAGCTTGGAGGACCCCCCACCCCTCTTCTTGGCTTTGCACCCTGACACAGCGTGTTGCTCGGGGCCGTTAAAAGATTTGTCCGCTCTCGCAGGGCAGCTGACGCGTTTGGTTTGAGGTGAAGTGCCCCGTATTCGGGTACAATGCCCGGTGCCCCTGCAGGAACCCGCACCCCCAGTAACTGGCTCTTCCCCCCAGGTGGATGTGACAGCCATGGCACGGCTCTTTGGCTACGTGGATGTGACCGACTCTGGCTTCATTGTGGCTGTCCTCTCCATCGCCTTCAACCCGCTCTTCTGGAATGTGGTAAGAGCTGCCTGCGCGCCAGCCACCCTGTCATTTTTTGTCTTCCTTTGCCAGCTACAGGGCGGTCTCCTTTGGCCAGCGTTGGAGGAAAAACCTCTTTTGGGGAAGTCTGCTGGGCTGGGTGGGGAGAGCAGTGTTCAGTTATTAGGTGTTAGAGGTGGGTGAGCAGGGAGCTGTGCTGCAGAGAGAACTCCTGGGGCTGGGGGTAGCTGTGATGGGTGTCACAGAGGAGGTGAAGGCGGGATCCCGTACGGGATGCAGAAGGAATTAGGAGCTGAGCTTGGGAGAGGGGGCAGAGCAATCAAACCCATCTTTCAGCTGCCTCCTGCCATACCTCCCACCCCAGCAGCCAGGCACTGGCCACCACTGGGACTGAGCATAAATGGCATTAACCCCCGGTGGGGGGCTGTGCTGTATATGTTGCCCGCTGCTTCCCCTTGAAATATGTTGGCAGCTGGTTATGTGGATGGTAGGAAGCAAAACCAGCCAAAAGTTAACCTGAAGAAATTCCCCCTCCATCATGCTGCAAAGTCTGGCAAAGAGCTGCAGAGCTGGCAGCAAGCCAGCCCCAAGCAGGAGCAGGGATACCTGTGCACGGGTGATGCTCGCTGTCCCTGTGGGTGCTATACCATCTGCTGGGTGCGATACCACTTTGGGAGCCGAGACTGGAAAAGTCTTTGCTGCCCTTTGCCACTGCGGTTTGCTACCTCCCTGCGAGAGCAGCAAGAATCGTTGCTGGCCCCATTTTGGGGAGTTGGAGAGCCAGTGTGCCGAGCGGGGAGCCCAGGCTGGCTGAAGGACGAGGTGACTCCCATCCCGCAGCACTGCTGAGGTGTGGGGTGAAACCTTCTCCCTGCGAGCGCTCATGGGAACGGGATGTCACCTCAGCCAAGATTCCCAAAACCGCCCGCCAAACCTCCCTGCAGGGATTCTCACCCTGGGGAAGTCTCCTCAAAAAGGCCTTATTTTTTCAGAGGGGGAGGACTCGGCTCTCTCTGAGTGCGGGGGCTCTTGAGATTGTCTCATGCTGGGCTTTGGAAAAGCGAGACTCTCCTGGCTGTGAGTCACTTTGGAAACCTCCGTCGGAGCTCTTTGTTGCAGCCTCCCTAATTTTTCATGCAACTCATTATTAAAAAGTCTCACGGTGCCTGAAATGCAAACTAGAATATGCCACATTATTTCGACTGCAGAGTCATCATTTAGCATAAAGAATCAATGAACAAGATTCAGGATGTGGTCTCTGGGGGGAGAGACCGGCTCCAGCGAGAAACTGCATAAAAGGGAAAGAAAAAAAAAGTACTTTATTAGCGTCTGCTGCTACGCCTGCGACTTGTGGGACGCCTGCAGCTTGGGAAATAGCATTGCTTTTTGGATCAAGAGTTTGGCTGCTGTTAAAGGACAGGGAAAGCTGATGTAACAGCAGGAAGTTCATTGCTCTGCGTTGCTGTTGTCCCCTTCCAGTGTCTGAAGAGCATTGCCGTTGGCGGCAGGTGGCACTGCAAGCAAGACGTGCAGGGCCTGTGCCTGGGAGCAGAAGGCATCTCTGCATGGGTTTGCAGTGAGCAACCCGAGCTGGTGTGTTGGTGGCAAGCTCTGGGGAGGTGAGCGTGGCACTAGATGTTTTCCCGGCTGTAACGGGCCGGGTGGCTCTCGCAGTCCAGGTGCCTCCGTCCATACGCTTGCTCTGCCCGGGTCTCCGAGCATCTCCCTGGCGTTTTCAGGCTCTGCCGGTCCCGGTGTATGGCTCGCAGCAGGCACTGCTGGAAGGCTCTTGCAGGGGGGGGCTGTGGGACCTGCAGCCCTGAGCAAGCCCCCGCTATCGGGTGCATTTTAGCAGGAGCGGCCCCAGCCATCCTTGGATTTTCCCTGACCTGCTTCCTTTACCTCCGCTCCATCCTTTTTTCCATGTGATCGGTGTCCCCTGCTTGCATCTAGCCAGCAGCTCTTCTTTCTTTCTCTGTATCCCTGCACAGGCTCCCTTTGTGTTTTGCTCTTCAAGTTCCTTCCCGGCAGCTGAGATTGCTTCTGCATCTGAATTACTTTGGGCTTGCAAGAGCTTTAGTGCAAAGAGTGGATTTCTGTGCCGTGCCAAGCACTCTCTGCTCTCTGTGCTTAATAAGTAATGTGGGACCCTGGTCAAAAACCCTCCTGTGCATGAAATTCCTGATTTGGGTAGAAATTGGGTGGGGATGCGTTGATTTAGTTCAGTGTCTTAATTCCCCGTTTTTGCTGAACTCTGGCCAGGTCTGCCTCTTGCAGAGTTTGGCGCCGGGTTGTCCTTGCTGTGCAGCGCCTCTGAATAAATATGTGGTGGGGAAACCCCGGCTCCGTGCCATGCTTGGCCGATGGAGAGGCACATCTTGAGGCTACGAGCATAGCGAGGCGTTTGCCCTGGTAAGCACCAGGCATGTTTCTTTGGGACAAAACCTGCAGGCTTTGGGGACGAAGCATGAACTCTGGAGGCTGTGGGGGAGCATGGCTCCGGAGAAAACCCTGATGCTCATCAGGTCGATTTATGTACTTTGGTTAAGAGAGCAATTTAGAGGACCAGAGCCTAAGTGGGGCAATTTGCAGGACTCCAGCCATGCTATGCTGATGCTGCCTCCTGTTCTCCGCAGGGGAGAAAAGCTCTCCAAGAACAGCCTCAGGACTCCCGATTCCCAGCTTCCTCCCTGCAAGCATGTGCCAGGGCGTACCATGAGTGTCACCCCAGGGTCACCCGCTGCGTTTCCCCACCAAACCCAGGGCTCGCGCCCCCTCTTCTCCTTCCCCTTCTCCATGCCAATTAAAATCCCACCTGTCCCCAGGTGGCCCCCTGGTTATGGCACAGCTTGGATGTGTTCCTGCACTATTCTCTGGGGTTTTTTCCTTTTTTTTTTTTTCCTCTCTCCTCCTCATGCTGTCTCTGCTTTCCCACCCGCCGTGGCTGTTATGAAAAGAGCTGCTGCGAGCTGTGGTCCCACATGAGGCAGGGCGCAGGCGAGGTCCCGAAAGGCAACAGCAGAGCCATTTTGGGGATGAAGTCACTTAAAACTCCCCAAGGATGTTTGACGTAGCTGGGAGACCTGTACCGCTGTGGGGCTGTAGAGGGGCACCCGTCGAGGAGTAGGCACATCGTTGGAGCCGTGCTGTAAAACATTAATGAGGTCAAAGCAGCAGAAACTTCAATAAATCCCATCTGTGTTTGGAAAGCCGCAGAAAGATGGGAGAAACTTCCCATCCCTTGGTAACTAAGGAAGGTATTAAATAACAGCTCCTTGGGGACAAACATTTTCAAGCCAGGAGACGCAGATAACCTGCATGCGGAAGGCTTTACAGAGCTCGCTGAGCCTTGGCACATGGGGAGGTTCTAGAAAGCTGGAAGGTTTCTGACACTCTCAATAGCAAACAAGCAAGTGGCATAGCCGTGAGCCAGGTAGTCTGACGTCTGTCACCATGCAAGTGAGTTTCAAGTGGGGAGCGCATCCATCAGCAATCCTTTTCTTGATTTGAGTGTCTTAAAAATTTACGGCTGGCGTCACGGACTGATTTAGAAATGGCACATCTTCAGCTGCCACCCGAGAGCTTGCTCCTCCTGTCACCTCCGGTGACCACCTCGAGACACCCATGCATCCTGCAGGAATCTGCAGGGTGAAACCTCAGATGTCATGGTTAGGAACAGGCTTAGCGTAATTTAGCATGATTTTAAAGAAAATAGATCCCATCAGAGAAACGTGATTTTATTGTACAAGGTTGCAGCTTTTCCAGTTTAGCGTTACAAGATCTCTGTTTTAAACTTCTGTCAAGAGTTTAAACTGCATGAGGTTTTGATTAAAGTAGTTGCACAGGGACCTGGGCTGACAACGCCTGGCTCCTGATGGATGTGTATCTCTTGGTTCATTTATTTTTAATTTCCCATCCTTTTCTCCTTCTTTGGAGACTGAAGGAATCTGCCAAGTGGATAAGAAGTGCTTGTGCCGGTGGGGAGGGGGGAGTTTGCAGGCGCTGGAAGCCCGGTTTCATCTACCTTTGACCAGTTCTTGCTAAACTCGGAGGAAGGTACCTGGCCCAAAACTTCCCCACGCTGCTGGGAAGTGGTCGGGAGCTGTCGGGATTCAGACCTCAGTGAGTCAAGCTCCAAGAAACCTTTTGGGGACAGGAGAAAACTGCCTGATGCTGGGGGATTTCAGCAGCTCTCGCTGTCTGTCTTGCAGAAGGGAAGGATTGAGCGGTGGCTTGATGGCGGTGTGTTAGCACCTTGCTGGGAAAAGGAAATTACAGGGTATGAAATGGCTGTGCAAGGGCTGGGGCTGGAGTGGCAGGCAGAGTCTCGTGGGGAGTACACCTCCGTTAGCTGAAGTTTGCAGGGTTGGGAAATGAATGAGTCGGATTGATTTGTTTTCTTTTTTTCTGGCCTTCAAATTCTGCAAACCTGTGAGAGTTTTGTGGGCTCCCCCGCAAACCTCTGCCTGTCTGCAAGCGCAGGTGAGAGCAGAAAAACAGCCCTCAACCATCTTCTGGAAAGTGCTTTTAGATCCTGTCATAGAAGCCACGGCACAGTGACGATGATTATCTGCTTATAACAGATGCTAGATCAATAGCGGGGCTTCAAGCTATGCTGCAAGGCAATTGACTGCAGAAAGTGTTTCTTTATTGGGGTAAAGCTGGGCTTGCAACAAGCTTGGATTCGCTCTTACATCTCCTGTCTTAAAATGTCACCACCAGCTCTGATGCCTTTCATCCTTTGTGCAGGGAGAGGATGCACATTATTTGTAATTGGACTCTCTACCAGGCAGCAATAGCCGTTTTCATTTTGTACAATGCCTAAGAGAGAGCGAGGGTTTGCTTTTTTTTTCTTTTCCACCCCCCCAAACAGCATTTAGTGGCAATTTTATTCCGAGTGACTTGGTAACGCTTCCCACTCAGGCGGCGAGGGCTTTGCAGCGATGCTGTAACGTGTGCGGTAAGTGGACGGCATCGATTCGCCAGCCGTCTCGTAACAGAGCGAGTCCTGGCCGGGTGTGTAACACCGCGCCTGTTTGGCTCCTAAATTTAGCTTTTCCAGCATGTCGGCACCGCTGCGAGCCACATAACAGGGACCAAAACTGGGTCGCATCCTCCGGCCTGCCGGCTGGAGTGACACAATTAGGAGCGCTGTCACCTTGAGGGAGAGCCACATCCTTCGTCCCAGCACCGCTTCCCTGCAGCCTCCCAGTTAGGGGTGGTGGTGTTTTCATCTAGACCCTCTTTAAGAAGCTGTGCAATATCTTTTTATGATGTCCTTGCAGGCTGAGCTGCCTGCCGTAGCGGGGGGAGGATCGTGGAGCCCAGCCTGGCTGGGCAGCTGTGAACTGAGATGCTTCATCTGTGTGTCGAGCCAGGCAGGATCTCAGCCCTCGGGGCTCCAGGCGAGGCGGTGGCAATCATTCGAGCAGCTGCCCGGCCACCGTGCGTGGGTACCTGCCAAGGCAGGGCGTGCTTGGGCGGCTGAACCGTTGCCGTGCCCGTTCCTAGCGTGGGTTTGGGATCCAGCCGGTATGCGACGTGCCTGCTCAGTGTTTCTCTAAACCCGAGGTCAGAATCTGTTTCTCACCTCACAGTCCCCTATGGATCATGGCCAAGCTGACCCAAAAAGCAACCTTCTTTTTTTAGCTTCTGCAGAATGCTTCTCTAAAAATGCTTCTCCCAGGGTGTTTGTTGTATATACTGGACTTTTCTTGTTTAGTGTTTTAAAAATAAACTGCGGACTGCTGGCAGCCCTGCTGGAATAAGTCAGCACATGCACAGAAGATGAAAAAATATATTTAAGCCAGGAGTCTTGTTTCCATACACAAGAGGATTATCTGTAGACCCTAGAAGTTGGGAGAGGCCCTTTTCTCTCTGTCCCACTCCATCCTTATCCTGCCATGCTGCTGCTAAACACTTTCTCCTGCTGATGAGGTGCTGCTCAAAGATGTTAATCTATGAAATGGCAAGTCCATGACCACCTGCATCCCACGGGACAAGGCAAAAAATGCAAAAAAGAAAGTAGTATGATCTGCCCAGACCAGGAGGTGTGGAAGACAGTGGGTCCTCCCGTGTGGCCCTGGGCTTTGGCAGCATTTGTGCGTAGTCCTGGGGCTGGGAGCTGCTGGAGCCCTGAGCGGGGAAACCCATTGCCTCCCCTGGGACATCGGCTGTCCGGGGGCCGGACGGGAGCTTCCCAGGTTGCGTGCCTGCTGCAATCACAGACGTGAGCTGGGTGTTTTCCAGCTGTTTTGACAAAGAAATGCAGAGATACGCAGTCTGCTGGGTGCTCTTGGGAGGTTATTTCCGTAAGGTCCGCTGCCCGGGTTCCATCATGATGCAATTGCATCTCCTGCGTGCCTGGAGACTCGTGGTGGGGAGGGAGGCGTTGGGGTTTCATGGTGGGGGTGCTGGCTCTGCCTAGTGGCAGGCTGGTGGCACACAGGGTTGGCACCCCAAAGAAAATGCTTCCTTGTTTTCTCTATTTTCTTCCCCCTTGATGAACTCCAAGGGGACACTTATCTCCAGTTGCTCACAGGGCAGTAGCAAATGGGTAGTAAATTAGATTAGTAAATCAGTAAAGCAAAACCCTCCTTCTCTTTTCCGCCTATATTGTGTCCCTGGTGACACAAGTAGCTGGAAATGGCACTTGGCAGGAGCATCCCACATCCCTGCTCTCTTGAGTGTGAAACCAGATAGTTCAGCAACCCGATGACAGCAGCACTTGGCGGGCACTGGTTCCTGGTAAATATTAGGAGCCTCATCTCAGTTAAAGCAAACAAGTATCCACACTCCCCCCAGGGCTGCCTGCCTGTGGCAGCTCCCTTACATTCCCTTTTCTAAGGCATCCTGACAAAGCTTTAAAACCCCAACCTAGAGAGAAATAGTTGATTTTTGGAAGCTGGTGCTGATGTATTACGTTGATGGAGGACATGAGCTATGGAGATAGAGCGTGCCTGGGCAGTGGCTTTGGTTGATATGTTGCAGAAGGATGGGTGCAGCGGTGCGCGGGCTGTTCAGAGCAAGGAGCTTTGATTTCGGAGGGTGGCCCTGACCCAGAGGAGGGGTTGTGGAGTGGGGTGAGAAATAGCCCTACCGAGCGAGCTGCTGCCTGATTTTTCTTTTCGCTGCCAAGCCATCCGAAGCTCCGTGCTTGCCCACGTGCAGGGAAAGAGGGGCAACTCTCTTAGAAAATTATGAATTTGGTTGCCAGAAAAGCTGGAAGCCCCAGGCTTGTGCATCTGCGTGTGGCTTCGTCAAACTCTTCCGATCTCCCAGCAAATGTTGGGGTCAGGGAGAGGAAGGCTGATGGGAGCTCTTGATTTTCCCACGTGTCATTAAAATCGTGAACCTCCAAGGTGCATTACCTAGTCGTCCAGATTTGGCAATATCTTGCTTGGGTTTTTTTTGCCTTGCAAAACCTTTTTTGTTCCCTCTCTTTACTCCTCCAGACCAGGGATGATGCAGCTGTGGGCTTGTTCTGGAGGTCAGGACGTGCGAGCTGCTGCTTTGTCTGGCTGAAGGGTTTTCACTTGCTGTCTGTGTAGGCACAATCATTTTTGGTGTGATCCTTTTTGCACTTTTGGGAAGAAAAAGCAGGCTGCGAGCAGCTCACACCCCTGAAGTGGGTGAAATGAAGATGGGTTTTAGCAATTTTCTCTGCCTTTGGCTGTTGTGGGGAAGCCTGACCGTCAGGGCTCACAGAACGCCTTCGTTGCCTCCTTTGTGCGGTGGGAGGTTTGCTCATTATCTGGTTTGTGCTTCGCTTATAAAAGAAGCTGTAATCGTAGCAGCTCCTTGCCATAAAAGCACAAAGACATTTTCAGGGAAGGAAAATGTACATGCAGCTTTTATGATCCTATACGGTACTCCTTCTGCCTACTTTTCTCACCTCCTGCCCTTTCTCCAGCATCAGCTCTGTGCCTGCCTGGTGCTCAGTGTGACCCCCTCTGTCTCGAGCCTCTCCTTTGCTATAGAAATTCCCCTTCTAGAAGGAAAAAGTTGAGCATCCTCCTCGTCACTCTTGTTGGGTGAAGAGAAGCAGGACCCCAATTCTCCCCGTGTACTTGGATGTTCCTATTCCTGCCCTCAGAGCTGTATTTTCTGCAGTGAGTCCGACAGCAGATGCTCAGTTGGCAAAATCCCATGGAGGGTTTTGAGCTGGGAAAAAAAACCCTGTCCATCCGTCTGTGACTACGGTGTATACCCATAACAGGACTGGAGTAATACCAAACCAGATCACCTTGGGGCACGTGTGGCTGTTCCTGTTAAAAACTGAATGACCTCAGACAAGATACAATATTTGTAACTACAAAGCATTCCTATTAAGTGCCCTTTCCTGCTTATTTTTACCAGCACATTGTTTTAATGACTGCAGAGTTACTCACTTGATTCCCAAGGCTGGAGAGCAGCAATGAGTTAGTTTCATTTCAACACTTTGTCATGCAATCATATTCCAGAGATTGATGTACTCGGAAACCAAAGCGAGTGCATTGCCCAACTGAATATTACTTTCCTGCCTGCACCCATCAGGTTTTGGTCCCTGGTGCGGATACGTGGGGATCCTTAGCTGGAAGGACTTTCTCAGCCTCCCCCATCCACCTCCGTGCAGGGCTCTGGTACAAATGCATGGAGCAAAAGACTGTAAAAGGGTTTGAGCACTGCGTGCAGGGCTCCTAAATGCATCTCAGCGTTGGGCTTTGAGGCTGCAAAAGGGGGAAGGAGCTCTCCTGGGGTGCAGATCACTGGGCCCGGGGATGATTGAGCGTTCGCTCGGCTTTTGGGTTACGTTTCTTGCGTTGAACAAATACCATGGGGCACGTGGTTACACCCGTCTAACACCCACAGGAACCCCAGTGATAACACCGGCAAGCCCGAGGGGTTCGATGGTTGTATTTAACCCTTCAGACTGTTATTACTTGTTGTGCCACGCGGTTTGAACATCTCATCCCCGAGGAGAGGGGAACAGAGCGCGCGGCTGCCCGCGTTACATAAAGATCAAATTGTCCCTCTCTATTGTTGGCCGTTGGGACGACAGCAGCATCGCAAACATGCGTGTCCTCGGCGCCGTGGGAAATGTTCCCCGGGGAGGCTTAACATGGAACGTGGAACGTGATATGTCGAGCAGCGAGAGGACGGGAGGCCCTCCAGCCAAAATCGGCGCTCCGCTGAGCGCGGCCGGTGCAACCAGTACCTCTTTTCCAACGAACTCTCACTACTCTGCGAAGGGGTATTAGATTTCTCTTGCATTTTGTGCTCTGCGAGGCGTATTTTTTTTTTTTTATCCCCCTTTTGCTGTTCCCCCTCCCGTCACAGCCCCTGGGGGAGCGATGAGCGAGTACACGCTGTCCAGAGGATGGGTGTGTTGGGAGTCCTTATTAGCAGACTTATTCCAGAGAATTAAACCCTAATTTCACAAAAGGGCAGCAAGAGAACGGCTGCAGCTCTGGGAGAAGCCGAACCAGCTTTGTGTGTTGTTTGCAAATGGCACAAGAAGTCCTGGTCCGAGGCTGCCGGTCCTTGTCATTGGGGTATTATGACCAAAAGAATAATTGCTGTGTTTCTTTACTATTTAAAACAAAAATTGCAAAGTAGTGTACAAGGAAACCAGCCATGTCTCCTCTACTGTGCTGTCACTTGTGCCTCCACTTGTTTTGTTTTTGGTTTTAGGCAGGGCTTTAAAAAGTTCCTAATCATCTTCCACTTCACCTTTTGACAACCCCGCTGCAAAATGTGACTCTGCGACACCAGTCATTGTTTCTCCCTGAATTAATTGTTGTGTGTAATTGCGACCTGCCGCAGGACGCTGTCTTGCTCTATTAAAAAGAGAAATGCTAATGAAGAACATTGGGTACCATATTACAGGAGAGCAAGGCTCGACTCGCTGGGACGTGTACTTGGCGTACTGTTATTGCCAGCCCGGGCAGAAATGGTGTTTCTGTCTCTCATCAGTCACTGGCTAATGATTGTAATTTTTACTTGCTGAGAAACTCTGGATATAATGGACTTCATTAACAGATACATGCGATGCTACCAGACCTGAATTAGGGGGAGAGAGGAAGAAAACAACCCCTGCGTGGAGGCAATTTTATTATTTATTTGTAGCAATAGGAGTCATCCAGAATTAGTGTCAGATTCGGCAGTGTGGCTAATGAGCTGGGCTGAGCTGGAATCCAAGCAAACCTATTAACGAGAGCAAACGGCAAAGATGATGCCCGGGTCTGAAAACCCTCACATCAAAGGCAAGATCCCAGGCAGCGCTGGGATGGCTTGGCTGCTTTTTCTTCCTCTGCGTGGGGCTGTGTGGTTGTGTGCTGATGTGTTTGTGTCTCGAGAGGCTTCTGCTTGCCGATCACCCTCAGCCTTTCTCCATCCCCTTCTCTCCTGCCAGCTCCTTCTTACTCATACATTGGGTGGACTGGAGCTTCTGATTTAATCTTTAAGACAGCAGAGCCAAAGTATTTCCACTCCCATCTGCTTGAAGAATTGCCCGACTTGCAGTCCTGCAGCATCCAGCCGCAGTTTTCGGTTGCGGGCAGGGGCACATCTGCAGGTGGGGACATGGTGACAGAGCTGGGTGCTCACGCTGGTACCTGAACACGTATCTGCAATTAAATGCAGGTCGTACAGGAGAGCAAAAAGGCACTTGAATTAGCTTCCATCTCCCGTATAGCTTTATATGGTCTCTTTGCAATGAATCAGAGGCTGCAAGAAATGTCAGAGTCGTTAGGTGACCTCAATCTCCTTTTACCTGGAGCCAGTGAAGGCTTGTCTCAGTTCCGTAAGAGGATATTTCTTACATAGGATGCACTTGCTGAAGACTGTCCATTTTTATTCCAGCTAGAATAACTGCTTTTTAATCAGGCTGACCTTATTTGCAACAGCGATAGCAATTTGAACTAGATGTTTGCAGCAATCGTTGGAAAGCTTTGAAGAGCGGGATAGATGCTTTGTGACAGAGATAGAAAGCTTTGTCCCCACATTTAAAACCAAACCTAAGGCGCTGAAGTCTGCAGCAAATTCAGAGGGACTTGACCTCATCGCTATGGATCTGCTGGGATCCAGGGCTTGAGTTGGAAATAACGCAATGGAGCGGAGGTGCGAAAATAGAAGGCAAGTCTTAAAAAAAAGAGAGGCGTTTGTCTTGTAACGTGGCATTTGTACTGAACGCTTGCTGACAGTGTGGTGCAGCAAAGAGCTTGTCTTTCTAAATCGATGCCAGTTCAAACATTGTCAGTGCTATTGTTGGATCGCTTTGTTTGAAAATGGGTCTTTTGGGTAGACGGCCTGTTTCAGTAAAGTGGCTGTGTGTATAACACTTCAAGCACTTTCCCCAGCTTTGCTTTTTTTTAGTGTTGCATGAGTAACAGGAAAAAAAATAAGCAAATACAGGATATGAGATGGGCAGAATAGTCTCACTCACCCAAGAGACTGACACACACCTTTGCTTCTGGTTGATTTGGGAAGGTGCCTGCTATGGACCGCCTGAGCAAAATCAGACCCGTTTTGCTCAAAGACAGTGCTCTGAGCTTCAGAAAAATGTATGAAAATACGAGGTTTGTGGTTTTCTGGATGGGACTGTGTGCAATGGATAGCTGAGTGTGGGCCAAGTCATCTGGGCATGGAAGATGAAAAAGAGACCGGCAAAACACCGGGCAAAATGCTTCACCATCCTGCGCACGAGATGCTCATCTGGCAGCGCTGGCCTTCCCTCTGGGCTCCAGCAGAGCCCCAAATACTTGTGCAGGGGGAGCCTCTGCCTTTCCCTAATCTCGGGACTTTAGTTTATTAGGTTGTATTACAGGATAAGAGGAGCTGGGTGGGTCCCAGCTGCTCCCTGTTCCCCCACGCAGCCCATGTCCCTCCCAGTACTTGGCCATCCCCACTGCATCCCAGACTAGGACCGGAGAGGTCTTTCCCCATCCCGTGCTGCGCTCTGGAGAAATCATTATTTCCCAGGTATTTTTTCCATGGGTTTTGTTGGCTAGGAGACCCTGTTTGGGCCGTGCAGGCTGATTCCCTGCAGCTGGAGCGCATCGACTTTCCCCTGCTCAGTCTTGGGGAGCTGCTCATAAGGGCTTCCTATGTCCACTCCCAAAATTAATTAACACAGCTCATTCTGGGTTACTCAAAATCACCTGCCTTCAGCTTCCAGCTCTTCGGGCATAAATCATGAGCTCCTTACCTTGAGGAGAAACTGTTCAGATTTTGTGTTGGAAATTGCTAGCAAATACAGCCCATATTGCGTGTCATTTTTGTTATTATTGAAGAGGAGAGGATGTGGCTCATGGAACATCGATGGACCTGGGCTGCCTTGGCATACGTTAAGCAGGGGCTTGTTTTTATTACAACCAGCTAATGAGATGGTACTTTGACAAATCACATAAACACTATTAGAGAAATGAAATTTATTATCTAGCTGTTGATCATGAGTGGATTCAAGGTAAAGGCTCATGTGGAGGTAATCTCAAGGGATGGCTTTGAGGTAAAGCGTACCTAGTCCTTACGAAACCCTTATCTGTTTACCTGCCGGCTTGTTTTGTTTCCCCAACTCAAGGCTGTTAGCTGAGGTGACCTGTGCCATTTCAGTCCAATTACTTTCACTGGGGATGGATGCGGGGGGGCCTTTATTTTTTAGGCTAAACTCATACATGGTAGAGGCAGGCTGGGTTTCTTTAGTAGTCATCTTTCCACTTCTAAAGAAGTGGAGCCACTTCTTCTCCCTGAGTCAAAGTGCTCAGACTAGACTCCATTGACCCCCTTGATGGCAGTGCACAGGCTTTGTCGGGGAAAAGTCACCAGAAGAGGCACTCCAGCTTGCTTTTCATCCTCTTAACTCACTCGTTTGGGCGATCAACATTGCAGGCAGTGAGGGTTTGTCACGCCGGCTTGTCTCAGCACTGCAGCTCCCCAGCCTGCCCCTTGGTTTTGGAGAGGAGCCCGCCCTGCTTTCCTCTTGTAGATAGTTCTCTTCTTCAGCCCCTTGGGTGTTCTCATTTTTTTGCAGCCTTTTGTGCTTTCCAAGGCTCCGGTTCCGCTGCGAGAGCCTGGAAACGTGTGTTTTTTCCCTCCGTGAAACTCCGTGTCACTTGGGTGTACAGCCCCGTCGTTCCAACTGGCTGTTCTATGCCGTAGTATCGCTGCGTAGCCAGTCTACATACTGAAACCCTCTCTCTCCGAAACCCCGCTGCTGTTTCTTTTGGCTGGAATAAACAACAACCCCCCTCCATCCAGAGCCCGTGAAAGGCAATGGAAAAGTCTTCCTTGAGTCAAATCGACGCCTTCCTTTCCAAACTGAAAGCCCTTGGCAGGCAGGGATGAGCTAAGCCGACCTCCTTGGCTGCAGCTTACTGACAGCTGTTATTGCCATCGTACCAGTGGGGAAAGGGAAAGGGGAAAAACTAACTGGTGTAGCCTCCTGGGGAGACCTTTCCTGGCCGAGCCAGCCTGTCCCCGTCTCTCAGGACACTTGTCAGGTCTCTGCCCATCAGGTCAGGGTGCCTGGAGCCTCCAAGCTCTGATGGGAGTCCCTGCCCTGCTCTGGCTCCACGGGCACGGGCTGTCACCCGTTGTCCCCAGTGCCTATTGCTCATCAGCAGTCCATCTCTGGGTCCATCTTTTCTTGGTGCATTACCATAAAAAAGACCTTTACAAGCTGCATGGGCAAAATCTCCGGCCTGCGTTGCCTTACAGCTCACATGAAACCATTAAGACGGTGCCTGTCTCTTCTAATACCACTTCAGTGTTTTAATTGCATGAACTGGAAGCTGCTGCTCCAGTACTTAGTGGGGGAACTTCGCAGGGCTTTAATCATTTGCTAAAAAGCTTTCAGGCTCCATTACCGTCTTATGGCTCTCTGTAATTGAGTGCCTGTGAGTTGAGAAGCCTTCAGAGAAATAACTCGGTCTCTAGATCAGGTAGTCCAGAGCCGCCGCGGCTCTTCCCAGTGCAGGCAGGAAGCAATTAAACAAAGTGGAGCCTGTCGGGGTGCTGGCAGGAGCTGGCAGCCTGCGACCGGCTTCCCCCAGGGTTCTGTGGTGGCAGGAGGGACAAGAAGGTGGTCTCATGGTCACCCCAAGTGCTGGCTTCTCCTCCTGCCTCTGGAAAGTGTTCAGCTGGGGACAGCTCAGCCTGCTTTCCCCAGGCGGCTCTGCAACGCCAGCTTGACATGGTTTAGTGCTTCCCCTGTGGCACCCAGTCCCAGCCAGTCCTGGAGCCGGTGCCCACCTCGGCTGCACCCTGCAGACGGGTCCTGGGCCATGGGCTGCACTGGGAACGACAGGGATGAGCAGCAAAGGGACCCCGAGCAGCGCTGCGGCAGGACGGAGGGGCTGCAGCAGGCAGGGCTGGGTTTGGGATGAGGGCTTGGGGAAGGCTGGGTGACGGCTCGGATGGGCAGAGGTGGGGACGATGCTCCCACCCTGCCAAAGGGACAGCACGTGGGATTAAGGCTGCTGTATGATCAGCTGGCCCCAGCGGCGGAGAGCGGCTGAGAACTGGTGGCTCATAACATATAAGAGATGGTGGATGAGGGATGCACGAGAGACTGGCCCGCTAAAGGCTGGAAGAGGGAAGATACCCGTTGTCCGCCTCATCTTGGGAATCACGGCGGATGGACGCGTACCGACCGGCGATGGGTGTCACGGCGGGTGCAAGGGAGTCACCGCAGCCCTAACGCACCGCTGCCTGCCTGCCAAGCCCTGGCCACGGGCTAAACCTTGTGGGTTTAGGGCACCTTCCCGGGGCCACGCACCCACCCGGGGCTGACCCGGTGCTCATCGGCAGCGCAGGGAAGGCAGTTCTGCTGATGGGTGCTTCGTATCCCCGCCACTGCTGCACCGGGAACGTGACTGTGGGGAGGTGACGGCTAATTGCTGCAGCGAGTCAAGGACTGTTTAAGCAGCTAATTAATTCCTCCTAATCAGCCCTTGATCTGTTGAAAACTGCATGGCATTATCTCCTCTGCTGCAACACCTTGATAATTCCTGTCTGAATGGCCTTCACGGAGAACATATTTAAATAAACTCAATAGAGATTTCAGACAGATAGCAACTATAATTACCAGCTTGTACAAATTAAACCGTGGTTTGTTCTGTTCTTTTTCTCCTGCCTTCGCTGCCCAGAGCTCCTGCTAATCATGTTCTTGCTGCCAGTGGCACACCAGTCCCTGGGGCGTTTTCTGCACATGCCTTCGGAAAGCCTGTGCCAGTGGTGGGGTGGGTGCTCGGCGGGCTGGTGTTTTGGATGAGGCTGCACATGGGCACATGCCAGCCTCGGCTGGTGTTGTTCCTGTGCCAGGGGCTCGGTGCTGTGCCAGCGAGCGGCAGGAACGGCACCTGGACACCCCTCGGGGCTGCCATGCACGATCCTCCCCAGGACCAGCCCTGCAGTTTCCCCTCCCGTCTCTCCTGAGGTTTCTCCTAGAAAAGCAAGATTTTTTCTCACCTAGGAGCAGCACGAGCACTCGGACATTTGCCTTGAGTGACTACAGGAGCCCAGGCTGGAGCTTTCAGCCTGGCCATGGTGTTCAGCCGGCACTATCGGCGATTCCCTACCGGCACGTGGGCAATAAACCATCTGCACTAAGCTCTGCCGACTGCAGAGGGGCTCGAGCACGGTTCGTTAGGAGGGATAAGGTCAGACCACCCTCATTTCTTCCGCGGTCACTTGGACAGCCAGAAAGGCTGGCTCCTCTGGCATTCGGCAAAGGTCAGCCAGCCCCAGCGCTCGCAGGCGGGTAGTGGACGTGCATTTACATTGCAGCCTGCTCTGCTGCCGGGCTCTGTGTTGGTTCTGCTTCCCTGCTCGCTCCCAGGAGCACCACAGTCAGAGTTTGGGTGCTCGGGTGTATCTTTTTTCCTCCCTTTTAGATAAATGCAGCAGCTGCAAGCAGGGTTGTTTTCCAGCATCCAAGCAGTGACAGAGAATGTCATTACATTTTAATGAGGGATTCCAGCGAATCAGAAAGGAAAAATGGATTTTTCATAACAGGGGAACAGGTCGGTGCTTCTGGTCCTCGCAGGTGAAATAAGGGTAACATCAGGTTTCCTGCCCTTTCATCAGGTTACGGGCTAGGCAGGGCACGTCTGCCCCGATGGGAGATGCTCATACGGAGCCAGCTAAGTCCAGAGCCAGGGTTTCTCCTGCCCCAGCACCTGCAGGAGGACGTACCCCCACGGCTGGCCTAGGAAAGGCCAGACTGAAGGAGAAAGTTAAAAAGTTTGCTCAGGTCAGTTTTGTCTGAAGGTTTTTTTTTTTTTACTTAGGGCTGAATCATTTGTGCATCCAGGGCTCACCTTACCCACGCACATCTTCTTGGGACTGGGGTGCAGACATGCCCTGGGGAGCTGATTGTTCTTCCTCTTGGCTTTTCATGAAATTTCTGACTTTTGGGTCCCTTGGTGGGCTGCTTCCTAGACCCCACATGATGGGGCAAAATCCTTCATGATGGCAAATACTGCAAGACAGGGATGGTGAAGGTAGCGTATCCTATTCACTGCCATCTTTTCTACAGCCCAGACTTGGGCACTGAATATTTTTATGCCAACAGTTTGGGCAGGGCAAGAGCATCCCCAGAAGTGGGCAGAGCATGCCCCTGAGTGGGCAATGGGTCCAGGATTTCCCGGGATGAGGGCACAGCCCCTCCATCCTGCTCCCTGGAGAACTGGGAAGGAACTGCTTGCCTCAACCCTCCGGTGCCTCAGTTTCCCTTGGGTTGAAGGGAGCTGCTAATCCATCCCAGCTTCCCAGGCATGCCGCAAGGCTCAATTCACTCGTGCCCACACCGTCTTCTTCAGATACTATGGCAATGGGGCAATGTGAGGACGTAGATCGGCTGATTAGCACTGAGATGCAAAATGTCCCTTAGACCTGAGCCTTTGGGCTATCTGGTTTCGTTCCCCATCTCTGGGGCGAGCCAGATATAGAAATGGAGTCACGCGAAACAGCACAGAGTCTCTATTTCAGAGCTGGGGTTGAGCAAATTAAAATGTAGCGTGTTCAAAAGCCAGCTTCCCTGGATGGCAGACAAAAATAATCAATTTCCTTGAAACAAATACTAAATATTAATGAGAGGCAATGGTCTGCCGTGCACACAGAGCTGTAAAGAGCATTTCCTGTTGATCAGCTGTGGAGACACGTTGGTGAGATGAAATTGCCTTTCGAATGGTTATTTGTGGCCCTTCTCGAGGTGGCTCGGAAAGGTTTGCCTGCCCAAAAAAAGAAAACTCAGAGCATTTCCATTTTGCATCTGGGCAGCCACTGGGAATGCGTGCTGGTGCTTTCATTTTTGTTTACGCACTTGCCCAAGCGGTTGGGGAGATGGCTCGGTTCGGTTATGTAGAAATCAGCCCTGAATTTACGTAGAGGAGGCGGCGATTCCCTGGGAACATCAGCCGGCTGTGTCTGCCCCCGACGAGCGCCGAAACGGCCTGCCAAAGGCAGAACATGGGACCCAAGAGCACTCCCTGGCTTTGCAGCCACATCCGCTCGTTGATTTATTTCAATAACGAGCATTGGGGGAAACATTAAAAAATTACTTACAGCCCTCACCAAGTATCCTAAAGTGAAAGCAGAGGGCTGGGAGCTTTGGAAAAGGAGCCTTGAATTTTTCTATTGCTTTGACCCTTGGGTAAGTCAGGAAACTTTGTATTAACTCCGTTTCCAAACTTGGAGGTTGGAAGAAAAATAAAAATGCATCCTTCTCTCCCTCACCGGGACACACAGCCATGGCCGTGGGGCTTTTCCTCCCCGACGCCGTGCTCGCCTGCGGGCAGCACGGTGCTGGCTTTGGCTGGGAGGGCAAACAGCACACTGGGAACGGCTGCAGCCCTCCCCAGGAGGCCACTGGTCTCAGCCCTGCCGTGTCCCGCACACGGCCACGGAGGATGCTAAAAGCGTTTTGCATCCGTCATGCAGTAAATAATAACACATCAGCTCATGATTTTATAAAGCCATTAAGCCAGCTGCGTAGCCATGGGTCGAACGAGAGCTAATATTAGCTAGAAATTACTAAAATTAGAAAATTAGAACTGAGCCAGAACTAATTAGTTGTTCAAGGAATAGAACCAGAACCGGAACAAATTAATTGTTGCTGAAATATCGCCGCGGGGCCTGGCGGGCACCGCCGCTTCCAGCCCCACGCAGGCTCCCGCTCTGCTTTGCTCGGGATGACTCCCGCGTGGGCTCAGAAAAAGAGCCCGGGGTCCCATCTGAAGGCTGTGACAGCTAAATAAAAGTTGGCGTCTCGGTCCCAGCCGGGGAGTCGGCAGCGACGTGATGCAGCGTGAGTTGGGCTGTTGCTGGGAGCGATCCCAACGCAGTCGAGCCAGCTGGTGCCCCAAAGGGCTCGGAAACGCGTCCCCTCGCCCCGCTGCGCTCTGTCGTTGCCCAGATATGCTTTTCTAAAGGCAAGGGTAATTACGAGGCCGCCTTGACGGCTCCCAGAGGCACGCGGGCTCTCCCCTCTGATCCCGGCGACGCTGCCTTCTCTTTCAGCTTCAGCTCTGCCGCCGACTGAGAGGCTTTTGCGAAGCTCTCGAAGCGAACCAGGAGCTGCCATCCATGCAAACGCCGGCAGAATAATTTCCAGGGAATTAGGAAGTCGGTACAGATAACTGGCACGTGGCTGCATTTTTCCATCTGTGATTCAGTCACCTGTACGGTCACTTCTTTTTACTTTCCAAAGGTGGTAACTCACCCTATATTTCTTTTTCCACTCTCTCAGCATTCAAACAGCGGCTCCCATTTTAGCAGCAGCGTGACGCACGGTATTTTAAATTCAATTTAGAATACAAACTATTTATACCAGCCAGAAAAAGGCAGTGAAGCAGCTCTCTCTGTCATGAGTGGATTTGTAATTTCAGAGCAATCATTGCATAACTAATTGAATCAGCTCTCAGCATGTGAGATCAGTGCCCTGCTTATCAGAGGTTTTCATCGTTCTCCCCTCCCCAAGCCAGCAGTCCCCCTCCACCAGCAGCACTTTGTGCTTCTGCATTAGCCTGGGAAGAAAGCGGACCTGCAAAGCTGCCTTTCTCTGCTCAAATAGAGCCAATAAATTACCAAATACATTCAGAGTAGATGAATAGCTGGGTTGCAGGTGCCTCCCAAAAGCTGCCCAGGCTCCATGCGAGGGAGTGAAGTGCGTTTGAAGCTAATGAAGTGCCAGCCGTGTCTGAGAAGCAAATTGGCACCGAGATGTTCTGCTGACTCCCACCTCTCGCTTCATTGCCCAGGTGTGCCCTGCTTGGCTTGAATCGAGGGTCTGATCCAAACCCCAGGCGTGGCGCCTGGAAGTGGAGCCTAAAAAAAGGCAATAAATACAGCGACAGCTTTCTGAGGGGTACAGGAAAGGTAGAAAACAGAGTAGCTATAAGTATTTTCATCGGCTTGGGAATGAGGGTCCTGGATTTGGTGACTTGGGTGGGTGCAGTCCTGCAGATTTTGGGAGCAGCTCCAGCCACCGGCATTGCAGCAGCCTCACGGGTTGAGAGGGTGTTGAGGGCACCTCCTCAGCTGCGAGGTGTTTTGGGCAGGAGCCCATCAGCTTCTGCAGAACGTGGAGCTTAAAATTGCAGCCAGAGAAAAGCATGCTGTAAAGGATGCTGATGCCTCCCTGGAGATGCTGCCTGTGTAGGTGTGAGTCCTGGGCTGTCACTGACGTGCTGTACGGGTTGCATTGAGACAGCCGTGCAGGGATGGGTGAGGAGTGCAGGTGAGCCCTTAATGGCTACAATTGCTGAGTGCTAATGAAGGCCAGCTTGTTCAGCCTGTACAAGTGGAAGCAGTTCACTGGGCGAAGCTGGTAGATCTTGTCTGGGGGAGGAGTGCTTGCAAACTTTTCTGGAAGTGAGCAGGGAGGGGGTTGTTCCTCTCAGGTGTAATCCCTACAGCTGGATATAGGAGATGATGGAGCCCAGAAAATGAGAGCTGGGTGTCCTTGTGATCCATCCCTTACTTGGGGATCTGTTTTCCTTCCAGGAGAGCAATACCAGGTTCTGTGGCAGGAGCCTGTTGGCTTTGGAGACCTGGGGACAGCCTTAGCAATGCTCTCAGCCTCGTTGGACACATGTTGTCCAGCCACATATTCCCCAAAACTGATGTGTAGGGGTTTGGGGTTTTTTGTTTGTTTTTTTTAACATGAGCCTGTGCCTCGGTGCTGCTGGCTGGCCTGGAATGCAAGGACATATGCAATGCAAGCACTAGCAATGCACGGGCAATGCAAGCACTAGTAGGGGCTGGCATGGGTAGGAGAAAGAGCTTTCATCCCCAGGCTTGTTTTAAGCTATGTCTCATCAGTGGCCTCTGCTTGCTTCTTGCGCAAAGCCACGCAGACGGTGTGCATCCCCCGGCGTGGGGCCGAGGCCGTGGGATTCACGCTCCTGGGGCAGCACGTGCCCAGGCACCTCCAACCACCCGCTTTCTTTTCTGTTGTCTCTTCAGGTAGCCAGATGGGAGCACAAAACGCGAGCGCTCAGCCGAGTCTTCGGCTCTCCACATGCTGCCTGCTACTGCCTGGGCGCTGTTATCCTGATGCTTAACTGTGTGCGGAGCCATTGGTAAGGAGCTAACCCTACTGCTATGTGTTGATGCAAAGAAATGCCCCTACAGGGCAGGGGGGATGAGGGATACTTGCTCTGCAGCGCTGGATCCAGCCCCAGCGTATTGCTTTTACGTGGTTGGATACCTTCAGCCAGCAGCAGATTTATTCCAGGATTTGTAGTAAAGACAAAGGATGCAGCAGTGTGGCCAAAACCATCAGTGTCAACAGCCGTTGAGTGTCGCAGGCTTCCTTGCTCTGCTCTCCGGGGGCAGTTTCCCCTGCCCTGAGAGCAGCCCAGGTGACAGGAGGGCTGTTTGCACAGGATGGATCATATGTAACAGCAGAATTTTTTAATTTTCTCGTAGAAATCATAAAAAATTTAAAACTGCCTTTAAGAAGCCACAGTTTCCTGTGTAAAAGAGCAGGATTATCTGTGCAGTTAGCAAGCAGTCTCTTTAAACTCTTATCTGCGATCTCTTTAAATACCACCTGTGCTAGCTAATAGTATTGTATGACTGGTACACCGTACACCATGGGAATATGTCCTTTGACGTTCTGAGTGCAGCAGAGAGGTTTACTGCAGAAGATTTCCTCAATGCCAGCAATTTATCTGTGATCTGGTAGGCTTTATCTTCAGCGCTGTTAGGAGAGACAGACTCTCTTACTAAATTCCCAGATTCAATTATGCCAGGGTCAGAGCTAATGGGTTGTTTAGTACTTTAGGTAATTTCCCAGGTGCAGAGATCTCAGGTTGGAGTTTGCACATGTATTTAAGAGCTTTGCCTTCCTGGAAGTGACACCAAGACCTGCCCTTGCCCTTCTGCATTTGTCCCAGCTACTGCTTATTGCAGAAACTGTAAGAAAGCTTGCAATGAATGGGGCTGTAATTGAATGCAGGCAATGCAGAGGGAATGTGTGTGTTCTGCTGATGTCTTAGTGTCACAGTGGGCTTGGATTTCGCTGGGGAATGTCTCGGCAGTCTCTTGTACAGATGACATAGTCACTTGTTGTCTGGGAAGCAATGCAAAGCCTTGTGCCTGCTTTTAATTAAAAACACAGCTGATGGAGAGACAGTCTCTGTTCCCAGTGGTCCTGCTGGCTCCTGGGTCAGCAAGGATCTCTGGGTCACAGTGAGGCACTGATGGGGAACTGCTGGAAGAGCCAAAGAGACCTCATCTGTCCCAGCACTACATCACATTTTCCCCCTACAGACCCCTCAGCGTCCTACCAGGGCTGGCATTGCTGGCTGTCTTGGCTCTGCTCTATGTCGTGAGTTTGTGAGTGCTGTGGGGCTCATTGGGGGTGGCTCTGCCTGTGCAGCCCATGAGTTGGGTCCTGAAGGAAACAGCAAGGTCAATACAGGGGGCTGGAAAAGCCTCATTTGGACCTTGGTTTTGGAGGAGAGGCTCTAGAAGATGGGGCAGCTCAGCCCCAGCAGAACACGGAGGAGATGCCAGCCCACCACGATGGGCCAAGGCCATTTCAGATGATTGGAGCGTGAAGTTTATTTTGCCTAGGTGTTCCAACATGGTTGGGTATTCCCTTACCTTTCCTTGGCACTGAATTTGGCCCGAGTGATGGCTAGCAGGTTTTGGAGGCTGTTCAAGCAAGGCAAGCCCTTTAGTGTGGGAGTGATGAGATGGTTTCAAGGTGGACATCAGAGCAGCAACTAGTGGAATTGCCCTGAAATGCACCTCGGAGACTCCCTGCCTCCATTCCCAGCATAGTGAGCCCTCCACAGCTGCCCAAGGTTTATTCCTCAAGCCTGGAGAGGTTGTGCTGTTTGGGAAGGATTCATCCTGCCCCTTGCCCTTGCATGAAGGTATCAGCCAGCTCCAAACTGGGGTTCGGCTGGCCAGAGGGGGTTCACAGGTCATACGACACAGGCACTGTCATCTCTCTGGCCAGTGATGGCAGGAGGGACGCTCTGGCTGTTTCGCTTTTCCCTTTGTTTTATTTTCCGAGGGCACTGATGAAAGCAGGTTTTCCACTCCTCAGTCCCATGGAGGCAATCCAGCCGGCAAAGCGCAGGCTGTGCCTTGCGCTTCGGCTGCGCATGGTGGTCAGGGTTGCTTGCGCAGAGCGTGCTGGCTGCTGATAGCAAGCGAAAAGGCAGCCTCAGGGGGTCCTTCCACCCCCAGTGCTGCAATCCAGCCTTTAAAACTCCTCTCTGCGTGCTTTGGGGACTTTTTATGTTGGTGGGGGCTGCCAGGGAGCTATTGAGGAGCCCACGGGATGTCTCTTTTGTTTTTAAAAACCTGCTTCCTTTTTTCAGCTGAATTTTTGAAAGGCTCCAAGCTGGAGGCGGAGGAGGGGAGGGCAGAGCAGACAGAAACTTTGCGAGTGGGTTGGCATTGCAGCTAAAAGCACCCGGGCGCTGGGCTGTGCGGTTGCTTCGTCGCCCACCCCACGCAGGGGTCTCTGCTGTGGTCCTGTGCCCACTTCAGCACCGTGATGCTCTCATGCAAGCTTTGCTCGGAAGGGATAGCTTGGGTGTAAGAAGAGGAATGTCTTGTGCTCAATTAAGCAATTAGGTGCTTCCCAGCTCTGAGCTTCATTATCAGCCTTGGCTTGCTTCTGAGAAGCAATCCAGAATGACCTGTGACCAGGGGGTGACCTGCTTAGTCAACTGCACAAGAGAAGCATGCTTAATTGCTTTGGTGCAATGATTATTTTCATTACAGCCATGTTCTTTCTGCAAGAAACAGGGAACTTCCATCACTGAGGCTCTTATCTGTGAAAACAATTCCTGAACTTTTGAACTACCTACGCTGCATGTGCTACCCCAGCGGTTTATGACTGTTATCTGTGTGACACGGGACGTGACAACCTTCCCTGTCCTCCAGACTTACATCCAGTGTCACTCTCTCCTGCCTTACCACGTTGTTGATATCTTTCCCTGCATCAGCTCTACAATCAGCCGCTGGCACTGCCTTTGAGCCCTCCTGCGCTCCCTTTTGCGCACCCTGGCAAACTCCCCTCGAGGCAGGTGTGTGCAAGTGGTTTTGTACTCAGGGAGCTTATGAACTTCCCACCTTGAGGGTCTTGGGGTGTTCGCCTGAGCTGTAAAGGCAAGACCCACGTGCACACCCTGAATGGGGGGGGTTGCAGATGCGAGGGTCTTGGGGTGCCTGGGGCCATGAGTGAGCCCCGCAGAAGCTAAGCGAGAGCAGTACCTTTGGCAATGTGCTCGGTGGGTACCGCGCTGCCGGCTGACATGAAGTCCTTCGTTGATGCCACCCGCTGGGTATTGTCTCCTGCATGGACGGGCTTCTCGCTTGAAGCTGATGCTTCCGAGAAAATTAATCCACCCTGGGACGGGGTTTTGCACAGGGAAGGGGTTGTTTGTCATTGCCAGGTAGTGCCTCTCAGCTTTATGGTCAATGCTGTTTAATTTTGTAAGCTAGTACCATGAACGAGCATGGTGTAAACGGTATCGATTGGAGAGCCACATGGCCTTTTGTGCAGAAGCGACCAAGTCTGATGATGGGAATCGAGTGTGGCCTGAAGGAGCCGATGTCCCCTCTGAGCCACGCTGCCAGCAATCTCTGATAGGTGTCTGGGAAAAGCCCCAGGTGGCCAACAGCACCTCCTGCCCCCACCAGTGCAGCTGCCGGGCATCCAGATGAGGAAACCGGGCAGCTGAGATGTGAGGCGGGGGGAGAAGCTGCCACAGCCCCCAGCTGACCTAAATAACATGCGCACCGGCGCTGGCAGGAAAGCAAAGTCATTATTGGCAAAAGAAGCTGTGAAGATGATGACTGGGCTAACAATTGCCAGTGGTATCGGCAGGACGATTTTAGTGTTGTTGGAGTTGCTGTTTTCAAATGAACAAGATCTTTTGTTGCAGTGTGTGCTGCTGGGCACCACCGGATGGTTTTACCCCCGTTGCCTCCTTTTGCCGAGAGGAACAAAACCTCAGGCGTGGGGGACAGACCGACGTCCCGCATGGTAAGCACGGCACCTTGGAGCGGCAGCTGCTGCCTCCGAAACCCTGGCCGCCTGCACCACCGCTGCTTCCTCACTGCCTGCCGTCCCTGGCCCAGTTCTGCCCCAATTGCATTTGCCAGCCCCAGTTTCCAGGCTAATTTTTGGGATCAGGCAAAGGGAGCACTGCTGGGCTGCTCCCAGCAGCGACCCAGTTTGCTGGACGACGTCTTTGCCCTCCTTTGCAGGGAAAGGATTACAAAATATGCTTGCTTTGGGCCACTGAGAGAGGCTTAGAGACCTAAAAAGCTCAGCTTCTCTCTCAGTACGGTATTTCCAGGTTTGTTTCATGCTCCACGTGGCCTTTGGGGATGTATTTTGGGCTGTGGGTTTGATAAGTTTTCTGGTCTTGCAGTTTCTGTTGTCTGGTTGAATAAATCGGTGTCCGTTTGTGCAAACCTGGCTGCATGTCCTCTCCGTGTCTCAGCGAGAGGACCTGCAGCTGATTTCTTTCACTCCCGCTTTCTTCCAGTGAGCCCACTGGTGTGATGTCATCCCCATGCTTCAGTTCCTTTTTTGAGTGTTTTTCCAGTTCAGGTGGTTTTACGTGGTAAGCTTAAAAAAGGGTAGATTCAGACTAGATACAAGGAAGAAATTCTTTTACCATGAGGCTGGTGAAACACTGGCGCAGGTTGCCCAGAGAGGTGGGAGATGCCCCATCTCTGGGATGGTCAGGTTGGTCGAGGCTCGGAGCAACCTGATCTAGTTGAAGATGTCCCTGCTCATGGCAGAGGGGTTGGACTAGATGACCTTTAAAGGTCCCTTCCAACCCAAACCAGTCTATGATCCCCACAAAGCAGCAGCAACAGCTGAGTGTCTGAGCAAGCGCATCTCTGTTTTGGGATGGGTGGGCGGAACAACACCCGCTGCCTTGGTTTCCCCATGCAAAACCTGCGGCACGCTCTGGCAGTTGTGCAGCCCCGCTGCAGCCACTGCGGCTGCTCCCACCCTGCCAGGAATTGGCCAAATCTGCCAATTCGGCCAGAGCAGAGCTGATGGATTTGGGTTTTTCCCTGCTGGGGTGGAGAATGGGTTCCTCTGGTATCATGCTTCACACTGGCAAGCGTGGGGAGATGTCAAGGGAAGCCCCGTTTTCCCAATTTCCATTTGCCAAAGCTGGGGGCACCTTCCAGCCCCCCCCTCCCCACTGATGACAGGCATCCTCGTGATAGCAGCTGGATATGTGATTAAAGTAGGTTGCAGTCCACCCACCCCTCCCCTGTGCTGGTAACAGGGATGCTCCTCACCATGGCAATCGCTCTGCTCTGCCCATAAAGCATTTCCAGGTACTGGGACAAAGCATGGCTTTAATTGGTGTCCTCTTGGGTACCGAGCTGGGCCGCTGCCTTGTCGTGCAGCCAGAAATAAATGCTGTAACAAACGTGACTCAGAGGCACATGGTGAAAGGGACTGCTTTCATGACAGATTGGCTGCATGACTGGCTCCCCTAGCAGGGGGGGACGGCCAACACCTTGTCCTCCCCCTGCCAGGGAGGGTGAAATGCGGCGTGGTGAGGCTCCTCTGCCACCGAGGAGCAGTCGCGGATGCCAGAATAATTGACGACTCCGTGCTGCTTGTCATGGCCCAGCATCATAAATGCTTAAAAGGTTTATTTACCAATTCTGAAAACTCCTGTGTGCATCATGTTTAATGCAAATAGAGAGTGTGTTTAGGAAGATATAAAACATTACTAGAGGGAAAGGCAGTCCATTATCTCCGTGCAAACACCTCCCTCTCTAGCTGTAAGCCAAACAGCAGGGGACCGAGCAAGACATGCTGATGAGGATAACTAATGCAGGCCTATCCGACCATGAAAAGGAAGGATGGGATCATCTGGAGCAGGGGAGACGGCTTTGCCAAAACAAACCACATCACGTGCTGGTTGCAAAACCTCCAAGGTTGATTTGCAGTCAGCCAGTTCACGCTCTTGAAGCCACCTTTGTTATTCTCGTGCTCCAAGGCCAAGTCAGGTCACTAGCATAGGATAGAAGAGCCTCAAGGATGTAAGATAGCACGAATCCAGCTCATCCGGAGTGAGAAGCAGCCTCCGAGTGCTGTGCTCTAGCTGTACCTTTTGCTGCTCTGCCATCTCTTTGCTGGGAGCTGGGATCCAGGCAGCGGCCGGCTCAGTGTTGCTCTCCCAGACCTGCTTCCCCAGGGATCAGCAGCAGTGGGTTTTGATTGCTGTGAGATTCCTTCCCGGTGCTAATGCCCTGCGGAGAGGTCCTGGCCAGCTGCGGAATCAACCCCCCAATGCTGTGAAAAGGCATTAGCATCTTCCTCTGTGGGAGCAAATTGCTCCAGAGCATCCCCGGGGATGTCATGTTGTGATTTGAGAGCACGGCCAGACGAGGGTTGCTCAAGGCACGTCCTTGCAGGGGGATTGCTTTCTTCCCAATCCCAGGCAGCGCTGGCAGCAGGGATGTGGATTTGGGCTTCCTCATAGGGGAGACTTGTGTCATTTAAAAATAAATACCAGGGAAACTGTGCAAAAGGTTGTGCAGCTGCTGCTGCTTCGTGTTGCAGCCAGATTCGTGTGTTCCAATCAGTAATGATTTTAAGCTAAACCACCATCAGCCTGGTGAGTGCAGGGAGGTGTGCTGGGTGCTGGAGGAGGACCAGCCCCGGGGACGTTACATCGCCCAGGGCCACGCTGTCATTCCTCTGCCTGCGCTCTGCTCCCTGGAAAAGGGAATTTCCCTGTAATTTCCAGTGTGGCAGAGCAGAGCATAAATCACCAAGATGCTGTGTTCTTGCTCGCTCCCAAGCACGTTACTTTTATTCTGTGTTTTGTTTCCTTGCTCCAGTCCAAAACGAAGATTGAATGGCTTGCTCTGGGGTCCTAAAAACTCCCCAACAATAGAAAACCTAGTAGGAACGAGCTCCAGGGAAAACAAAAAATATCATCCAGGTCCCTAAACCATGAGGTTTAAAATATCATCCTGGACTTTGCTTGGTGCCTGTAACTTGCCATCTGGTCTTTGAGCCTTCTAAAGGTGCGTTTCCAGCTGCTTGTCCATCAGGCGGGACTGTCCCTCTCAGCTTTCATTTGGGCAACAGAGAAAATCCAGGAATTTGCAGGGTTTGGGGAAGCTGGACAGCAGGGAAAAAAAACTGTCCCAAGCCCTACAGGTAACGTCATGGAAGCATTTTCCAGCCGAGGAGCCTGGGAGAGCGGGCAGGAGCAGCTCTCTTGGCCCAGCCCTGGCAGGCAGCGGTGGCAGGAGGCACGGGAGAGCTGTTATTCCACTTGAATTTCAGCCTCCAGGGTGCTCATTAAAAAAAGACTCAAAGTTTCCTACCTCATGTGTCAGCAACATGTGGAGAAACACTGTGTATGGCTCTGCGGGTCTGTTATCTCCTCTTGCTATTCTTAATGGGCATCTTTTTTTAATCACGGTGTTGTCTCCTTTGTAGTTGTATGTTTGTATCAGAGCTACGTGAGATGCTGAGCCTGCCAGGCCCTGCTCCGGGCAAAGTTCAGGGGGCTGAGGGGAGGGTTCACAATTATTCCACTTCACAAATGAGTGTTTGGAAGGTCAGACCTGAAATGCCTGAACAAGCCTGGAGCTGAGAAGCTGCGTTCGCACTTGAAAATGCATGTCTCTAGTATTTTCCTTTCGCCATTCCAATCCTCCCCCTGACTGTCAGGCGTCAGCCATGAATCACTCCTGGGCACGTGGCTAACACATGAATGCTGCAAAATATTTTGATGGAGAGAAACGGGGGTGGAGCATGAGATAGATAACCCAGCCGATTGTTCCCAACCCTTCAAGTCCTGTGCTGAGGCACCGCAGCCTCCAGCATTTGCAAGGGCATCTTTCCCAGAGCTCCCGGTCACGATAAAACCTGGACTTTGGCAAGCGAGGCAAAGCTTTTGATATTACAGTTCAGTGGGGTTGGTATTTCCACAAGTGAGTAAGGGTTACAAGTAGAAATAGCTGCCCCGGGTCAAACCCTGGCTGCTCACAAGACTTTGGCTCCTTGCTTCTCCTGTTGGGAAGTTGAGTAGATCCAGGTGGAAAAAGGGACCTGGTGAAGGGTCCTCAGCAGCATCCTATTCCAAAGCTCCGCATCTCCCAGGGAGAGGTGAGTGGTGTTAGTAATGAGTCGCTGCTTTTAACAGCCCTTGTTTTCTCTCTGACAGCTTCACCGAAGCCATGAAGAGCCAGCCGAAGCTGGAGGGCTTGGACTGCCACTGGGCCTATTACTTAGGCTTGGCCGTCTTGGCTGTAGGGACCTTGTTTGTCATCTCCAGCTTCTTAGCACTGGGATTCACCGGGACGTTCCTAGGTAAGCACTGAAAATTCAACAGCTTAACCAGAAAGTGCATTTAATCCTTGCAGGGGTCTTTTGCTAGGGCAGAGTCCAGTAAGAATTTCCTCGTCCTTGCCTTCAGGGCTGTTAGATTTGGTCTTTATGATGCCAAAGCATGATCTAGCCATGCTGTTACCTCTCATGGAGAAGATGGTGCAGTGGTTTATACGATGAGTCCCATCACCTTCCGTGTCAAGCCTGAAATTATGGAAAGCAGCTGATCCTCTGACCATCCAAATGCCCTCCAGAAAAGGGACCCCAAGTGCAGACCCCGCAAGCACATCGGCAGCAGCACAGCGGGTACAAGCTGTCCGGCAGCCTTGCTCTGAGCCCCCACACGCTCGACACATGCGCCGAGGCAGGATCTCGTTTGCTCTTCCCTCTGCAATAAACCTGATGTTCGTTGACAGATTCTTTTATCTGCCGCTTTATGGCAGAAGCATTTTCCACTGTGCCTGCTTTCCCATTTAGAGAGTAATTCTATTAGCGTTGTTGACTTTAAAAAAATGCCAGTATGTGTGGAATTCATAAAAATAAAATAGAGACAGGAACAATAAATATCTAAGGAAAGGGGCAGCTCCCGCTGGCTGAAATAATCACAGCCCCAGCTTTGACACTGCATTTAGGCTGTGCTTTTGCAAGTGCTTTACAAACCAAATTCAATTAGTTCCTGCAGCGTCGCCAGGAAGAAGAGAGGGAGGTAATAAGCCTTCCTGGTTTCAAGTGGAGTTGTAACGAAATGTGTTGAGTTGGCCAAGATCCTGCCGCCAGAAATAGAGCTCAGCACTCCTGAACACGTGCCCTCACACTTCTGTGCAGTCCCGCTCCTCGCCCTGTGTTACACCCCTGTCCCCCAGCTACCGGGCACTGGCATCCTCCAGAATCGCCTGCAGCCCCCAGGAGCGATGCGGTGCCTGCGGAGACATGTCCGGAGAGGCTGGGCATAGGAGAACCCACCAGCAAGAGCTGCTCGAATGCTCCTAAAGTTCAGCCAGGTCTGGGGTTGTTTACGTAAAGCCTGATTCATCCAACCAGGAGATCCACTGGACTTGAACGGCTGGAGGAAAGCAAACAAGTGAGTCAGGCTCAGTGTTAAGTGGTGAGAGTGGCCCTGTCCCACTCCGCTCTGCACGGTGGGAGGCTCCGGTATCCCCCCGGGCAGGGACGAGGCAGGGGTTAGTGGCCCGTATCGGGCACTTTTGCTCCATCCTCTCGGCCAGCGGAGGCTCTCCCTGCCACCGGCAGCACACCAGGTTGAGTCTGCATGGCTCCGAGTCTTGCATGACACAGCAGGGAGCGAGGCCAGTTCTCTCTGCTAGCTGGGGCATGACGGGCACTGGGGCAGAGCTGAGTCAGGGTGGGGAGATGCCAAGACCACGTGCTGGTGCAGCCGGCTGGCTCAGGACCTCTGTGCCACAGAGGCATGGCCCAGCTCGAGCCCTGCAGAGCATCCATCCTGGGACTGAGCATGACTTCTCAGCTCCATGCAACCCCCCAAGTCAGCAAACTCTTAATGGAGAATGCTGTTCAGCATGGTTTCTTACCCAGCTTTGGGGAAGACGAGGGGTCTGCTGGTTTCCGAGGATCTCATGTGGGATGGTCTCTTGCTCAGGACTCAGTTGGGACTGGTAATTCCAACGTCCT
Source organism: Haliaeetus albicilla (assembly GCF_947461875.1). NCBI lineage: Eukaryota > Metazoa > Chordata > Aves > Accipitriformes > Accipitridae > Haliaeetus > Haliaeetus albicilla. The sequence goes on along the minus strand of NC_091504.1, from coordinate 22,950,320 downwards.
CCTGCACGCAGGGTTTCAGTGATGTGCTGGTGCTGCGGGAGGAGCAGGCTCCCCCAGCAGCAAAAGCACTTCTGACTCCAGGTTAGCAAAGGGCTGCTTTGGCAAGAAGGGGGTTATAGGATCATCCAGCTTCTTCTCACAGTCAATATCTGAGCTCGAGAGAAGTTTTGAGAGAGCCTCTGACACCCAAGCACTTCAAGAACTGATTAGCACAGCATTTGACCCTTCCTTTTTGGGTTTTCCTATGGCAATGAGGGCTAAAACATGCAGGGCACAGAGACTGCACTGGGGCTGCCTGTTAGATTCCTCTTTAACAGGACATTTAAGCTTTGGAGCGGCTGCAGAGCACTTTGTCTCTTACGTGTGGGCTAAACGGTGCAGCGGGAGCAGCGGGAGTCACCCTTCTGCAAGAAGCCTTTCGGTGCTACCCCGTCTCCCGCACACCAGCACCGACCCCAGCCTCTGTTTGCAGTGGCTGGATGTGGCCCTTCGCCCCAGCAGCCTTCTCTGCAGAGCAATCCTCCTGGCACCCCGTCTCCGCACCATGCCCTCGCAGGGATTCGGGCATCAGTTCAGCGCCGTCTGCCTCGCCGTTTGCCCTATTTCCTGACAAATGTAGTAACGAGGGCTTGGCTTCCCAGAGGCCGCGGGCACCGAGAGGCGGCTCTGCCTGTCTGAGCCCATCTGTCTCGCACCCGGCCGCAGTTCCTTCCAGCGCTGACCAAGATTTCAAGTAAATCTGACTTGATCGAAGTCTGTCACTGGGCTATGGTGAAGCCGGTGGCTCTCCGGAGCAAAGCGGAGGTGGTGCTTCAGCCCAGGTTGGGCTCCAGGGACCGTGGGGGTCCCTGCGGAGTGCATCAACCGGCTTTTTGCTGCTGCGATCCAAAGTGTCTACCCTGTGCAGCGAGATGGTTACACTGACCTCCAGCAAAAAAATAACCCAAATTAGATCCCAAAGTCCCTCAGCCTGACAAGGAGCGGATTCCTGTTTTGAGAGCTTAATGGAGGCACTGGAGATGCTCAGGCTGATGGTGTGCGAACTGATGCACGGTCCTTTCCCTTAGCACCTGCCTGAATATAAAAATATCGTAGGTCCTCTCTGGTGGTCACGTTCATTTAACTGTGTGGGTTTGGAGGCAGGGTTTACATCGGAAAAGCTTGTGTCCTGGGAGAGCTGCCTGCTCCCCCCAGCTGCTGTGTGCTTTTGCTTGCAGGAAGCCTGCCTGGAGGGTCCCACGGCCCCACCGGTGCTGGGCTCAGATAAGCCCCTGCCAGCCCCACGGACCCAGGGCTTTGTGCGAACCTCCCTGATGCCAGCACCGTTTGGGCAGCGAGGTGTTCAGCCCAAAGGCGAAGGCGAGCAGGGTATAATGAAGCATTTTGACACATAAGAAAGCACAGAAATGGGCTGTGGCAGGGGGTGATGTGTTCTTTCTACCAGAACAATCTCAGAGATGCATTGCCAAGTAACTGTGACAACATATAGTATGAATACCAGGCAATTATCTCACTTAGTGGCCTATAGTTAAAGCCCAAAAGCATTGTCTAATTGGGCAGGCGCTGTTTATCCTTAGAAATAAATGTTTTTGCACCATGTGAGGTCAAAGAAATTACACTACGATCCAGCTAATAATAATAACAACCTTGAATAGTTTGCACTCCTGTAATGCCTTTTATCTGGATTTCCAAGCACTTTCTCACCATACATTAATCCTCACCACCCTCCACGCTATAAGAAAGACAGATATTATGATCGGTGCACAATAGCACCGGGAGGGACAGAGGAGACTTGCCCAAGGTCAGGGAACAGGCTGGCAGCAAAGCTGGGAACGTGACCCGGGTCAGTGGCAGCTCCCTGGGCTGATGACCGGCACTGCTTCTCGCTGATTGATGCTGCGTCTTATGCGGCAGACATGGAGCAAAATCCTTGCTGGGCTTTGTGGTCTCGCTGGTAAGACCAACAGAAGTCAGAGATCTGTATCCTGGCCCTTTCTCCCCCCAAAATGCCATTCACAAACTGCACAACATCTCCTTGCTTGTCATTTCTTTGCCAGGCTCCTTTCAGGAGGGTGGAAGGATTACTCCGAGGTAGATAGGAAGCTGGTTGGATGCTGACAGTTCTGAAAGCTTTCCTCATTACAGATGACAATCACCTATTATCACCATCATGCTGATAATTGAGTGTTTTGTAGGCAGAGGTGCTATTTTCTGAAATTCTGAGAAATTCTCTGAACTGTGAGATAAAGGTGACACTGAATGAGGGCATTTGGTGGTGGCGGTCGTGATTATAACATCTCAAAACACTATTACAGTGCACTGGGCTTATTTCCCCATTAAATGAATTTGATCCTATCCACTTGCTTCCTTGTCAGGTGGCATCAGATGGGCAGTTTTCAAATGAGAAAGCCAGAATCAGCCAGTTGGGACCTTGAGAGCTGCCTCCTGATGAGGGATGTGGCTGCTGTAGCCTCATTGCAATGCACAAACCTTCCTCGTGGGCAAAGAGCCTTTCCTGGAAAAGCTGATAGATACCGAGTAAACAGCCAACCTGTTTGTTGCTGTTTTCTCAGCCTGGAAGTCAGCAGCAAAACCCCTCATTCACCTTCGCTCTGCATCCCTGGCAGGGATGCCCCATGGCACCGGGAGGGTATCGGGGTGCCAAAGCCCCGCACGACTCCCAGCTTTATGGAGCCTAACCAGAAACCCTCTATTTGCCTTGCAGGTGATTATTTTGGCATCCTGATGGAGGCAAAAGTGACCAGCTTCCCCTTCAGCATCCTGGATAATCCCATGTACTGGGGCAGCACAGCCGTCTACCTGGGCTGGTCTCTCATGTAAGTACGTGCCCCTGCAAACAGCACCGGTTGTAGGACAAGTAGAGGGGTCTGTGCTCAGCAGGGAATAAGGTGCTGGGCTGCATCAGGGGCCAAAGAAACTCTTGGTGATGGCAGTGAGCAAAAAAAAAAAGGCAGGGAAAGCGTAACATGTCCTAACTTCTTGCTTCCTGACTATTTTTGTGCGTGCAAAATCTTCTGCTATCATAAAAGACTGGCAGCATTAATTGTAGAAAAATAAATAACAGCCAAGTGCTGGGGAGAGGAAGTATCAGCAAATGCTCTGCAGCTGAATGAGGTCCTTGGCAGGCTCTGCACATGGAAAAATCAACAGTCAGGGCCGAATTCATGGTGGGTGTCACTCGGCAGGGGCAGGGCACTGATACGGGGGAATCAGTGTGACCCTGTAATTACCTCTGAAAAAAAGCAAAATAAGCTAACACACCCTTTTCCCCACTGCATGGTGATAACACTTCCGAAACACTCCTCATGTGATACAACACAGCTCAATAGCCTGCTTAGGAGGAAATGAATAGGCTGTAATTTAGCAGCAAATGAGAAATATACTCTATTCTGTGTAACAAGTTTTATGTGGTTTTCATTTAATATCGCATTTTATTTATTTGCCCAGGAGAAATAAACCCTGGCTGTGTTACATCAGGAGCCTGTAGAGCATTGTGGGCCTTTATCACTAAATACTTTCTTTGGTGCTCCTGAGTGTGACCAGCTCTCTTCTGCTTTGGTGGGAAAAACGAAGTCACCTTTTCAGCCATGTGTGCAGTGCTTTCTGGACTCTGGTAATAAGTAAATGGTAAAAGCTGATGGTTTCTCTCCTGTCTCCACTGAGACTTGCTGCTGTTCATTCTGCACTTGAAATTCCCCTCGGTGCTGTCAGGGCTGGCTACACGAGGCTGTTTGCCTTCCTGGCAGACCCACGACACTGGATGGGGTCTAAACCCCGGGAAATGGTGCACAAGAGCCAGAGCAAAGTGCAGGAGAGCCAGCCATGGGGTTGGCAGCGTGGATATTGCTGGGGAGAGTGGAGCAGAGCTGGGGCAGGATGAGCCCCCCCATACTGTACCGCAACTGGAGATGACCAGCACCACTACCCCTACAACAGCACAGAAGGAGGAATTTGACCAGGAGGAATTATAAGGAGGTTTTTATTTGTTTAAGATCAGCATCAAACTATTTCCTAGAACCTTTGCAGAACCAGCTGAACCCTTCTGAGCTGTTTCTGTCACAGAAATCCCTTCTTTGCTGCCACGAGACAGCAACCTCACACCAGGTGCATGTCGCTTGGTCTTCCACCGCAATCCTGGGCAAAAGCCACTTGAAGTGGCTCGAGACAACAGTGTGATTGCCTCCTTTTTCTCATTAAAAGGCTGCCACCATAAAGGGCAGCGAGGCATGACAAATAATTGCTGTTAACAAATTGCTGGAGCTGTGCAAAGTGGCACCAGGACACCGCCTGCCTGCCCTGGGGAAGCTCTGCACAACCCTTCATGTGGTGGTTTTGACTCTTTCTCTTCCCTGGGATCTCTGCTCAGGTTGCTGAGATTTTTGGGGGGAGTCCTAGGTCTCTTCTGAGGTCCCAGGGCTTTCAGAAGATGTTAGGTATCTGCCCTTGGAGGCCAGAGCTAACGCCCCAGCTCCGTGGCGGCGGGAGGGATGCCGGAGGAATGTGTCTGCCGTCTGGTTCTGGTCAGATCTAAAACGTAAAGCATATTTGTCCTCCCTTGGTGATGTATCACGCTCCATATTGTGGCATTGGAGCCCAAAGGATTGATTCATTTTCATCTGTAAGTGCACATACCACATAACGTAAGTGAGCCTGGCAGCACACCAGACAGCCTGCCTTCCAACTCCGGTCCAACCTTAAAAGCATCGCATGGGTCGAGAGCCGCCGTTTTCTCCCTTGCATGAAATTGCAGCTATCCCCAGCTCAACTGATGGCAGCTCTGCAGCCAAAAATGTGTCCGCCAGATACACTGGAGAAGGCACCTCTGCTGATCACCATGAAAACAGGAGCTCCAAGAGGAAAGGGCAAAGTGGGTGTTCCACGTCCAACACCCAGGACCAGTGAAGCCAGTGGGGAAGGATGCGAGCCCACGCTATTGCTCTTGCAGCAAGGGTTGGGGACGGACAGATTTCCTACCCCAGAAAAGTCCTACCAGGACCAAGAAACCTTCCTGGCTGACTCATCGTCAATGCTGCTACAACACGAGCCGTTGCCCAATAAGTAGGTCGAGCTCCTAAGAGGAGAGAAACAACTCACCCAAATGCTTCTCATCACCCGCATCGAGCAACCTCGTTTCTCCTGAAAGACAAATGGAGCATTAGCTGTTTGGGGACAGCTTTGTGTATCTCTGGTAGGAAAGTGTTTTAACTCATGGCAACAGGCTGTGTAAATCAGAGCTGGAGCCGCAGCCAAATGATGCAATTAGAGGTCTTGCTGTCAACAAACAATCATGTAAATTTGTTCTCTCTGATAGGAATCAAGGAGGAGACATGACTAAGCATGTAATAGCAGGGGGTTGGGAGAGGAAGAAGTTGCCCGATGCTTCCTAATGAGGGAAAAACTTATTGCAAAATGGAAACAGTGAAAAGGTGAAGATTTGTGTGCGTCTCTCCAAGAACTGATGTGGCCGGGCAGCACCTGACGGCAGGTCCAGCACGAGGTTTAGGTGGTTTGGTCTCTCCTCTGAAGGCACGTTTTCCTGACAGGGCTAGTCCCCTTGCACAAGGCTTGTGGGATGTTAATCCTCACCAAGGACCAGCTCAGTACTTTTTTTTGCTGACAGCCAGCTCCCTCAGAGCTGAGCTGTGACCAGCAATTAAAGGCAATCAGCAGTGTCCTAATTAAGAGCAACACTTCCAGCCGTTAGCTGGAGGTGTAGGGTGCAGAAAGGGTGTTTGCGGGGGGGCTGGTGCCTGTGGTGAGCCAGACGCAGCCACGCTTCTTGCTGGGGAGAGATGGTGCTGGGACCTCGTGGGTGCTGGGTTAGCAAGAGGGGAAGGGCTGCTGGTGTAGCCGCTCTCACCTGGGGGAATTTACACACCCCGGGATGATGTCGGCATCTGGTTTGGGGACTGTAACCCGCCCGCTGAAATCCTGGTGCCTTAGCAAAGCCCCCGCTGCCTTCGCTGGCATCTCAGACACTTTCAGGCCAAGCATCAAAGAAGTGGCCCCACGTGGGTGGTGCAGGTTTGCTGCCTACATTGACATCTCTCTTTAGACCAGGAGGTGATGGGGATTTTTTGGTCCTGATTCTTTGGCCTTGGTGCTAAAAGGAACAGCTGCTCCCGTCGCATCCCCAGCCCTCGAGGACCCGTGCCCATAACCACACGGTGCGGTGCCTGGTGACCTCTTGCTGAAGGACACCATTCATCTGGGCCTTGGGGAGGTGACGGGACATATCCCTAAGTATCTTGGTATGGGTTTAATTGTGAACTGAGCCCCCACGCACCCGGCCCTGACACAGCACCTACTCCAGCACCTTTCACAGGGCAGGCATGGATATTTCCATCCCTTTCCATCCCCAGCCCTGTGCTGGCTCAGCCACAGGTTCGATGTGTATGGTACCATACGCTGCTCCGTCTGCCAGGTGCCTCCTGCACTTTGGGTGGCCCATCTTTCGGTGCACACCAGGCATTTCCCTTATAGCGCGCTGGCTGGGAGCCACAGCCATACGTAAGCAGCTGCTCAGCTATTATTAAACAGTCTTATAATCTCAGGACTTAGCATCAAAGCAGAAGCTCTCTTAGCAGAGAGGAGCAGGGATCAGACTTAAAAGAAGTCGCCGAAGTAGGCTGTGGAAGAGTCTTTGCCAAGGAACATCTGTCTAAGGCACTTAACATTAAGTACAAAAAACCCCCACCCTTTTGTTCGCTTCTGTTTAATGAGCAAGAGAGTGCTCTCATGGAGCCCAGCGTCTCATTTCACTTTCTAAACCAGGTCTTGCATAAGCCCAGGTACTTACCTGATCTTTTCCTTCTCTTTCAAAACAGGCATGCAAGCCCAGCTGGCCTTTTGCTGACAGCTGTAGTGGCAATTTCCTACACAATCGCAATGCTGTATGAGGGGTGAGTAGCTTTGTAAAACTGGAGAGCTTCTAATTATTTCTACCAGCTTTAACTCCCGAGGTTTCGGGGAACTGCAGAAGTAGAGGTGGTTTTTTTTCCAATTAATTCAGTGGGGAGGAAGGGAAACAGAGGATTGTTTTTCAATTGTTTTGATAATGGGCAGATTCCTCTCTGAAACAATTTGCTGAGTTCTAGGAACATTTATGCATTTGTTTATTTTTTCCAAAATGAGATCTTTTTTTTTCTTTCGGGTGCCTGATTCTGTCTATACAAGAACAATAAGCAAGGCAGTGAGAGGACTCATTGTCTCATCTGAAGACACCCTGCAAAAAGAGCTTGCATTTTGTTGTTCCTCGGATGGGCTTCTCTGATATTTTGCGCAACAATAGCCCGGCAGCCCAGGATGGAGCAGCCCAGAATTATTCCGAGAAGCAGCGGTTGTACTTCAGCAGTAAAAGGTCTTTTGTGTTTGCAAGGGAGGAGGAAATGAAGAGAGCCGAGGCCGGTCTGCGTGCAGGGGGAGTCTGAGCGTGTGCTGAGCCTCATCCTGCTCGGTGCAGGGCAGGTCCCAGGTGGGAGCAGCTTGGAGCTGCTCTGTGGTCCAGAGAGACCGAGCCGAGGATTGCCATGGCACAGGAATAGTCAGACTGTGCCAACCTGTGAAGGGCAGAGTTTCTGGGCCCAAAGGAGAGCACACCGTAGTCTTGATTTTAATTCTTCCCCCCCTTCTTTTGCCCCTCTCTTGTGTCCCTGCCCCCTCTATCCCCAAATTCCCATCCTCCCAACCACAGGCCTTTCACAGAGGAAATATATCGGCAGAAACAGAAAGGAGTGAAGAACAAGTAGCGACAGGTATGTTTGCCGATCAGCATTTCGGTGAGAGGGGCTTCTTTGCTGGGCTCCCCCACCTACGAGCGCGTTAGATGGGGACGGGAGCACCACCTGCCCTCCCAGCACACCCCTGCCCAGCCCTGCCCTCCCCAGCTCCTCCAGAGCCCTTCCTGCACTTCTCAAGGGATTTGGGCTTCAAAGCTCCACAAAAACCCAGGCGGGAAGGCTTTACACGGTGGCGGTTGTGTCCGCCTCTTGGCACTCGACCAGCAACCCCCAAATTGGTTTGATTATATACTTGAGAGTCAGCATGGGGGAAAATTGCTGGAGAGCTTTGAGGCTCCAGGCTTAGTCTAAATCAGGTAGAAAAAAAGCAGCTATTGGCCATGGGGGGTGCTCCAGCGAGCGGCAGGGATGGTGCGAGAGGGCATGCGTGCCCCACCACCCCACAGGGAAATGGGGTATCCCCCCTCCAGGCTGCTCCGTGCCCCAGCCGGGACCATTCTGGATGCAGGCTTGCACCGGCTCACCCCAGAAACTCAGTCTGGGTTCGCTTTTTTGGGCCAAAAGTTTCTACAAAAGATTAAGTTCCTGCCCAGACTCCTTTCCCTAGGGTTAAATGAAACTCCCAGTGCGTCTCCCAGCTGGTGGTTGGAGAGGCTGGACGAGCACAGGGCACTGCTGAGTTTTTGGCAGTCCCGTAGCCTCTGCCATGCTGTAGATGCTAAGATGCTGTAGCACCAGTGAGGTCCCTAACAGACTCTCATCTCTTTGCCTTTTGCAAAGCAGTGTCTTGGATACCTCGGCACAGCGTGCCTCTCCAGTCCCCACGCTGTCCGATTTGCCCGTTTTCCTACTGAGATGTATCCTACTAATTAGCCCAGCAACCCTTAATGAGCCAACTGAGCACCCTGCAGTATTGGAAGCGATCAGAGGAACAGCCCAAGCGTGGCGGCACCTCCTCGCTGCAGCCCGTGGGAGCTGGAGGTCCCTGTCCCCAGGTCCTTGTCCCCATTGCCGGGTCACTGTGGCTCCTGCCACAAAGGCGATGCTCTCCCTGGAGCCACATGGTGTGGGACCTCATGACCTCTTCTCCCACACCGACTATTGGAGATCTGCAGGGAAAAAAGCAACCCAGCTCCAGCCCCAGACTGGAGGGCAAGCAGAGTTAATGATGGAGACACCGGCGGGGCTTTCGTAAGCGAGCTCTGAATACAAGGAAGCACTGGTTCCGGCTGATCCTGAAGATCATCTGAAGATGCTGCTGAAGAGCCACAGGAAGCAAACAAAAGCTCAGGCGAAGCAACGGAGAGGGCTCAGGAACCCCTGAGGCATTCAAACACGGCTGGGGAAGGAAGAGGGGAAACTGCTGCAAACTCAGCAACAACAAAAACCTGCTGCAAACCCAACAACAGACCCGCTCTTTTCTGGGAGAGGGAAACCTTCCCATCCAGAGCTGTGGTTTCCCACCTGTGCGGAGCCCTGTAGCATCTCTGCGCTATTTGCAAAGGCTCCGAGAAAGGTGACTGAAAAGCACGTAGATGTGAACGTATGACCTAAACCACCGCCCAAGGGGAATGATGGAAGGATAGCAGCAATCCCGCGGGGAAGCCCTGGCATGGAGAAGACCAAGGGGAAGAGTCAGTCCCCATCCGCACCCTGCAGATATCCCATTCCTGGCCGTGTCCGTGCCCTGGCTCCCCCTGCACCCACCCAGCCTTTCCCACTCCTTTTCCCCAGGGACCACGTGAGGGTCCTGCCTGCCTTCCCCATCACCCAGTGCCTTCCAGCTATTTTTCACTGCCTTGCAGGGGCAGTGGGTGGGAGGGAGGGAAAGGGCTGCTTCTGCTTTCCACGCTGTGCAGCAGCCAGGTACGGATCTGCCCCTCCGCCCCTGCCACCAGCCTCAGCGAGTCCCAAAGAGCCTGGTGCCGGATCCTGCCCTGAATGGGAAGATCCCAAGGGTGATGCTCCAGACCCAGGCTCAGTGTTTACAGATTCCCAGAACAGTTTGAGAAATAAGCTGTAAATGACCAAAAAAAAAGCAACGTAAAGCCCCCGGCAGTGGCGCTGGAGAAGGGAGCTGTGCTGCTGCCAGCTCCCACGCAGGCACCTCTGCAGAGGGTCCTCCCTTTTCTCAGCGTCACCTCCGCGAAACGGTCCGATTTCCTTTTGCTTTTGCATGTTGTAATTCACCTTTCAGGCATTGCTCAGCAGGAATTAAAAGCGTTGGTTTCTTTTCAGTCCAGCCTCTGTTTCCTTCGGCCCGGCTCACGGATGCTGTGTTTCACTGCTTCAGAACCATTACCCAAGGACTTTTTTATCGCCATCTCAACGACCTTCCTCTTAAAAGATTTGGGCATAGTATTTTATTTTTAGATAAGTTTCCACATCCCCTTCATGGTTAATGTTTATAGAAGGAGGCTAAAACAGCCCAGTACCCATAGCAACCAGCAAGGAGAGGACACGTTGCATTATTCAGACAATTTATGTCAGAGTTGGCAGTCCTGGCTCAAAGTCTCTGATGTAAATAAATTCAGATTTGTTGATAGGTGAAATCAGTATTTACCGAAGAGACACATGCTTGTTCAGGAAGGATTAATCTTAACGAGAACACAGCGAGGGCTGTATTCGTGCTGTCTCATTCCCAGTCTGGAGACCGTGTACGCCTTTCCCTGTCCCCGCTGCGAGGCCGGGGGGACCCCAGTTGTACCATTCCCATCCCCAGCCAGGATCAGCCCCCCTAGATGGGTGTCTGTCACCCCAATGACAGCTGCTTCCCCTTCCATGCCCACAGCATCCCAAAAGCACAGGGGTTTAGTGCTGCGCTGGGTCCGGCTTCATGGACTCCTTCCCCCTTGCTCTGCCATTTCAAACCCAACCCTTCTCACTTCCCAGCCGCTCCGTGTTGGCTTTGCATTGCACAAGGGTTTTTCTGGGGCTATGCCAGATATATCCCCATTTTTAATAGCTCTTCCCACAGCAGCCAGTGAGGATTAATGTGTCGCTGCGTTCGCAGAACTGGTTCTGGCTGCCGTAAAGCTGGAGTTTGACGTTTCAGAGGCATCTGCTCTGTTTCCTAAAGCAAAACCGAGGAGCTGGAAGGTGATATTCAAGCCCATCTTGTGGGGTCGTCGGGTGGGGGGGTTGGCTCTGGCCGGGTCCAGTCCCGGTGGTGCTGTGCTGCACACCGGTGCTGCGGGGAGGAAAAACAGAGAGACCATTATTTATATTGTTTTATAGTATTTAACAGTGAGGGACTAAGGAACTCTCCTTCGCCGGTTTTAAGGAAAAAGATGGATTCCTCTCCAATTACCTAATATTTCTAAGAATTTGAGATTACAGAGGGTGGGGATGAAACCTTCAGGCTGAGCATGAAGCATTAGTGGTGTCGGAGCTATTTCGCCCCTTCCCATCCCCAGGGCCAGTGCCTGGCTGCAGCTGGGCCGTATCCTGCATTGATGCAGGGATGGACCTCGTGGCCTCCAGGTCAGGACGGGGGACTCCTGCTGCTTCCCAAGGAGAGATCTGCACTCTCCGATCCCCAGGACCAGCTGGTTGCAGACCCGGTGCCGTGCCGGCACGGCTGGGCGCATCCCTCCGGCTCTTGGGGAGGTGTTGAGGACCAAGTGGGGGTCCCTGGAAAAGTGGTCATGGGTCCATTTTCAGAACTTCGTGGCTTAAAAAATCCAGTGTGGGGCTTGCTGGGCCCACATGAGTTTGGCAGGGTGGTTTGTTTGCGGGCTTGGGAAATGCCGCACGTGAGGCTGTGTGCAGATGCCACCGATAACACCTCCCTTGATGTTTGGGACATTTCTCCAGAGCAAACACTGAGAAAGGAGAAATTGGTTAAATCTCAACTCCTGCATGGCAGGGACGGCAGGGTCACCAAGTCCATCTCACCGCGCTGCCTCGGGTCACCCGTCCTGCTGCGCAGCCCCCGCCAGTGGCTGTGTCCACCCGGGTTTTCTGCATGTGGCCTCTTGCATGGCTCCCCAGCACGTGTCTCCCCTCCTTGAAACCACATGTAATTTTTGGTGGGGTGGGGGGATCCCCCATACAAAGCCAAATGGCCCCAGCGACAGCCACGCGATGCAGGGCCAGCTCCACGCTGGTGGGATACTTCACCCAGGGATGCTTTGGGAGATGGAGGCTACATCTTGAGGTCCTTTCCTTTGAAGGCGACCTGATGGCGGGGACATCTAGAACCGGGGACACATCCCCAAAAGCTCTGCTCTCCATTGTGACTACCCGTAATCCCATGCCTGTGTTTGCTTTCATCCAGCGGAGCTGCACTGCCTTCACCCAGGGGAGGGATGGCCACTGGCCCTTAGGTGGCAAACACACACGATTAGCCAGGAACAGAGAATAAACACATGGTGCAATCAAGGCAGCACATGTCACATCGATGGAGCGATGGAGAAGTCACGATTCTCATCGGGCTCCTGCCAGGCCTGGCTTGCTGAGTCTGCACTTTTGCTATTTGGGAAGATGGAGGGAAATGGGGGGCTCAGGGCTCTGGAGGTGGTTCCTGCCCCCATCCCGATGCTGAGGTTGATCCTCCGCCTGGCCGTTCGGTGGGCAGGGGAGGTGTGCTTCTCTGCCAGCAGTTGGGATTTGATGCAAATAAAAAAGATGAGCTTTGAGCGCGGGCGGTACAGGGGCTTTCAGGAGCAGTTTGGGTACCGACTACTTTATCAGAGACCCCTTAATCCAGAGAAGGCAGACGGGGGACATGGCAGGACTTATCTTTACAGGGGAATAAACCAGTCTCCTCTATCCCCACTGCGTAGGGAAAGCAGTCTGGGCTTTAAATGGTCACAAAAAAATGTGATGGGAAGAACGCCCTGGTGGGAAGCTATTTCCAAGTGGGAAACCACCAGTGTTGGACCCCAAACAAATGCCTGGGGCAGGACCAGGATCCGTCCCGCCTTGGCAGAGCTGGGGTTGAGCCGCATGGGCACCGCTGGCAGTGTCCTGCTCTGGGGTCTGCGGATGCAGGCAACCCCCGTCTCGTGGGTGCCCAGGGGATGCTTCAAAATGAGCCCCAGCACCAGGAGAGCACCAGCACCCTGCCCTCCGCATCAATCCTGCCAGGGACAGCATGGAAACGTCATCCAACCCACCCCGGCCCACCTCCGCCCTCCACCCCAGGGGCCTTTACGCACAGAGCTCCCACCATGTGCCAGAGGACAAGTTACGAGGCTGTTTTCTTTAATTTGCACACTAAAAAGCTGCCCCGCGACAGCCCGGTGAGCTGGCCACGCTGCGCTGCATCCTCCTTGGATCTTATTTCAAAAAAAAAATCTGAGGAATGTGCTGCTTTTTCCATGTTGTGTTTTCTTCAGAGGGGAATTGCTTACGGAGCGCGGCTCCTTTCTGAATCAGGATCGCAGGAGGGAGGCAGAGCCCCCGGGAAGGAGAAGTTGGGGCCAGGCTCTGCCTGCAGTTCTGCTTTGCTGCTGCACCAGGGCTGAGCATTTGCGAGAGCCTCGAGGGTCCTCAATTTGGGCACTGGCACCGAGCAGGGCTCAGCCCTCATCCAGCTCAACCCTCCCCAACCTCAACACCTCCACTCGCAGCCTCAAACCCTGCGCTGGCCTCAGCACCCTCCGGTCCCCACAGCCGAAGCAGAGAGGGCAGATGCGGGACCTAGACACGAAACACCTCCAGGCTCCGAGCCTTCAGCACCAGCTGCCCATCCCTCTGCCAGCTCCAGCCTGTCACTGCCCGGCCGGCTCCCTGCCTCCTCTTGGGCTTTTATATACCTATAACCCTGGCAGCCATCGCTATTTCCATGGGAACACTCCTGAAATCTGTAACAATGCGTCTGCTGGGGACACCAAGCCTCCCTCTCTCCCGTGCCTTATATTCCAAGCCCAGTTGCTGCCCGTCTCCAGTTACAGGTGACATTTCTCTCTAATCCCAGGGAGGCTGCCGCTCTTTGGAAAGGAGCAGAAGGTGCCGGAGTTTGGGGACACGTCCAGGACACACAAACGCCTTTGTCCATACCGGATGCTGGCGGGATGCTGCTGTCTCCGAGCAAACCGCAGGCGAGCGGATGGCATAAGATGGGATGAAAACTGGGAGCAGAGGATTCCCAGGGTGCCCCCAGCTCGGGGAACCCCAGTTCTGCTCTGTACAGAGCTCTTGACCCAGCTGTGCCGCGTGGTTATCGACGATGAGTTAATGTCACCTTGGTGAACTTGGAAGGAAGATGTTTCCATGGTGGGAGAGTGGGGCACCATCCCCAGGGCAGCCGGGCGGCGAAGCCAAGTCTCCTTGTGGAGCGGTGCCACCGAAACCCCAGGTCTCACCATGTGTTCAGCCATCCAGAACACGTTTGCGCTGCCGGTAAGGAAAGCAGCAGCACCAAGCGATCTGCCGGAGCGTGCCGCTTCCCGGCTTTGTACCGCAATACGGGCATTTAGCCCCTGCCGTGGGTTTTTGGCAAGTTTATCACAGCAAGCACACACCAAAGATGGGAGAAGGGGAATAGATACAGAAAGTCTGGAGACCACGGCATGGCACAAGCCTGCTTCGGGAACTGCATCTCACCGGCCACAGGGATGGTGTCTCTAAGGGAGCTCTCACCACCCCTTGCCTGGATGACTCAAGGAATTGGGGATTTGAGACATGTCTCAGGCTTTCAAATTCTCTGTTAATCAAATCCCAAATGCTAAAAGGAATCAAGAGACATGAAAAGTGTTGCTAAAGAAGTAGGGGGCGGGGGAAGGAAACAAATAAACCCACCCCCCCTGGTCCCCAGTGGCAGAGCAGCCTGCTTCTGCATCATATCTCATCTGGGAAAAATTATATGTTGTGAATTACGTGCTTCTTTTGAAAAGCCTTAAAGGAGATTTAATAAAATGAGACAAGCTAATAATATAGGGAATGAATAGCAACCCTGGATGCTGCATCTTGATTTAATCAGATGCTTTTCCCCAGGGGGACAAGCAAGAGCTCTAGCTAAAGCCTCCCTTCCCTTCCCTACCCAGCTGCTCCCTTCTTCCTCCATCCCCCCGCTCCTCCCATCCCAGGGAGCAGCCAGGGCAGGATTTGGGGTCCCACAAGACCCCGCTATTCACCAGCAGCTGCTGGGAAACGCACAGCCCACGCTGTGGTTATTTGTGAGTGGGCTAATGAGCAGCACACTGGGGTGCTGTACACCAAAGAGAGAGAGGGTCCCTGTCTGAAGAACAAGTCCCTGTCCTGGGGGGAAAAAAGCAGGAATAGGGAAGCCAGGAAAGCCTGGCTGGGGAGCTGGCTTGGCTCCATGTGCGTACCCGCAAAGCCCTGCTCCGGAGCCAGGGAATGCCATGTGCAGGGGACAAGCCCTTGGTAGGACGTGAAACATCTTAACGCAACGATAAGGAGCTCATGTTGGATGTGGTCCTGTCTGTGGCCTGGGAGATGCCTTGGGGTCTGCGTGTGCTGGGGTGGGAAAGGCACAAGCGGCTGTTCCAGTCTTGACTTTTCACCACTTAGACCCGTAGGATGCAGCCGGGAACCGAGGCCGGCTCGACCCTGGGGTGATGATACTTCCCGGCTCTGCAGCGCACTCAGAAATCAAAGTCATGTTCTGATGTAATCGTTCTTTTCCGAGTATCCCCCCACTCGCCTGTCCCTGGGCTGGGTAGCGCGATGCACGCTTCTGCCTCCTGGTACATTTTGCTTCCTACATTTTTGCAGAGGCTGGTGGTGCTGCGAGCTCTATTTTGCTGCTTGCACAGTTCGTCCAAGCCGGACCCTGGGGAGCCGCATGTTCTGTTGCCGGGATGTTTGTGTGACTTTCGTGGAATTTTCTTTCTTCACCCACTCACTCACAGCGGCCGGGCAGGTTTTGTTCGTTGGCAGGTGGCTGGTAAACCCAGGAGGGAGCAAACAGGGAAAGAAATAGCAAGAAACAGGGGATTGATCTGTGCCAAAGATGTTTGATTCCATTAAAGGTGTCTGCAGTCACTGGGTTTTGTGCACGGCAACCTGCCTGCGGCTCTTGCTGTACCGAGCTGCTGCGTGAGCAAGCAAAGAGCTTGTATCCTCCAAAACTGGGCAAGGAGCAAAACACCCCACAAATGGCAAGATCAAACTCTGCGCAGGTGGTATGGCAGCCGTGGGGCAAAACGCTATTTTAACTGCCCCTGTTCAAGACTCGGGCTATTTGCAGTCAGGTCAGAAATAGGTAGTGATTTTTAACAGAGTCATAACCGTGGGAAGGCTTTTGCCTCGCAGCGAGGTGGTTCCTTTATCATCAATCACTGGCAGCTGTCTCGCAGCAAACGTGCTCTGCTTCACCAGGAGATGAGTTTCTAGATGATCTTGGGGGACTCAGCCTAATGCCTCGTAATGCTCTTCTCAGGCTCTGCGTGACTCTGCGAGGAGCTGGGCTCTGGCACAGCGCAGGCAGTGCCCACGTCCTCTCCCCAGGAGCTTCTGCAGCCATCACATCTCTTCCACCAGCCCGGGATCCCTGTCCTTGATCCCAAGGGGTCCCTAGTAGGGTGGCTCTGCTTGCACCCTGCACCCCTGAGCTGAGCCAAGCCCTTGGGACCCCGGCGGCACATCTGCCTCGTGGTGTGCTCTGCCTTTGCTGTCACCAAAGAGCCTTTTGGAGGGAGCAAATGGATTTTCCATTACTGAAGCCTGTTAACCTAAGAGAAGGCTTCAAGCAGGCTATTTTTACCCATTCCTGGCACTATTAATAGTTGTATGGTTAACAACAAACACCAATCATAGAATCATAGAATAGTTTGGGTTGGAAGGGACCTTTAAAGGTCATCTAGTCCAACCAAATCGAGATATTTGATTTGTCTGTCCCCCAGAGGTTGGCACTTCCTATTCCCCTCGTTGTTTTCCATCAACCTCTTCAATTTAATGATCTTTTTGTTATTTTGGGGTGATACATTTGTGCTCTGTAATCGGCTATTAAACCTCTTCACTGTCTGGCACACAGATCAATAAACATGGGAAACCGTCCCACTTTCTCTCCCTAAAGTGTCCTTGTGCCTCTGCTGCCGGGCAGGATGTTTCCTTGCAGGCAGGGATGGGGCTGCAAGGGGCTGTTTAAATCGCTGCTCCCTCCCACCCTGCAGGCAACTGCAATTTCTCCGTAAACCTTTGGATAGCGTTTAAATTAATGTCCAAGTGCGCGACCACACTCGAGGGAGATGAAAAGCTCAGCAGCAGCCGTTTCTCAAGCAGTGCTGATGCACCGCGCTCCACACATTCGTGTGTTCTAGCTGTCCCTCTCGGTGTTGTAGGTGAAGCTTCTGCTATCCTGAATGTTATTTAAGCATCACCTTTTGCTAAGTTTTTTTGGTAATAGATCCTCACAGGTGTTTTTAAGTCAGACCTTCTCATCAGCCTGATGTGAAAGAGGAATTTGGCTTTTCCCGGGCCCCGTCCCTCACTCGTGGACGGCACAGAAATCCCTCAGCAACACCAACGCTCCCATTTCCCTGAGGACTATTGCCCGGCTGCTCAGGGAGATGCTGGGACAGCCAAGCCACGCTACAGCCCTGCTGTGTCCGGGGTGAGGGGGACGCTGCCTTGGATGGCCCTCACACCCAGCTCCAGCAAAACCCCCCAACACAACACCCGACCAGATTCAGGCCCCCTGCCCTCCTCGGGAGCATCCCTGCTGCCTTGCGCTGCGCCTGCATCCCTCCGAGCATCCTTCCTCCTCCTCCTCCTCCTCCTGGCAGCCCCCCCCCAGGGGCTG
Source organism: Haliaeetus albicilla (assembly GCF_947461875.1). Taxonomy (NCBI): domain Eukaryota; kingdom Metazoa; phylum Chordata; class Aves; order Accipitriformes; family Accipitridae; genus Haliaeetus; species Haliaeetus albicilla. The sequence goes on along the minus strand of NC_091504.1, from coordinate 22,932,845 downwards.
CAGAGCCCTGTGCTGCTGCTCATGTCCCCAGGCTGAGCTTCGCCCAGCCCTACCCGGGGCAGCACCGCGGGTGCCCTGCCTGCCCTGCCCGCCCTGCCTGCCCTGCCCGCGCTGCCCGCGCGGCGCGCGCTGCCTGCCGCGCCCTTGCCTGCCCCCTAGCGGGGGGACTCGGAGCTGCAACGCGCTCGGCGCCCCGGGGCTGGGGTCGGGGCTGGGGTCGGGACTGGGGTCGGGACTGGGGTCGGGACTGGGGTCGGGGCTGGGGTCGGGGGCACCGGGAGAGGGAGGGAGATTTTTCGCTGCGCCTCTCCCCTGCCCCGAGTCCCGGAGGACCAGACGTAAAGGTTGTTTTTGGTTTTTTTGTCGGGCGGGGGGTCCGCACACCCGTTTTTGCACCCGGAGCGAGTGTAAAAACGGCGTAAAAGGACGTCGGGGAGCAGGCTGGGAAACCCCTGTACCCCCCCACCACCACCCCTGCCCCGGGTAACTGAGCCCGGGCAGGGCGGTCGGCAAAGGGGTCCCGCTTAGGGTAAGGGGGGTGGTCGGACCCCCGCTGTAGGGCGTGCGGGGCCCCCGGGAACCCCGAGCCGGTTGCAAAGCTCCGGGAACCCAGCCCGGACTGCGAACGGGGACAGATGGAAAGCCCCGAATTCCTGGGCTGAGCTTGCAAAGGGATCGGCTTTGCAAACGGGACCGGGAGTGCGGAGCCGGGGCTGCGGCGGGGGAACGGGCCGGGCGCGGAGCCGCGCACTGACTCAGCCGCCGCCGCCGCCGCCGCCGCCGCCCCGGGCCGTGACGCGCCGAGGGGCGGTCGCTGCCTCCTCCATATAACGCGGCGGCGGCTGCGACCGTGCAGAGCTCACAGCGGCCCTTTCCTGCGAGGGGAGAGGGGCTGAGCAGCCGGGCTTGACACATCGCCTTCCTCGTCCTCCTCTTCCTCGTTCCTCTCGGCGCCAGCTGCGCTTTCGCCGGCTTCAATGAAACTGGCAGCGATGATCAAGAAGATGTGTCCCAGCGAGGCCGAGCTGAGCATCCCCGCCAAGAACTGCTACCGCATGGTCATCCTGGGCTCCTCCAAGGTGGGCAAGACGGCCATCGTCTCGCGCTTCCTCACCGGCCGCTTCGAGGAGCAATACACGCCCACCATCGAGGACTTCCACCGCAAGTTCTACAGCATCCGCGGTGAGGTCTACCAGCTCGACATCCTGGACACATCGGGCAACCACCCCTTCCCAGCCATGCGTCGTCTCTCTATCCTCACAGGTACTTGGCTGGGGAGCGCCAGGAGGAAGGGGGGGGGGTTCCTTTGCCAGATCTCAGGTGCTCCTGCCCAATTTGGGGATGTTTTTCCAGTCCCGGGAGGAGGGAGGTGGGCTTTTGTGTGTGCGTGGGGTGGGCGACTTTGCTCCCTGCACAGGGTGGACAGGAGGATGCCAGACCCAGATGCTGCCCAGTCCTTCCCTCCCCGAGTCTCTCTATGACTTAGGCAGCAGTCTCTGCGTGTCCCCGTTCCTGCAGCCATCTCACGGTCCCTCTTTGTCCCCAGGAGACGTGTTCATCCTCGTGTTCAGCCTGGACAACCGGGACTCCTTTGAGGAGGTGCAGCGCCTGAAGCAGCAAATCCTGGAGACCAAGTCGTGCCTGAAGAACAAAACCAAGGAGAACATAGAGGTGCCCCTGGTCATCTGCGGCAACAAGGGCGACCGGGACTTTTACCGAGAGGTGCAACCCCAGGAGATCGAGGAGCTGGTGGGAGGGGACCCCAAAAAATGCGCCTACTTCGAAATCTCGGCCAAGAAGAACAGCAGCCTGGACCAGATGTTCCAGGCACTCTTCGCCATGGCCAAACTGCCCAGCGAGATGAGCCCCGATCTGCACCGCAAGGTCTCGGTCCAGTACTGCGATATCCTGCATAAGAAGGCACTGAAAGGCAAAAAGCTGCTGAAAGAGGGGGGCCGGGGCAGCACGGAGGAGGCGTACGGCATCGTGGCCCCCTTCGCCCGGCGACCCAGCGTCCACAGCGACCTCATGTATATCCGGGAGAAAGCCATCGGCGGCGGGCATGGCAAGGAGAAGGACCGCTGCGTGATCAGCTAGGAGCCCCCGCTCGCCCCGCGACGGGAAGGAAGGAAGGAAAGAAGGGAGGGGGGAAAGATGCTCATTTCCGAATTGACTTTGGGCAGGCAGGAGGTTGGGCAGGCACCCACCCGGGGCAGAGAGGGGGTCACCTCTTCCCCAGCCTCCCTCCTCCCGAGGGATCGCTTTCATCGGCTCCCTCCCCGGGGGTGAATTTTGGGAGCGAGGGATGCGAAGGGGGAGGCTTTGGAGGGGAGAAGGGGGGTGTTGCTGGGACCAGCCTCCTCCGGGCAGAGAGATGGGGAAAGGGTGAGCTGCTGGGCAGCCAGGTGGGAGGATGAGTGTGGAGGGCACGGAGTTTGGCGTTTCTTTCCCTCCCGAACCACCCAGCCTCAGGCACTGCCTTCAGGAGAGAGGGCAGAGGCCTGCCAGCGCCTGCTTGGGGCTTTGGGCTTGTTTTTTTTGTTGTTTGTTTGTTTGTTTTTTTAACTTGAGAAGCTGTGCACGGACTCCGGCTCTGTGTTGTGTGTTCGTCTGTGTTTGCAAAACACGTGCAGAAGACACTCCTAAGCTGTTGCAAAGACATTGCAAAGTTACAGCCCTGATGGACCAAAAAAATGACTCTTGTTTACATTTGTCTTGTCTGATTTACAAGATCTGGGGAGGGTGGGGGGAGCGGGAAGGGTTTTTTAAATAAAATAATAGGCACTTTATGTAGGTATGGTTAGTCATTGACATGAACAAAAAAATCTTCAAGTGTTTCTACTGTGGGTGAAACTTGATGTTTTATTTTTTCTACAAATTAATAAAATCTTTTTAAAACGACATCTGCAGGTTTGCCTTTGCTTCCTCGCCCTGCCCTATAGCAAAACCAACTCCTGTTAAACCAAGACCTGAGCCCAACTCCGAGGTGCTAAAAACAGCCTCTCGACTCAATCCCTTTATTACCCCATTTTCTCCGACTCCCAGTGCAAAGGTTTCCGCCTCTGCAAGCAGCCAATTTCTTGCCACACGGGGTAACGAGGGGCCATGCAGAGAGTTAGTTACTCAAACGGGTCACCGAGCCAGGACTCTTTCCTCACTTCACTAATGCCAAGTGACGATCCTGCCAGCCCCATGACACTCCAGGCATTGGCATGTCATTCACCACAGTAACCGAGCAAACTGACATCACTTTGTTATAAAGAGCTGATTGTATTTTGTGCTTTTTCCCGATTAACTAAGCACATTTTAATGATGTCAACAGAGAGTGATTCATTCGTGCCCCATCCGGGATATTGTTTTTATTTTGCAATATGAGTAAAGGAAGTACTTTGCTCAAAAGGTCACCTTTGCATCTGATGGTTTTTAATCTCTTCCTAATAACAAGTCACAGTAACCATTGCTAGAAGCGAAAGGGAAAGGGAAAAGCTCTTCAAAGAACAGCTCTCCCTGGCTCCAGCTTCTGTTTCAGTTCATTTTCAGCCCCCATTCCCCCTGCAAGTGGCAGAACAAATCTACGTTTAATAGATATTAATGACAAAAAATTCTATCGAAGCCACAAAACTAAGGTGGGTAAGTGAGACTGCAATCTACTGCTTCAGTTCCGTTTGAAACTTGGATTCACGTTGACAGAGTTAACTTGTTCCTGTGCTAAGTGCCAGACATTTCTTTGGAAACATGTTTCTTCCAGCTTCACATATGCCCCGATTTCACAGGAACAGCAACTGGCAAAAAAACCGGAAACCACCGTCCAGGCATGAGACACAAGAATTTATTGAGCCAGGACAGGGAATGGCTGGCAGAAAGGCAAGTTTCAGTAATAAAAAGAGCGTACATTGTGCTTTATTTATCTTGGTGTTCTGCTTTACTCACAGTTTACACACTGGCACCTTCCCAAAGAAAGTACTAGTAAAGCATTCCAGCGGGAACAGAGTAATCTCTACGCTATAGGTGAGTCGCAACCATCCCAGCTCCCAACGAGCAGAATTAGTTGCCTCTTGGTTTAGGAAAGGAAAATCCTACTCAAACAGACCTTGCTTCTCTTCTTTTGAAGGCATGAGTGCTACCTGCCCTTGGATGCTGGTTCTCAATGGATATGGTATTTCACTAGCTGGTTTTTTACCTCTTCCACTGCTGACCTGCACCATCTTTCAGCATAATTCAGAGCACCGTGAGATTCAAGGTCCCGTCACATCTCTGTTAGTTGGCCAGACGCAGTGCTGCTTACCAGGTTGTCATCAGCCACCGTTACAGCTAACAGCAGGGGAACAGAGGGCAGGGAGCCCTGGGATCCGTCTGAATGCGATACAACATTCAAGAGCTTTCCATCAGCCGCTGGCAAATGTTCAAGCCGCTCAAATGCTCGTGTTTGCGGGAAGCCCCTGGAGCACTTCGGATGCGGAACTTACCCATCCTGTTGAGCCTGACTTGTGTCACGGATGGAATAACTAAAAGCTCTTGTCATTTATGTCCTTTGTTTTGATTCTGCTTGCCCTTCCTCTGCTTTAAAAGAGCAAGATGCCCAATGTACTGCCTACAAGCTGCACTCACCCAAGGAGATTTACGCACCCAAAGCCTACCAAAATCCATTCCCCTGGCAGTCTCTGCTTTGCTCTCCCAAGTCACCCTGCTTCCAAAAAAGTGAGATAAAGACAGAGGAGCTGGGCCCAGGCTACACACATCCTCCGTGCTGCCAAAGCCCTGCCCCAGCTCAGCCCACATCCACTCAGTGAACACACAAGAGGGGCAGTTTGGAATTTCTAAGTCTTTACTTGACTCATCTCAGACACAACCATCACTTGTTTAAAAAAAGAGAAATACAGAAGTAATTGAAAGCCATCATTCCTCTTTTGACACACAGAGACTGGAAAGTGCCCCAGAGACCCCTCCCAGGCGCAGGGCCAAACAGCTCACCCTTCCTTCTTACGCTCCCTTCTGATGTTTGGCCAGTTTTAAGTGAAAAAAAAATGCAGAAAATGCCCCCTTTTTCTTGTTGAAGTTAACCAGCAGGTACTTTGACCCTTAGTGAGGAGAAAATACAATGTCTCCACCTTGCTTGAATGTAAAAAAAAACCCAACCACCCCACCCCAAGAGAAAAACAGAAGAGATACATATATAAATGCACAGTCCTACAGCAGATCAAAGCGAATGTACTGCTGTAATCATCATGTGTGAAGCACACAGTGTTCTGGTTCGGCGTCACATGCCTGCGATCCACACAGACACAACTTCAGAGCAAGGCGATCAAAAAAGCACAGAAGAAAGAAAAGTAAACTTCTGCCACCTTTTTCTCTCCTGTTCAGCCAGAAGAAGAGGTATCTCGGATGTGGACAGCAGACCTGCATCCTTCCTACTCCTTGGGGATTTCAAACATGCAAAGGCTCTTGTACTTCTGCAGCAGTTCATTTTTGGTCCGGACCTGCTCCCGCAGGTTCTGCAGCTGCTGCTGCTGCTGCTCTGGGCTCACACCGATGCCAGGCATGGAGCTGATCAGCTTCCTCATCTCCTGGAACTTGTTCTTGAGCTCATTCAGCACCTGATGAACATCCTGGCTGTCCTTGTCCATGCTGCAGAGAAGAGAAAACGGAGACACTATTCAGTTCTCCTATTGGAAAGTGAACAACCTGCTGGGGCGACTGTCATTTCCAGTGCAACTAGAGCTTAAACTGGAATCCAGTGGGAAACTTTTGCTCTTGGTATCTACCTACGCACACCTAATTCACCTATATCAATAAAATGGACACAGATAGATACACAGACTGGGTAGCCTCTGGGGCAAACTGGTTTCCTGCTAATTTCCAGCACACAATCCAGTTGCCTCAGGACCCATCAATTGGGTTAGGAGCTGGTCTGCAGCTTTAAAACTTTACCATGGAGCAGGCTAAATTCTCCCTCTGTTTCAACTCCCATATCTCTCTTTGGGGAAGGTAGGATTACATACATATGTTGTGTGTAGGCACCTGGAAAAAAAGATCTCAGTCTCACCCGTGACCTGTTGCTGCTGTAAGACAAAAAATCAATGCAGTCAAACAGCTTGACAGCGGAAAATAGAAACTGTTCCCCAAAGTATCAGAGAGTATCCAATGGCAGAGAAAATGGTACTTTGGAGCTTTAAAATGACTCTGTGGGGATATATACCTAATAAAAGAGAAGCAACAGCTTTTTTTTTTTTTTTTAAGAGCAGCACAATTGGTTCTGCGGCCAGCTCTGTGTTTTTCAAGGATCAGTGTTGTCTGAGGCAGCGTCTGCCCTCAAACCCTCGTTAGTATCTACCGCAGCTTTGTTAGCACCAGCAAGAAGTTTTAACGATTCCAGGCAAAAGCGAGTCCCCACTTCCAGGTTGCCTGTTAGTAACAAGAGCGGGATTCTAATGGTCTTTGTAAACTGGAGCCCGTTCAATAGCCAGACCTAAAAATAAATCCGCTTGGCAGGACCAGGGCAGAAAGGTGCTCAATTGTAACTTTGGGGAATCGTGACATGGCTGAGAGCAAAACTTTTAACCAGATGGTCTCCGTTCATTTCAAAAGCCTGTTGGAACAAAATATTCATTACTCCCTTCTAAATAAAACTGCAGCTGGTACTACAATGTATCCCCATTATGCAGGCATTCACGGTCAGGTCGGCAGTGGAAAAATACAGGCACACATACAACCCCATGGCACATCTGGGGAAGGATGGGTTGATACTGCCTTTAATCCACTATAGTTGCAGGCTGGCTTTGAGATGGACGTCCTCTTCGCTCCAGGTCTCCCTGAGTCTTGTTCCCTTCCCCACACATAGAGAACTGATGGCTGCCTGTCTGGCTGGTTGATCTAAAGGGGTAATTATTTCAGGTTTGGTGGGTTTTTTTTTTCTGATGGGTGCTTTTCCTCCTGGATCAAGCCACTGAAGTGACTCCTTCTTTGAGGGCATTGACAGGCAGGGGTGAGGAGGTGTTGGAAGAGACTGCAGCTGCCTGCGGTAACACAGGATTCAACGCAACGTCCAACCACAGCCTGTGCTGACAGACTGCGCATAAGACCTGCCTTAAGGCACGGTGTTCTTCATTACACCAGCACAACCCCCCATCGGTGGAGCCACGAGCTGGGACCTCAGCAGCGATGCCATTTGACTGTACGAGGTTGAAAATATCAGCAAGCCCTACTTGGGAAAACTTTCTCCAGACCTGAACAACAGGAAAGAGCACGTGTCCCTGAATGTAAGCAAATTTACGCGATACATCCTCACTCCCGAGCACAGAGTCACCTTGGAGATGTGTCTTCACGGCTGAGTCAGTGTCAAAACAGCAGGGCTGGGCTCTGCGACTAGCAGCACATAGGATAATACATTTGCCATCTGTCAGAGACATGAGGCAACACATCCCACCACCTGCCTCTGTGGTCCTACCCATTTACAGCACTGTTCAGCGTACCTACGTCTGCTCAAGCCTCCCAGAAAATGCCGTGTGCGAAGCTGAGGGAGGTAGTTGGGTAGCGGGAATGAGTGGCTCAGCAGGACAGGACACAAGATATCCTCAGGACTGTCATCTGTGTGTCACCATGACCTGCTCAGTGACATATAGGAATCTGGGAGGTCTCAGCCCATGGCCACTGCCCACTTTGCTTATGTACATGCCTGCACTTGGCAAATGGGCTTAGCCTCACTTCTGTGGTCTGGCCAAATCAGGCAGGATCGAGGTTGGGTGCAACCGCCCACCCCCAGCACAACAGGGAAGCTGAGTGAAATCAGAGGGTTTGCACTCTCTCATCCATTCTGTATCTGGACCAGCGTGTCAGAGGTTTTCAGTCTCTCCTTGCCATGGGTAAGGCTGCAGAGCCACTAAGGGTGAACTTCGCTCACCTTTCAGACATGCTTGCTGCAAGTGAAACACCAGCAGGACACAAACCAGCTTCAGCTCCTAAATAAGCACACAGGGAAAGGGCAGCCAGGCCCACAGCCAGTGACAAGGGAATTCATGCTTCTCATCCTCTCTGCCTTACCCTGCACTGTGCCCAGGTGAGCACACGGAGCTTGCCTGGATGGATTTTCATGGCAGAGCCGTGCCCCTACTGGGACCTCAGACAAGCATCTCTGAAGGGGTTATCCTGGGCCAAAAACATCACAGTTCTCAGAACCCTTTTACCCCTACAGTACTTATCTTGAACTGGGAATAGAACAATTTAACCCATATCACTGCAGAAGCCATCCCCCTTTTTACAACTCCCCAGAAATGGGCTGCATTCCTGTCCCGGCACTGCCTGTACTTTCTGAAGCTGTTATCAGCCAAACAGTACAGTTATCTGCAGCAATAACCCAGCGCAAGTACAATGCTCCTGCTCCTGGGTGTTAATGGTGGGGCAGTGTACCTGGGCCATGGGAGCACGTGCACCGCCTGACTGACCCAAACAGCACCCAGATACCGGCACGACTCAGAGCGGAGATGCACTTGGGGCTGTGCCAGCTCCCTCTGACGCTCTTCCCAGGAACTCTAGCTAGGAGAAAAAGGGCAAAAGAGATGCTGGGAGGTTGGAGAGCATCACTAGAGGGGTGACCTCATTGCCCTGCCACCCATCTGGGGCACCCTGAGGATGTTGGTGGTTGGAAAGCATAATTAGAAGGAGGATCCCATTGCCCTGCTCCCCATCCAGGGCACCCCAGGGATGCTGGGGGCTGGAAAACATCACTAGAGGGGGATCCCATGGCCCCACTCCCTGTCCAGCGCACCCTGAGGGTGCTGAGGGTGGGAAAGCATCGTTAAAGAGGGGACCCCATAGCTCCGCTCCCCATTCAGGGCATGCCTGAGGATGCTGGGGGTGGGAGAGCACCGTTCGAGGGGGGACCCCCTTGCTCTGCACCCTGAGGATGCTGGGGGCTGGAAAACATTAGAGGGGGATCCCATTGCCCTGCTCCCTGTTCAGGGCACCCTGAGGGTGCTGAGGGTGGGAAAGCATCGTTAAAGGCGGGGACCCCATTGTCCTGCTCCCTATCCAGGGCATGCCTGCGGATGCTGGGGGTGGGAGAGCACCGTTCGAGGGGGGACCCCCTTGCCCTGCACCCTGGGGATGTTGGGCACCCCGAGACCCAGACAGCATCCTTAGAGGGGGGTGGCTGGAGCAGGGACGAGGTGCCCGGCCCGGCCCCGGTGCAGGGCAGCTCCCGCGATGCGATGCCCAGGGGTTGGGGCGGGGAGGGGAGGGGTGGAAGGCCCGGTGCCGGCGGGGAGGGGGCAGGCCCGGTGCCGGCCGTGGCCGCCGTTACCATTTGATGATGTCGTGGACGAGCGGTAGGAAGGAGAACTCCTCCTGGGCGGGCGGCGGCGGCGGCAGCAGCGGCGGCGGCTTCTGCTCGGCGGGAGGTTCGGGCGGCGGCGGCGGCGGTGGCGGCTCCTCGGCGGAGCGGGCGGCGGCAACCCCCGAAGCCATGGCGGAGCCCGGCCGGAGGGAGACCGCGGCGCCGCGCAGTGACGGAGCCGAGCGGAGCGGGGCGGAGCTGGGCCGCGCCGCCCCGCCAGCCGCCGGCTCCCGCCTGGGCTGGGCCTGGGCCTGGGCCTGGGCCTGAGCTTGGGCCTAGGCCCGGGCCTGGGTTTGAGCTTGGGCCTAGGCCTGGGCCTGGGTTTGAGCCGTGCCCCTGCGACCCCCGCCCCTCCCCAGCAAGTCAGGGGGGAGGAAGGACAGAGCGGGGCAAAGGGGGGTCCCGCACCCCGGAGAAGGGTTCCCGGGAACCATCCCGCGATGGCCCGGCGGTGGCTTCCGAGCCTGCGTGTGTCCCTCCCTTTCGAGCCAAATCTTAAGGGGAAAATTGCATTGTTCTGTCTTAAATCAACACCCACAGCAAGGTGCTGTTGCAAATACTCTGATAAAGAAATTAAAATTCGGTTATATAAGAGAGTTAGGTTTGATTAAGGAATAGAAAATCGTGAAGCATAATGTACAGGAGTGTTAGGTTTGAAATGTAGTCATAGAAACTTTAGGAACTGTGTTATGTGTGACCATAGGAACCCTAGTATTGTTAAGTTTGAAATAAGCTAACCATAGAAACTTCACCAGGAACTTAACTGGTTTTCTTATGTTTTGTTTCAAGAAACTAAGGAAACCGTCATGGACACCAGTTTGCTGCTTGGGAACCCCCTTACCCTTCCCATCTGGATTTGAGTATCGAGGATTCCAGTCAGTAGAGCTAACTGAAATTGACCAATGATTGTTTTTAAAGAAGAATATTGATAAGGTGATATAATCAAAAGACCAATCATTATAAAGGTTAAATTTAAGAGCAAGCATAGTATGCATTTTTATGTAAAGAGCTTATGTAATAATGACTCGACAGAAAAAGTTTATAAAAACTGATGAATTTAATGTTAAGCTGGACATGCCTTTGGAGGAGTGATCCCCCGTGTCCCCAGCGCTGCAATAAACAAAGTGCCTGCTTCTTAATGTCACATCGGTGTTAAGGAGTTTTATTCCGGATTTCGATAACAGTTCCGCTGTCTTTTTTAGATCCCAGCTTTCCACTGTGGTTTTTCGTGAGTTGGTGTCTGTAGTTTGACTTCAGTGCAACTGGGGACAATATGTCGAGGGGGCTGAGTGACGGGGATAGGGACTTCATAACGCCTTAAAGACGGATGCTTACGTGGGACCAGGCTTTCTGCCCGAGGAAGGAAGCACGGCTGACATCAGTTGGAAGGAAAGCAAGCTGGAGCATTGGCCGAGAGCCTGGGCTGGAAACTGGAGGAATCTGGAGGAAGACAGAAATCTGGTGTCAGGACTGGGACCACTGTGAAGCTGGGAGAGGGGGAAGAAATGGGGCTCTGGTGTGACTGACCTGCAGGTGGAAGAGGTGGCTGGAGATGGCATGTGGTGGAGGCTGGGAGATGGAGGGCAATGCCCCTCTGCACCAAATGGCCTCAGATCTGCTGCTGCTGTGTTTAAACCCCTCTATCAACACAAAAGAGCACAGCGCTAATAATACCAGCCACAGTCATGAGTTTTTCTTCCCGGGTTCGCTTAGAGAAAATGCATAATTTAATTTTTCATTTGAAATAGGCCCTCCTGCTCAACAGTTGCGGGCTGAGGATGACTGGGAAGGCAATTTTCTTTTTTAAACCAATTTCTTTTGAAAAGCAAACAAAGGCTATTTATATGTCAAATGAGAATGCTGGTAACCATTTAAACACGTGGAGTATTGGCTGTTTGCTCTAAATATAGCAGATGCAATCGCTCACTTTGTTCCTACTGTCAGGAATAGATCCCAGCTCGGGCGCTGATGCTGGAATGTGCGAAGGAGCCCGGGGGAGCCCAGGTCCCGCTGAGCAGATCCCTGCAGGGAGGCTGGTGGTATTTATGGTCCTTGGCTGAGCCAAGCAGGAGGTACAGGATGCTGCGTCCTTTGCATGCAGCTGAGCCAAGAGGTTCATTTCTGTCACTTTTTATGGGCTGTTTCTAAAGCGAGACTTGATTCAGGCTCCGTGGGGGACACTTTCCTCTGTACTGTGCTGGTTTTAACTCTCCCCTTGACTTTATGGAGGAGGGCGGCTAATTGCTAGGCTGCTGGACGCCTGCCTCTGATGGCTGAGTCAGGTAGTTGTTAGAGCAGGTGACAACACATAGATACCATTCAGCCGTACCTCAAGTGCTGCCAATCGGCATTTCTTTGTGCCATGCAGTTCCCATTTGGGGTCATGTGTTCCCACAGCAGCTGGAACACACAGCTTTGTCTGGTTCCTCCCTGTCCCTGCCTCTCACCTTCTCTTTCTCGTGGGAACAGCTCCTCCAGCTCCCTCAGGTGACCCATCTCTGTCATTTGGGGCTTGTCATGTCTCATGGCAAGTCCAGGGGAGAGCGAAGATGTTTTGTGGTAGGGTTGTGGTTCAACAGGCTCCTCCATCACTGAAGATGCTGGTGAATTGGTTGGAGGAGACTGTGTGGTCACCATTTGAGTGTCAACCTATGTGAGTGACACAGTAAAGCTGTTGTCTGTACTGTGACAGCGTGTCCATATCCCTGGTGAGGACTGCGGGGAGAGGTGAGACCCAGCTGACAGGTCTGGCAGGGAAGAGAAGACATACTTTTGGGCATGCAGAAGAGTGTTGACCTCAGGTGAGGAGCAGTGCTGATGTACCCTAATCTTCACCTGCCCTCGTGAAGCTCCAAGCTGTGAGACCCTTGTCCCCATGGGGTGACTGTTCAATGACCTGGGTTACATCCTTGTGATGCAGTTCCTAGCAGATATCACTAACAACATGGTCTTCCCCGTCCACATCACTTCGCAGTCCTGTCAAGGTCTCCATCTCGGACGGAAGGGCTGTATGTCTGACCATCTGCTGTTCTCATGTGGAGCTGGTGTTGGTTTGCAGTTCTTCCTAATTGTCAGTCTGGATTTTTTCACCCCCTGTCAGTTCCTCAGCAGAAGGGTTTGAATGACCAACCTATGAAAACTCCTAGTGAGGCAGCTAAAACATGAACAAAGATGCTTAGTGTTGAATAAAAATAGTAATTTCCCCCTGGATTTGGTAATAAACCTGAAGTGCAAATGATCGACCTGTTCCTCGCATTTGATTGTGGCTTTTTGTATAATTCACTTGCTGGACAGCCGGTTTCTGAAATGTGCAAATGTCTCCAAACCATCTGATCTCCCACATCTTAAAGCCATCATGTACAGTTATTGCTCACCCAAACATTTGGTTAACCCATTATCCTTAAAACCAGCTGATCCAATAATCCATTTTGTTATTGCCTGTTTCCTTTACAATACCGATGCTACTCTTCTTTCTGTAATTTCTATACTAATTGCACCTCTTGTCTGCTTCCAAAGGTAACTCTTGAGGGATTTACCACCAGTTATTTAATTCAGCACCAGGTGACTCTGTGCCTTTCACCATTTCCTTACAATGACTTGACGTTTTTATCTTGATGGTCTGGCATTTCACTGGGCTCTGCTTCTCACTGCCGGACCATCTGGAGCTTGTTGTGCTGTTGCCACCAGCTCTGTTACCATGTTTTACTATGTGGCTATCACCAGGTTGAACTTTATCTCTTCCTGCTGCTCCTGCACTGCATCGGCAGCCTGAATTTTCTGTTTAAGTCTTGCTAAGCTGCCGTGGTGGGATAAGTCTGTATTGCTAAGTTGGGAAGGTGTTGTCAGGGTTGTGGCCACCTGGGGCGGGGTGATAGGAGTGAGAAATTACAGCTCCAGCCCTTGGCTGTGGTCAGCCGCTCAGAAATGTTGGACCTTTTCATTAGGTTGTGGCTGTGATCCTGCAACTGCTCAGGTTCCTGGCCAAGATTCCCCCTAATTTTGACCAGATAGGAATTTCACCTCGGGCTCTGCCCTCTCTTGAGCCCTGGCATCATTCAGGGACCGTTTCAGGGCACTGGTGTCCCAGGCTTCTTGGGGGTGCTGATGGGAAATGCATTCAAAGCACCCCAGTCCCTCCTGGAGCCCACCGTGCTTTGGCAGAGCCACTGGCTGCTGGGGAAACTCCGCGGTGGCCCATCTCGGGGCTGCCATGGGGAGGAGGGCCATCATCCCATGGCCCAGGACATGCCATCCTCAAGAAGAGTGGCTGCCTCTCCCAGGGAGCCCGGCATACAGGACAGAGCCGTGGACGAGAAGGTGGCACAAGAGGTTTGGCCAAGCTGCTTGTAGCTCCGGGTTGGGTGTCGGAGCTGCAGGGCATTGGCCCGGCCATGTAGGTCAGCACTTTGGTGCACCAAGCGTCGGGGGGAGAATGGGGACAACTCAAGGGCGCAGGGAGTGTCCAGCGATCTCGTGATGTTCACTGATGCCACCCCACCGCTGAGCAAACACGGAGGCTGGCCCAGGCTGCGTGCCACCCCGGGGGAGGCAACCAAGCTAGTGCGCGGGCAAGGGGAACACGGAGGGCTTCTTGCGCAAGGTCAGCTACGCAGAAGCACGGATCCAGGAAAACAGGCAGCCGGATCAGCCGTAGGCTCCAGCCTGGCCCATCTCTGGGCGCAAGTGGCTCTGAAGCTCGCTGTCTCTGTCGGGAAGTGCTGTGCCCGTGGGGCATCTCAGGGCGGTGGGTCCTGGGAGCCACCAGTCCCTGCAGGGTCCCACCAGTTCATCCCAGAGCCAGGCTCGAGCGCTCCCAGCCTCAGTTTCCACCCAGTGCGAAGGGGTAAAAGTCACCTCACAGGAGCAAGGCAGGAGCTTGGTGTGTGAATTTGGGGTGTCCCTGAGGAAACCTACCCCTGCAGAGGGAAGTGCCCTTGTTACCACTGGGCAAAATCAGCCCCGAATCCCTGCTGGCTCTCACCTGCAGCACGGTGACTTAGCAACATCCCTGCCATTATTTACAAATAATGAGTTAGCCACAAAACACGTGCCACGAAACACATGAGGCAGCGGCGTTTGTCCTCTCAATATGCAATCACGGCCTTGAAGCAATGCTGCAAGAGCTTGAAGCAGTGCCCAGTGCCTGGCCCGGGCAAGGATTTCTTCCCTGACCTCCTGGATGCACACCCTGCACGTTGGAAAGGTGATGGAGTGGGACAGCACATATGTGTGCATCCCTGGGCACACACATCCCTGTATGCATCCCTGTGTGTGTGTGTGTGTGTGCATCCCTGTGCTCCTGCATCCCTGTGTGTGTGCATGTGAATCCCTGTGCTCGTGCATCCGTGTGCGTGTGCATCCCTGTGCTCGTGCATCCAGAGCAGCGCTGCCCTGCGCACGGGCACAGTGCGGGTTTCACAGTTTGCTCTCTTCAGAGGACAGACTTGTCAAGGTAAATTTATCTGGATGCACGTAGCAGAGACTTGCTAATGAGGCTGCATTAGGGACTTTATTGAAATCCCTGCTCCCTTTCTTGGTGTAGTTCTTATTCTGCTAAAGTGGGTCAGGCTTTGTTTGTGTGTTTGTCAGGTTCTCTTCAAGTGTGTCAGGAAAAGCCATTACCTGATGTTTGAGCACTTCAAAATGTCGCTCTTTGGTTACTTAATGCAGGGGGAGAGGAAAGGAGCTTTGTTTGGACTTTGTTTTGGCACCACTGAAAAGGCATCAGGTTAAGATTTTAGCCTGTCCTTTGCTCGAACTGCAAATACCATTTTGCTATAATTGGCCTAATTACTGAAAACAGACAAATTTTACATGGGCTTTGCAAGATGAATCAGGTGTCCTTGAAGAATACACTTTTATTTGCCAGAGCAGTGGGTTTCTGGGGCAGCGCTGGCGTCATGGGAGACACATCTCTCTTGCAAATCAAGGCACTGGGAGATGGAGAAGTCTCCATCCAGCTCCAGCGAGAAACCATTTAATCCTTCTCCTGACCTGGGGAAAGGTGCATTTCTGCAGGACTATGGCCATGGCGAGAGCAACGTTTTGGTAAGCCTTCCTCCTCCTGGCCCTGGGCTCCCTTTGGCAAATGCAGCTGAGCCTGGACCCCCAGGGTACTGCTGTCCCCCCCACCTGGAGCAACCTGTCCCCCTCCTCGGCCGTGACGGCAGCCCTTGCCTGTTTTTGGGGCTGGCAGCCCGCGGGGCAGCTTGTCACGGTCACTTATCCCTGGCCCCAAGAAGCCCTGTTTGCCAAGGGTTTAATGTTTAGCTGCTAATAAACAAAGCGTATCAGAGAGGTTTTGCTGACCAGGTAGCTAAACTTTCCTGGGAATTTTGCTGGCTCTTGCAGCACAAACAATGCCAGGATCTGGTGGAATGCTTGCCTCGGATAAAGTTTTCAATGGAAAATGGCCTGGGTTTTCCTAGAGCAGGCTCCCCGCACCCCTCCAGCTCCCCCTCCCTCGCTCCTGGCCATCCCTCAGGCATCAGCTGGTGATCCAGTGCTCAGCCGCATCCCATCCTGCCCAAAAGCTTTCTCACCATCCCAGCCCTGCTCTGATTTATCCAAGGAGGAGTTGTTTATCAAGCTGGGATTGGTTTGGAGTTTTGGCTCTGAGCCGCTGTCCGGGAGCAGGGCTTGCTTCATTCTAGCGGTGTCAAAATAAAGTTTTCAAATAATGTCAAGGGGGAAAAGAAGAACCCTCTTTGTTGCCCTGACTTGAGAAATGAGTGAAGTTGTCCTTTATGCCTTTACCCCATAGGCATTTCTCAGCCAGAAGCCTAACTTTTTCCTCCAAAGGAATGTGTCCTAAAGCCCAGCTCAGCAGCTGCTGCCCAGCTCAGTGACCATCGGGTGCCCACGGCTCAACCCAACCTGGAGCCAACTTTTGCCCATTTCTACCTTGCGGATAAAGCTGAGCCCAGCCTGCCTTCTCCTGCGACAGCAGCCGGCACAGAGCGAGGTCGGAGCATCACGCGAAGCAACTCAGTCCATAACACCATCTTCTAAACCCAGCGTGGCTCAGCCCATTTCATCATTAATCGGAATGCAAACAAATGTCATTAGAAAGGGGCATTTGGCTTTCAGGTAGACACTTGCACGTCCTTGCTCTTGCTCCTGCGCAAAACCAGCCCTCCTGGCACTGCAGGAGGCTCTTCAGATGCTCCAGCTGCGTTTTTGCTCTTCCTCTATAGCAATGGCAGCTCCTGGCAAGGCTGGGCGCCGGCGTCTCTCCTGCCCAGGGATTACACCAGGAGCTGGCTGCTGGCCGGCCCGTTCCGGCATCTCTCAGCAACTGCAGAGATAATTGCCATAAGTCTAATTGTTCCTGCTGGATAATGAGCATTTTGCATCATCATCCCCAGCTGCCGAGAGCATCATCTCAGTTGCTATTTCAGGGGCGGAAAGTGGCTCCTCTGAGCCAGGAAAGGCTGAACCAGGCTGGATCCGGCCACCTGAAACAAAGCCCCCGCACCGAGCCCCCGCTGACAGCAGTGCCGGTTTGCGAGTGTGCTTTGGGACAAGGTGCGGACCAGGAACTATTCCCAAGAGGCAGCCTGGACACGAGGGCGTGCAAATGTGGGATTTTCAGCATGGGGATGAAACACAGCCAAATCCCCAGGGAGTCATGTCTCCAAAGGGGCTTCTCCCACCCGGACACAACATTGTCCCTGTGGGATGCAGAGGGCTGAAAATGCACATGCACACTCATGGGCATGCACGCACATGGATGCACACAAGCATACACGCATGCAGGCATGCACGTCCATGTGAACACACACGCGTGTGTGTTGGGGGGTACACACAGAGCTACTCCTATGCCAGGAACTCCCAGTCCTGTTTCCCTGCCGACCTGGTGGGCTCCTGGTCCAGCCTTCCCCTGGTGAGGGCTGTGGTTTGAACCTCTCCTTTGCACAAGCGCTGGTGTCCATGAGCTCTGGAGAATGGAGGATCTCTGAGGTCCCTCTTTTATTCCCTTTGCTAAATTTTATAATGTTTTAAACTAGCTAACAGGCTCATAAACTGGGCAGTTGCAGGGGGGAGCTGGCAGATGAGCAGACAGAAACCTCCTCCCCTTAGAAACCAAGGAATAGCCTTTACAGTCCATGGTTGCTGCTCGGTGTAACGAGCTGTGTGTGTTCTCAAACACATCATATTGCTTTCGGTCCGGTGGTGCCCCTCGTTTTGGGTGATGCTGTTGCAGACCGCAGAGCTTGCTGCAGCTTTGCCACGCCGTAGCACCAGGCAGACCTGCTCCATGCTGGCGAGACACGCAGCCTGGGACTGCAGTGAACGTTACCCTCTCCCCTGGAGCAACAAGGTGGATGAACCAGCCACAGGGCAGAAACCCCTGACTGAGCATTGATTTCTCCTCCACCAACGAGCGTTCTGCAAGACTCAGGAACCCACCACCTCCCAGGCAGGGCCGACAACGGCCGAGGCTGCTCTGATGCACGAGGCTCGCTTGGCAGCAGAAGCGAGCATTTGAGCTAGCCGAGAGCGCGGTGCTTTGCTCCCTGCAGACCGTCCAGCACCTGGCATAGGTGCTGCTGGTAATTGCTCGGTGCCGCAGGGTGTATTGAGTAGCCAGCTGTGGGATTCCTGCTCTGCTTATGCTCAAAATCATATGGTTTTGGGGCAGCATCAGCAGAGGCTCCCCATCCCATCCCGTCCCGTCCCATCCCATCCCGTCCCATCCCACAGCTCCCATTCCATCCCATTCTATCCCATCCCAACCCATCCCATCCCACCCCACAGCTCCCAGCACAGCCCTGCGCTCTGCACCTTACTTGTTTTTTATTTATTCTCCACAAACCATGAGGCTGCAGCCGATTGTCAAGTGCAAACCCTGTTCTCAGAGCAGCACACCTTGAATTAACCCTCTGGGCTTTTTGGGCTTGCAGAAACTTTTGAACACCATTTTTGCCTCCCCTGCTCTGGAGATTGCATGGCCACAGTCCAGTGGCAAGGAGGCAATGCTGGGCATTGGGGTCCATGCTCTGCTGCCTATGCCCTGCGACTGCGGCCAAGCTGCCTTCACCATACGCTACCTTGGCTGCTGGAGGGGGTTTGAGGAAATCAATGTGGCATAAAGATGTAAGGCAAAAGGGTTTTGCTGCAAGGTTGTCACTTGTGCCGCTAACGTCATGCACAAGTCCCTGGAAACGGGTTCGCAAAGGATGCTGCTGAGCATGCCTTGAGAAAGGGTGATTTGTGGCTTGAGATAAGTCCCATGAGCTGGCTGGGAAAGGAGAGAGAGAAAAAAATGTGTCAGGGCAAGAGAAGGGAGAGATAAGCAGCGCATCTGGGCTGGGAGCATGAAGCCGTCAACCTCCCTGGCGCCATGGGGCTGCCGGGTGGCCGGATCCGGGCCATGACAGCCTTGGATGGAGCCAGCCACGTGGCAAAGCTTGCTTGCTGGCAGAGCTTGGAAAAAGCCGTATGGGAGCCCTCTGCCAAAACCCTCTGGCTACAGAGGGCAGGGAGGAGGTAGCCCCATCCAGGGACCTGCTCCGGCTCCCAAGGGCTGTGAGGGGAAGGGGCGATGGAGATGGGTCCCCCCAACCCCACGCAACCTGCACCCCACTCTCTGCCCCGCTCTGCGCTGCCTTTCATATCAGCTCAAGCTTTTGGGGCTGGGGTAGGTTTTGTACTGAAACAACCGCTGCTGCTGCCCAGAGTGGGGTTTTGGGTGACAGAGAGAAAGCACTGTCCTCAGGAGCCAGCTGGGCCCTCGTGGCTGATTTTGCGTGTTGTCTTCTAATTGCAGTTCTTCATGTTCTCTCAAAGCAAAAGGCTGAATTAGCTGGAGGACGGGAAACGTGGGGAGCCAGGAGCAGCCTCCGGAGCTGATGGCGAGGGGGTGGCCGCTCAAGGGCTGGGCTGCGGCTCCTGCTTTTGCAGGATTCTTTCTCCCCCCCGCACCAAACCAGCTGCTGGTATTTCTCCTGCCACCATCACCATCCTTCTCCCTTGGTGTGCTGCATCTGCTTGGGCATCCCGGGAGGAAAACCGGGCACAGGCAGCAGCTTCTCACTCCAACCCCACCACTGCTGCACCCCTGCAAGCACACAAACACGTTTCTCTTCTGCCAGCTCCATATTTGCAGGCACTGTATATACAGTATAATCCACCCACAGGGTACCCAGGCTGTACTTGGCTGGGAAGGACAGAACATCCTTGTGATTCGAAAGGTCAAAACGAATGTCAATACCCTGTCGGCTTGAGTCAGCAAGAATGCCAAAGCTGCCTTGGGGACACAGGGTGCTCGGAGGGACGGTCACGGCTGTTGGGTATGCTGCTCCCTGTACAACAGGCACGGAGCCCCCGAAAAAGCGCTCTGCTTGCTGCAGGACTGGGCAGGGCAACTATCCCTAATAATAATAATATCATGGTGTGCAAACAGCTTTGCCTGCTCAGCCCAGAGGTCCCTGTACCCCCTCTCCACTCCTGGAGAGTGAGGGGATAAGCAGGTTGTGATGCCCCTCCACAACATCCTCCCAGCTCCCTCCAGTTTCTGGCTCCAAAGCCCAGCCCTGTCTCTTTTCCAGGGCTCCCGTGCAGGATTTTCCTCCCAGGGCTTGGCTGTAGAGGCTGGTCCAGGTCCATGGGCAAAACACAGCCGTTTGCTCTGGGATCCAGAGGGCAGAGAGTCCCGGAGAACCCCAGGCTGGGAGTAGCTTCCCAAGGCTCAAGGCTGGAGCAGGACCAGGACCAGGACAAGCATCTGCTCCCGTTGGACCTCCTCATCCTCCCCGATGGAGAGATACTGCTGTCGCTTTGAGCTGGGTTGGAGGAAACTCGGCTTGGGCAGACAGCTGGGATTGATTTCCAAGTAACAGAGGTGCTCGCGTGTCCCTTGAGCTCCTGTCCCTGTGCCTAACAATTTTCTCTGCTAATAATCTCCGCTGAGCAGGCAGCAGCACATGCATGCACCGAGCACGGGGACGAGGGGGATAGTTCAGAGCCTGACGTGGCGATGGCAGGGCCACGCCGCTGTTCCTGCCATATAGACCCTTTGCATTTCTCCCCAACCCATCCCAGCAGGAGGGCTGCCCACGAAGCCCTCGATGCTGGCAGCACCAGCCCCTCTAACGATGGCCCCGTCTAACGAGAACAAAACCTTCTTAGGTTTGGAGAGGGATTTGGAGTTGAATTAGGAAATCCTTCACGGTGGCTTTGGAGCTTTCGGGGCTGTGCTGGGCACAGGGGGTCCGTGGTGTGGTCCTCCCGGACACAGCATTCCCACGTATCTTCGGTCTCCCCATGCAGTGCAGGGAGCCGGAACGAGAGCATCAATTCACCAAACACAGATTGTTTGGAGATTGCAAGATTCTCCAAACATGGGCTTTTTAGGGAGGCCCCTGGCTCTCACCAGCCTGGCGCTGCTGGCAAGCAGCATTGCAGCCGGGCAGGAGCAGCGGCACGCGTCGGTCCCGGCGTGTGCCGAGGTCGGGACGGGCAGCAGGAGCTGGCAGTGCTGCCCAGCCTGGCAGGGCTCTCATGGCCCCGACCTTTCTGGCTTTGAAAACACGATGGGAACAAGACGCACTTTTGTTTTCAGGTCGGGAGCTGGAACAGGACCTTCGGGCTGTTCCTGGGATGTTACGGCATCCTGGCTGTTGCGGGGGGGGACAACACCCCTCTCCGACACCCCGAACGCAGCAGGCAGCCTCGCTGCACCCTTGCTCTGTTCCCATTTTGTCCTTCGGTGGCAGAGCCCAAAGGTCTCCCCGTCCTCTCCTGCAGCCATGCTAGCTGGGGGTGCTCCCCCAGGGCCACCGGTGGGGACGAACAGCTCTGGCAAAGGGACAGCCTTCATCTGGAAACCCCACCGGCTTTCACCACGGCTCATGTGCGTGGTGAGCCCCGGGGAGGTCAGGGAGTTTGTGCCGCTGCTCGATGCAAAACATGACTGTTGCCCTCAAGTCACACAGGGCACTGAACTAGAAAACCAGCGTACAAGGAATGCGGGTGCCCCCACCTTGTCTCACCTCTAAAACCCAGCTTGTGGCCACCAAGCAGCCACTGGCCAGTGACCCCAGACCATGCTGTGGGGACACAGCTGGGGACAGCAGGGCAGGGAGTGGCTGTAGCTTGCAGCAAGGTCATCACATGGGGAAAAATGCGGGTTGAGGCCCGCATCCAGCCACGAACAGCATCGGCTGGTCCTTACCTGGGGACCTTCAAGTCGCAGGAATTAGGGACAATATGACCCTGCACCACCAAAATTAGGAAGATGCCCTTGGGGAGCCTCTCCCCGCACAGGGCTGGCACCGGTTTGCTGCTTGGTATATTGACCAAGAGGCAAGCAGGCAGCAGGTGATGAGGGTATTTTTTTCATCTAGTGCGGAAAGGGCTATTTCTAGAAGAAAATGCAAATCACCGCATCCCCCCGATAGTTGGTGGAGACCTGGCACCTCACGGTCACCCACTGCCTGCCCCGGAACAGTCCCAAGGACAAAAAGCTCAGTGTCTTTCTGCTTCCTGGCCCCACTCCTTATCAACCTCCCACATCCACAAATGGAGAAATAATCTGCCGGGTTCCTGTATAAGAGATTGCGGAGCCAGCCAGTGATGAGAAATGACACGGGCCCTGCCACGTCAGTGCACGCCGCAATCGCAGCTGGTGCTGAGGCTCCCCCAGCACTTCCCGGCAAATCCCTGGGATGTGCCCGATAACTCCCCGGGAGCCACTCGTGCTCGCCTGCCAGGGTTGCCTGCCACTCTCGTGTGCCGAGAGCCCATTTAATCTTGTTGAGTGACAAATTCATGGCACCCTTGGCAGGCTCAGGCTTTCTGTGGTAGCTGTCACAGCAGGGAAACATGGTTTTTTAAAAGAAAATCAAGATTCCCAGGTAATCTCAGCAACAGACAGGGACTTGAGGAGTACACTAGGAAAAATAAAGCCTCTTCTCAACTGCCTGTGCCACAGAAAGCTGGTGCGAGGCTGTTTGTGTGTCCTGTGGTGTTTGGTCCAAAATCTCCCCAAATCCTTCTGCTGGCAGAGCTCAGCCAGGACAGGGTGGGGACAGGTCTCCACAGGCCGGGAGCTGCTATGGGGCTGGGAATAAGAGGGTTTGTAAATCGTGGGGCTGGGGAAGGAGCGGGGATCCCCCGGGGCAGCTCCATCCCTGTCCCCTTTGGTCACAGCCCCTCCGCAGCGCAGTAACACCCGGCATTGCCTTGAACCCCCCAACGCTGCGTATTCCTGTCCCCATTGCCCTGATCAGTCCTTTTTCCTTGTATTGGCATGAGGATTCACGCAGCAGCCAGGTCAGGGACCAGATCCGGCTGGAAGCATCCACCCTGCCGAAGGTTTGCGCCTCGAGTCGTCCCTGCACAGGTCCGGCTGGATCGGTGCCGCCTCGAGGTGCCGCGCTGCCAGCACCTCCTTGCTCCGGGTTCTTGTTTGTGCCTGCGGGTGATATTGGCCCTGTGAAAAACATGATCTTTGGTTTTGCTGCCTCAGGGCTGAACCGTTGCCCTTGCCAGGGATGGGTCCCTGAGGGCTGGCAGGGATTTATAGCTTGCCATGATTTATGCTGGAGGTGGAGCGGGATGGAGCCGTTGCAGCCGGCACCGAAGGCAACCAACATCAGGACTGTCCCGGCGTGACCTTACCTGGCAGTGCAGGGCAAAGCCCTGGGGACAGACAAGCATCCCCTGAGGACAGCGGTGGCATCCACAGGAGAGGTGACAGAGTGCACATGTTCAAAGTCACCGGTCCCCCTCCTGGGAAAAAAAACAGATGTGAGATTTTAAAATGCAAATTTTTGCCTCTGCTTCAGGGGTTTGCTCCTCTGCCCCTGTCCAGGAGGGACGTGGTGGGAGCTGGCACTGCCAGGAGGGACACGGGGTGACCTGAAGACAACGCAAATCGGGGCGAGTGGCAGCAGACATGGTGTTGGACTCAGGGAAATCAGCTAAGTGATATAGCAAAGCAGAGGGGGCTGTGGAAATAAGGGGCTACCGAGTAACGGGGGCCTGGGGACATCCTCCAGGCACCTCTTCTCCTTGCACCATCGCCCTCATCTGCGGGGGAGCAGGGAGAGGAGAGGGGAAAGC
Source organism: Haliaeetus albicilla (assembly GCF_947461875.1). NCBI lineage: Eukaryota > Metazoa > Chordata > Aves > Accipitriformes > Accipitridae > Haliaeetus > Haliaeetus albicilla. The sequence continues at coordinate 22,909,447 of NC_091504.1, read as the reverse complement.
AAGACCTGGGAGCCGATCCCAAATCTCAACCACTTCCCCTTGGCCCTTGGCCGTCGCCGCTCCCTTCCCGTCCGGCTCTTCCTTATCGGTACGGGGCTCCGCGGCCAGACCAAACAGCCACCCCCGCCGCCGCCGCACGTGGGGCAGCACGGGGAAGGTTGGGACCCAGACGATTAAATAAAAGCATCTCGTCTTCTGCAGGGTGTTGAAATCCAGCCCTTGGTGCCCCCAGGCAGCTCCGCTTTCCCTGCCCTCCTCCTCTCCTGGGTGAGAGGTCTGCGGTTGCTCAGCTCTGTTTAGTAACCATGGATTTTTCCCCTCCAGCTGCTTCTTTATTTTCACTGCAAAGCAATGCAGAGCCACCTTGGCTGAGAGCAGGTAAAAGCCCAGCGCTGATGCCTGCACCAGTTCAGACCAGCAAGGAGCTGGGCATCCTGCCGGGGGGGTGGGACGGGACATGAGGGGACACGGGGAGGTCCCTGCGGCAGGATCGGGTGTGCAGGGTTGGGGGCTGCCATGAGCTGGGGGACACTTAGGGTGCTGGGGCATGTGGGATGACACCAAAACCAGTGCTGGCTGGGGGACTGCTGGGGACCACCATCCTTCAGGGCATCTCAGGAGGGTCCTGGGGCCATCAGGATGGGGCTGTCCCCCTTCTGAACCCAGGGTGGAGGTGTCCCCCGCCTCCCGCATCACCAGCACCCCTCCTGGGACAGTTGGGGACAGTGGCTGGCCTTCCAGACAAAGAGCCTTTGGTGATGAAATGCCTCTTGAGCAGCTCTGAACCAGTGTGGCCAGACACACAACCAGCCCGTGCCAAGGTCACGCTCTTCCCACTGGATTTCTATCAGCCAGTGAGTTATTGCAGGAGGAAAAAGAGATGATTTAGCCTTAATTTAACGCTGCTGCAAAGAGCCGGGTGTCTCTCCCCACAGCCCCAAGCCTGCATGGGTCCAGTGTGGTGGGACCCTCACCCCACTCTCCCCTGCACCCTCCATGCATCCCTCGCTGTCTTGCTCCTGCAAGGTCCCCGCTGCCAACCCGGCGTGTGTGGGCCGGTGGGGACCCCCTGCACATCACAGACTTCTTCCAACACACTTCCCGCTCGATGGAGCCTTTCAGGAACCTGGGCAGACCCAGGACCAGCCCCGTTTTGGGTCCACCCTGGGTTCCCAGGCTGGCCCCGCTGCCCAGTCTGCCCGGGCAGAGGGAAGGCAAAGGGCTCCAGCACACACAGGCTGTGCCAGCCCTGTCCCAGTCACCGGCACTGGGAAACACCCCAGTGAGCCCACAGGATTGTACTCACAGGAGTATTACCTGATCACTGTTGCTGATAACAGCCTTTTACAGCTCTTACCTGGGCTCTCTGGGAGAAGTGAATTGGTTCAGGCTCCCACAGCCCTAAGGAAAGGGAAGGGAGGTGCAAAGAGCTAAAAATTAGTTTGGGGAGAGCCAGGGCCAGGTTGTGCCAAGCCCTTCTGCCTTCCCAGTGGGTATCAAGGCAGGCATCGCACCCTGGGAGAGCCCATTTACCTGCCACTTACCCCCCGCTAATACTTTCTGACTCCAGTGCTCATTTTCACCCAAACTGCACACAGAGGTAGAAGTCAAAAGGCTATTTCTATGCACGTCAGGAGAATTGCTGATGGAGAGGAGAGACAGCTCCTGCTGAGAAAAACACTGCAGCGTGAGCCGAGCCCTTTACTAGACACCGGAGCAGCCACCAAGTAGCAAAACTTGATGGGAAATTTGGCTTCCTTGGGCTGGCCGCTCACGGCGTTGCTGGGTTTGTTTTGTTTTGGGCTTGAGATACTGGTCGGACAAAAAAGTGCTTTGTAAGTATTGAATTAAAAGGATGATGCAAAAGCCACAGGGTGCTTTGGCTAGAAAACGTGAGCGGTTTGCAGTCGGCCCTGGCGGGGCGCAGGCTGTTTGGAGAACATGGGGTTCCTGCGATTAGCCTGCTCATATGACTCAATATATAACCACCAGTTACACACTAGATTTAATCTTGGGTCAAAAGTCATGGATAATTCAAACCACACAGAAAATGTTGATCGCATGCTTGCTGGAGCTGTTTTTTCTGCTATTCTTTTGAACAACTTCTGCAAAGCAAATGCACCCTGGCCCAGGGCCATAGTGGGTTGGCGTTACCTGTGCCACCTCCTGCCCTCGCTGGAGCGAGCTCTGCTCCCGCTCCGGGAGCTGCCCGCTCTGCCTGCATCCCATATCCAGCTTTCTGAGCCTCGTTTCATCTCATGCACTTGCTACGGGGTGAAAAAAAAAGGATGGTTCATGCCCTAAACCTCCCATCAGAAGCATAGCATTGGTCCTCAGCTATTTGGCTGGTTGTGCAGGTGACGGCAGTGAAGGTGCCCTCCTCACCCCGGATTTTCAGGGGTGTGGATGCTGCCTGCTGTGTCCCTATAGCAGATTGGGTGGCGGGCTCAGTGCATTCGATATTTCAGTCAGTTCCTCCCCAATTTCTTGTCTTGGGCAGTTTCTTTCCCGACTGAGTCATGAAAGCCACTCTTGTATCAAAAAGATGTCATGGGGATGCTCAGGAACGTCCTGCCTGATTAGGTTAATCAAAGCAGGGTCTTGATCGGGGTAAAGATCTTGTGCTCCAAAGTTTTGGTGCTGGTCGTGGGGAGCGTTGGCTGCTCCATGCACCCACAAGCGGATTGTTGCCCTCTCACTGCTTTCCAGAGGCAGCAGCCGCAATTTCTTGTGAGCTGCTTCTCTGATGATGGCTTCACTGAGCGGGGAAGGGAGAAGCCGTCCTGCAGTTTTGCAGAATACTGTCTTGCAAGGATGATTATTTGTAGGAAATGCATTGTCCTGTCTGCCAGCAGCAGCAGACGTCACTGCCCGTTTGTTGCACGGGGACAAGGGCCTGTCATGGACCACGGGTGAGCTCATCCATCACTGAACCTCCTCTGTGCCTCAGTCTCCTCTTAGGTCATTAGGAAGGATGTGTGATCCCTCCCTTCTCTTGCAAAACCCTTTGCCATGCAGCGACAGAGAGAAAGATGCAAATAGCCCCTACGAGCCAAGAAAGCTTTTCCCAGTGGGAACACGAAGGACACAGTGAAGCAGCATCGTGTCCATTTTGCAATCAGGAAAGGCAGCAAGACAACCATCTCACCCACGGTTGGGCATGATGATGCTAAACCCCATCTCTGGGCAGATCCTCCCAGTCTCCGGCTGCTCCTGCCCTCACTGTGGAGCCGGTGGCTCCAGCCCAGTAGTGCTGGCACAAACGGAGGGTTTTGCCAGCAAACCGAGGATCTGAGCCTGGGCTAGAGCCAGCCGGAGCCTGGGAGGGCTGATTCCTCTTCCCAGCCCCAGTACATCTGCACAAGGAAGAGGAAAAGCCCTTTGGGACAAGGAAGAGAAAGCACTGGAACAGGCATAAATAGCTTAGTAATAATACTAATGATAGCACTTAGCACGTAGGCAGCAGTTTGCAGAGCAGAGCGCTTTACAAACATTAATTAGTGCTGGTAGACAATTCAGCGATATGGTTCCCATTTTGCCAACTATGAAGTGCAGAGAACCGACCATCTGCTTAAACCCTCTTTAATTTAATCCTGGGGCATTCGTAGGAAAATCCTGAGCCCATTTCAGCATTGGATGAAACCGCCCGAGCGCACATGGGCCCTTCAGACCCTCTCGGAGCGCGGCAGACGCCAAACATCTCAGGAGAGGGATGTTTTGAAGGGTGTTGGTGACTGCGGGTTATGTCCGGGGCACGGAGCTGGAAAACATAGGGCGGCTGTTTTCCATGTCAATAAATACACGTGGTGTAGCCAGATTGCTGGTGGTTTCCCTAAAGACACGTTGTGTTGCTGGAGCCTTTGAGGTTTGCCAGCTGGGGATGGAGGGTTTGTTTGGGCTCTTCTCGCCTTTTGCTGGTCTCTGCTTGATCTGTGGCAGTTTTTAGGACTTTTTGGGACACCCAGTTAATTAGCAAAACTTAAAGCAGCTGTCAAGACTGATTGGGGCGAGTCAAGTGGGTTAAAGCTGTACCTGGCACTCAGCCCTGTGGGGTGGCTGTCCCAGCCCTGGACACATGTGTGGGCACAGGACATGGCAGCCAAGGATGCCTGGTACTAGCATAAGCTAAAGCTGCTTAATTTAGGGTATCCAGTGTTTTTTTTTTCTTTAAAGATACCTGCTTTGTATTGCACAGCAAACATCATCTCTGCAACACACGCTGCAGTGGAGTTTTGCTAAGGATGGGGATCAGGGCTGGGGGCTCAGCCATGGGGCTGGAAAAAAGTTTAATGCTAACATGAGCCAGATGCAGGAGCAGCACCCAAAAACACCCCTGGGGAAATGCAGATATTGCAGGGTGTCAAGCCAGGAGGGCGAGCAGCTGCGGGCAGCAGCCAGCCGGCACTGGCACAGTTCGGTTGGAAGCAAAGCTGCTATCGTACCTTGAGACGGCAGCACAAACGGCGTGCGGGGCGTGCAGCCGCGCATGGTGTTTTTCTGCAGCTTTTACTCCCTTCCATGGATAATTTGCAGGCAGGAGAAGAGGTAGATGAAAACACAGGGGATGGGAAAGGCCAACCCTCCTGCAAGGAGATCCCCTTCCACTTCTGCAGCAGAAAAACATGTTTGTCTGCTCTTAAGCTAATATTGAAACCTGCAGTCCTTTCCCAAACACTGCATTTAAATTTCCCACTGCATATGAACTCATCAACCTTACAGACGGAAAACCCTGCTCAGCTATGGCACTGGCTAGTTTTCTCATGCTGATTTATTAGGATTAATGGCTTTTTTTTTATTAGGTATAGATTTAAAAGTCTGTGATGATGGAATTTTTCCTCCTCTCTGGGCAGATGGGTCCTAACACAGAGCATACAGGAAAGGGTCAAGTAGGGCTTACAATGAATTTTATTTCTTCTCCAGACAAAAAAGCTCCCAAACCACTTTGTCCCTGACTGAGCACACCACATATCTCACTGAAATCCCTTGCTGAGCTGAGCTGGACTTGCAGCTACATTGCAATTACGCAGATGCTTAAGTGCTTGGCTAAACCAGGACCTCCCGCCTGCTCACCATCTCCAGGGCCTTTCCAAATTATCCCCTAGCCCAGCCACATTTTGGGTCCAGGATGGTGCAAATGGTCCAGATAATACTGGTTTCAGCAAGATCCTCTAAGCTCAGGCTCAAGCTCGCCCTGCACAGCTTGGGCTCTCGCTCGGTTTTGCCTTACGGATGGCTTCCCTGGGCAGCTCCCATGTCCTGTCTCCACACCAGGTTGCCTTGTTCAGTGTCTGATTTTAATTTCTCTCAATCAGGAGCTGGGCCCGAGCAATTACATAATAACGAGCTATTCATCCAGAGGGAGAGCACGGATCTAGGTTAATTGGTCTGACAATTGAACCCAATCCTTTCCGGTTTTGCCCAGTTTTCCTTATTTTTCTCTCCTTCTGCACAATATCTGCAAAGCTCTCAGCCTCGTTAATTAAGAAGGTAACTTCACCCCGAGGGCTGTTTTGTTCTCCCCTCCCTCCTTCAAAAGCAAGAATAGAAAAAGCAGCAAGAATTAGCTAGTTTGGGATGAAGCAACCATCTCTGGGCAGGACGGAGCCGGTTGGGTCTGACGGGGGTCAGACCGCATCAAGCTGCTGCTGTTCTCCTGGGCTTTGGGGAAACAATGCTGCACACCGAAAGCAGGTGCTGGACCAGAAACGCTCCTCCCGGCACGTTTGATGTGTTCGATAGACACATCGCAAAGCTGGGCAGCGCAGAAAACAGTGGAGTCCCCAGGGCTGGATGGGTGCTGGGTTGTCGCTGGGGCTGCAATGCTGCAAATTTGCAGGGAGAGATGCAGAAGGGTTTATGGCTTCTTGGGAACAGGCAGCCCTAAACGTTCTGGCACTTCTGAAACCCTTTTAGCCAACAAACAGTGCTGCAAAAGCCCCGTGCACGGGGGTCCAATGAGAGGGGGATGCTGGACTCCGGCATCATGCTCCAAGGCCACGCCAGGCTGAGCAGACATGAAGCTTTGCCCTTTTTCGTGGACTCTTTGTGGTCTTTATTTATGAACACCCAAAAGTAGGGGCCCCATCACAGACCCATACCGATCGGGGTGGGACAACTCTTCTCCCTATTTTCCTATCACCCGTAGGTGTGGGCAGTCTCAATCCTGCTATATATGAAGTAACTATAACATATTTTGTGCCTCCACTTTCATCATCTGAAAAGTTGTCGGTAGAGATCCATTTTGCACCAAGGAGGTGCTGGACAAGTGAGGTTTAGAGTCAGACATGTTTCCTAACAGGCTGCTATGTCTTGCAGAGAATAAACTGGTATCTGCAGAAAGGAGCTCCATTGCAAGGGTGAAGCAGCCCCAACATGACAGCGCTTGTGTCCTGAGCTGCAGCTCAGGGCTGTGCGTGGCCGGGCTGCGGCTGCCACCTGCACCAGTGCCCGTCCCCAGGAGCCATCCCGGGAGCACTTTTCCCATGATAAAAAAGGATCCGTACGAGATGCAGGAGCGCGAAGCACCGCCGTGAGACTGCGCTGCTGGGCTGGAAAGGGAAAACCTGTAATAAAACAGGCATCCAAGGCATGCGTTTGTTTTTCCAGAGGCTGTGGGGAGGTCTGGGGCCGAGAGCAAAGGCGATGCCTGCAAGAGGAGGGGGTGGTAACACCTGAAAACCTTCAGGGACCTGCTCCCTGCGATGCTTCCTCAGGGCTGATGGAGTCATAAACTGGCGCAGCTGTAACTGGGAGGGGAAGCAAGCAGGGCCCTTGGGCAGGATGGGGCACAGCAACCCAGCAGCCCCCGCCGGGTTGGGGTGATGAGCCAGGTGGTTCCCAGCTGGTGCCCAGCCAGAAGCTTCATGCAGGCGGGCACGGTGCCGTAAAGGGTAACACAGGCAGCAGTGATCCCAGCCCCACCGGGGTGCAGAGCTGGCTGAGAGCAGGCACCGGCTGCCGCCTGCTCCCAGCCGGTGCCTTCAGCACCGATACGGTGGTGATGGCGCTGAGCCTCGCTTGGGTGACATTGGCAGCGTGTGCAGGTGGCTTTGCAGCACTAAGAGCAGCAGGTCGCTGCCTTTCCCATCCCTTCACCTGGGAAGGACTCGCTTCGTGCAGCACGAGCTGCTCCCTGTTCGTAGCGCATCCTCCGGCACGCACAGCGGGGCCCCCTCGCCTCCCCTTTACTAAACAGAGGCCGATTCCTGACATCCACAGCTGCCTCCTGCTGCATATCCCAGCACCTTTGGGAGTTTCCCAAAGTCTGCCGGCGTTTTGGAGTCGTCCCCAGGAGCCGTTGGATGACTCACCGCCATCACCGCAAGCGTTGAAGGCAGCGCAGGTGCTGCCCAGCTGAGGCTCCCACTGGGCTGGCATGATGGAAACACACCACAGGCACCGAGCAGGTCACGGGGGACCTGTGGACCTTGGGGACAGCCAGCTATGTTTCCATAGACCCTCAAGTGCTCTCACTCGGTATCTCACTAACAGCCTTTCAGTTATTGCTGTTAATCTCCCTTCCCTGGATCTTGAGAGACCAGATGCGGCTCCAGTCCCGGCTACCTGGAGATGCTGAACGTTGACTCTGGGACATGGGGGATTGGACCCAGACACAGCCAAGGCAAGTTTCCCCCAAAATCTGGCAAGTTAGAGTTTAAAATAGTATGTATTCAGAGTAAGTCTGTTCTGGGAGAGGAGCAGCACCATTTCCCCAAAGTGCCCTCTCCATCCCAGGAGCATTGCTGGTACCACCAGCTGAGGATTAGCGGGCGGTCGAGGGAGCCGGGGATGGGGATGGGCTCAGACCCATCAAGGGTGGCTGTGGGAGCGGGATGTGCAAGCTCAGCTCCACGGGTGTCTGCCCATGGGGTGGCCTGAGACCAGTGTCCTCCCCTATGACAGGTATTTATGGAGCTGGACGGGATCCCTGGAGCCCTTGTGTCCGTGCTCCAGCGGCTGCAGGACACCAGGGCTGTATGAGATCGTGGTCAGACCCTTCCCCTGGCTGCATCCCTGCTCCAGGACCATGAGCTGGGAACCTCCAGGAGGAACCTCCAGGAGAGAGCAGCTAGCGGGATGTTGCTGGCAGGTTTGGTGGTTGATGGGAACAGCAGGCGATGTGGCCTCATGCTCGGGGTTGCTGGTCCCCGTGGTGCTCGCGAGTGCAGCGTCAGCAGCATCAGCGGCTGGTTTTTGGCAGCTGTGAACCCTGGCCCCACATTGCCCACAAGCCTGGCCCCGGGGACACAGGGAGAAGGTGGCATGCTCACATCTAAACACAACATGTTCCACAAGCATGTTTATTAACACAGTCAAAAATAAACTGTTTTGCAGGATTTTTGCCAGAAGGATGGGCTTAACATGTGGAGCCTTGAAGGACATGAGAAAGCTGATGCAGCCCATCACCATGGGCTCTGATTTGGCCTCCCCAGCACTGCTGGGGCAAAGGAAGCTTTATTTCTCTCTGGGGAGTACATTACTTAAGTCCTTGTGTAACAAATAGAGAAGCAAAGCCCATTAATCCTGCCGGGAGGGAGACGATATCGAGCTGCTGGGGGACAAAGGGACGGCGAGAGGAAACCACCAGAAACCACCCCAGTTCTGCCTGCCCTCGGCATCCCCAGCTCTGCCCCACACAATGGGCTCCAGCTTCAGGGTGAGCGGGAGGAAAAAGCAAAATAACGGCCCTGGGTCCTTGGGGGATTTCAGGCTTTCAGGGACAGGATGAACAGTCTCAGCCCTGGGAGAGCTGTGGGGTCCCGGGGGGGGAGCAGGGGCAGAGCCGAGCAGGGAGGTATGGAGGAGGAGGGGGGATGCCCTGAGTTGCCAGGGGACTGCAGCCTGCATTTTTTCCAGGGGTATTTTCTATATGGACCCTATAGATCCCCAGTTCCTCTTCTGACCCACAAGTTTTTCATGCTTTCGCCCATCTCATTCTCTGCCCCATCCCGCTGGGGGGGAGTGAGCGAGCGGCTGGGTGGGGGCTTAGCTGCTGGCTGGGGCCAACCCAGCACATTTCCCCAGCGCCTGCAGCTGCAACTGCTTTCTCCGTACCCCACGGTATTCCGGTTGGCCCTGGGTAAGCTGGGCAGTGCCCAGTGGGAGTGATGCGGAGGGCATTGGGAGCCCGGGTTGGGATAACCAAGCAGGCTGAGGGATGGATGGAGCACTGGCTCTGCGGCCAGAGGAGCCGGATTCTGCTCTACAGAGCCAGGCTGGCGGCTGCACGTTCCCACACACGATCGCACAGTCCCCTCTAGTGGATATTTCTCCTGCATCCACATGGCTGTTCTGCCCACGGTGCGCGGGCAGCACTGGGCTCAGGACCCTGGCCCTGAGCAGTGACACCAGGGCACCATCCCGTTCCTCTCCCAAAATCGGGCAGAGCGGCCCTGCAAGAGGCAAAGCCCCGGTCCGGCTGCTGCCGTGGGCTGAGCCGTCGTTGCCTCCGCTCCTTCCCCTCCTGCGTATTTGGGTGACTCATCCTCTCGCCGTCCCCTGCCCTGGCTTTGTCCCACACCACCCACCGCCCTTGCGTCAGGGCTTAGGCCAGCCAGCCCCTGCAGCCCTCGTTCTCCCCCTTCACCGAGCTTTGCACCGGCTTGGAGTTATTTGGGTATCGGCCAACGTCAGAAAGAGCTAACAAACACCCACGTGGCGACAACTTTCCGAGGGGTCCAGGCGCAAGCATCGCTCGCTCCCACCCTGCTGGGTCCTGCAAGCTTGGTCCAGCTCGGACCGGGGTGAAGGGGGCTGCTCTCGCGGTGAATTCCCTAAGGGGGTCGGGTGCTCGCGCCCCCACCCCGCTCCCGGCAGCTGAGGGGTTTCACGCAGGGGCTGCACTGGCTACTGGGCTGGCACCCAAACCTCCTGGAACTTTTCCAGTGAGTTTGGGCAATGCCGAAATTCAGTGCCCAGCCGAGGGCAGCGGTTACATGTTAGAGACGGCGTCTTTGCTTTTGACATCCTTTTCTCCACGGTCGGTGGTCCTGCTCTGGCCAGGGCCACCTTCACCCAGCAGCCCCTGGCCATGGGAAGGGTGCGAATGCTCCCACAGGCATCGGTTCAGGGTGCTCCCCTGTGCTCAGGGCCAGGGCCAGGTCACCACAACCTTTGTCCCCCTCCTCTCCGCCTCCGCCTGCCTTGGAAACTGTGCTTGTCACCCAGAAGATATGTGATATCTGCAACCTGAGGCTTTTCAAGGAGAAAAAAGGCACGCTGGAGAGCGTGGAGGAGCGGACACAGCAACAAACCCACAGCTCAGCTGCAAGCCAGCAGTTCGTGATGCTCCTCCACCAACCCTCCCTGGGCTGGTGGGGATGCGGTCCCTCCACCTTGCTCCATCTTTTACTGGGAAACATGTGGCCCTGGTCCCAGTGCCACCGCCTGGCAGCCCCAGCTCAGAGCAGAGCTGGTGTCAAACCCGCTGCCTCTGTCCCTGCGCCAGGGAAAGGACAGCGTCTCCTCCGGGGAGCTGGGATCTCCAGCGCAGGGCGAGGGTAGTGGGGAAAGAGAGGCAGCTGGGGCCCAACGCTTGCTGCCAGGCTTTGCAGGGAGCCCCAAAAAGCAGCTGCAAGGGCAGAGAGGTGCTTGTTGCCCAAACCAGCCCCGGGGCAGCTTTATGGGCCCCACAGCAGCATCCTGGGGGGGATGCACACCCAGCCCAGGCTGTGCTGCCCAAGCTGGCGGCTGAATTTCCCTGTCCCCCATGCTGCCCAGGACTCCCTGGGTGTCCCGGCTCCAGCAGGACAGCACCTCCAGCTCACGAATGCGATCCTGCTCGCACCCCGTGTCGTGTCCTGGAGCCACACCAGTGTGAGGACCACGCATCCCAGCCCCAGTGCAAATGCCCCGTCCTCCCCGCTGTCTCATGGTGTGCTGGGGCAGGTCACTGCCTCCCATGGGACACTCCTGACTCCAGTGTTGGGGAGCAGAGTCAGACCTCGTCCAGCTGCAGCCAAGCACGGCTCAGGCCCAGAAACACTCATTTCAGGCATGAGCTATGGCACAGACCATGTTTTTCCTTGCTGTAGCATCTAGGCTGGGGCTAAACTGTGGCAGGATTGGACTCACCAGTGAACAGGCTAATTTAACCTCTGACTGCTTGCAACTATCTAATGCAGTGGTCTGAGCTGGAAGAGACAAATCAAGCTGTTTTTAATGCTGTACATAGTAGTGAATTAGGGCTGCACTGACTACCAGAGAAAAAAAGAATTCCCATGCTTTGTCCCAGCATCTGTGCTGTGCTGATGCCGGCTACTGTGGTCAGGGCAGGGGGACCCCCAGACAGGCCACTGGAGTATCACTCCTCAGAGCCTGATCCAGAAATGGGGATTTTCCCAGCCCTGCTGGGATGCTCCTGCAGTCCTCCCTCCCCACCTTGGATCCTGCATGTCTGGCAGGGCTACGGCATTGCTTACAGCACGCAAGTGCCGGTCAAGCGCAGCGGTCACCCGTGGCACGGCCCCACGGTGGGCAGGGGAAGCCTGTGGACACCTCGCAACCAGTGTGCGTGGATGTGGACCAGCCCACAGCAATGGACAAGATAAAAAATCCCGGGGAGAGCCAGCCTGTGACAGCTCCAGCCCCTTTTATTGCTTCTGCTCTGTGGCCCAACGGGAGACACGCTTTATGGCTTTATTTATTATAAAAGATCTTTAGGAAGCTCATCTCTACCTAAACCCACCCCTATTTCTGCCCACAGGGACTCTGTCTAATGGGGTAATGGCACTGCTGGGGGCTGGTTATAGGCTTTTTGGACACAGGGACTTGCCCGAGCCCACAGGCGAAGCCCCCCTGTCCCCATGCAGAGGGCAGAGCCACAGGTGGGAAACTGCAAAACCCAAACTCCATTTCTAAGAAGCTGGATGCCAATAAAACCCAGTGTTTATTGCAGTGCTCCTCATCGGCCTCGGCTTTATAGATGTGCATTTAAAAATAAAAGTTTTGTGCGTCTTAGCTGGCCACAGAAGGGCTCGAACATTGAAAGGGTCGATCTGTCGGGCGACGAAGAGCCACCTCCCAGCCCCGAGCTCGGTGGGTGCAAACAGGTCAGCTACCTGCTCGGGGTTTCTGTGCATCAAGTCGGAGCCTCATTCCTGAGAAACTCCAGCTCTGCTTTCAAGTATATTTGGCGTGAAGCCACACGGTCTCTCCGGTATCACATCTCCCACCAAGGGGGAAAGACCCACTGGTCACCAGAAAGCAACATCCCTCAGGTCCACCCCAGCCTCGGGGGAAGATGGCTGGTTTGGGCAGCTGCCGTAATGACACGCTGGCTCCAGTTTTGGCTTGAGGATGGGCTGTGAGAAGGCTCCGGAGGGCTTGGGGAACTCATGTTCAAATGGTGCTGCTGGGGAAAAAAAACCAACTTGGACCCCATGAGGCCCCACCGGCTGCACAAAGGGGCCGGCAGCCAGCAGGGCTCTGGCAGAGCGGAGGGGTATGTGATGCTCAGCAGCCGTAGCAGCTGCCCACGGAGCTTACCTGCTTTCCCAGCTCCCCGCCTGCAAACCCCCGGCCAAGGCAGCTCTTGGCCAGGGGGCTGCATCTAAGGTGGCTGCACATTGCCAACACCCTTCCCAAATACACCCCCTCATACCAAACCCACCACCCGGAGAAGCACACAGTGGTTTAAACGGAAAAAAAAACCAAAAAAAAAAATATAAAAGGTCCTTGTGGTATGTAACTCCCACCACCATGGGCCAACAGTGCCGTCTTCACGCATGTGCCCCATCCTGAGAGGTGGGGCAGCTTTCAGAAAGGCCCAAGACGATGCAGCCTTCATCCCTGGCCCCACAGCAGCCGGGGAAGGCACAGGTTCAAAAGCACCAACTTCACTAGCCCCTCCAGGTCCTGGACATGGTGGGGGGCCAGCCGCTGCTGCTGAAATAGGTTATTTGTTGGCTATGTAGCTTTAAGCTCACATAGTTTTTTGCTGATGGGGGGCTCATAGGAGAGAGGAGAGGCAAGCCAAAGGCATGAGCAAGCAGCGTGGGGTGGCTAACCCTGGCCAAGCCCTGGCTACCGCCCCTGCCCGTGGCGCTACGTGTCCCAGTGGGGAATTTTATTCCTGCAGCCAGCAAGTCCTCGGGCCAGGAGAGCAGAAGCGCGCAGCGGGATCCCAGACGGCGGTGGGGGCAGGCGGGAGCGGGGGGTCGCACGGCCTCCGCGATGTCAGCAGTGACGCAAACGCATGCCGGCCCTGACGCAGCCGGCGCATCCCCGGGGCTTTGCTTGGGGAAACCCAGCACCGGCTCCCGCTTGGGACGGCTGGGTCGTGTCTGCCTTATGGCAGTGCTGGAGGCAGGGAAGGGACACCCGGCTCTCCCCAGCAGCTGGGATGTCTCTTCTATGGGGCTGGATGGAAGAGCAGCAGCAGCGGCGGCGGCTTTCTGGTGCGGCTGCTGGTGCCAGCTGGGTCGCTGCAGTTTGAGGCCTGGCTGGTGTGGGCTCGGGAAGGCAGGAACGAGCTGGGCAAGGGAAGAAGAGGCTGTGGGTACAGTTATGCAAAAAGCATCCCTCTTGAAGCTGCCCCTTGGTCCAAACGCTCCCTTTGCGGTGCCCAGCTGCAGCTTCCCAGCAGCACTGGCTGCTCCCAGAGCTCAGCCCCAGCACAGTCATCTTGCGGTGGCGGCTGGCACAGCCAGCCACGTATGCTGCAGCCCCTTCGTAGCGGTCGGGTGGCCGAACACCTTGCCTCAGGGGTCCCAAGACAAGGCGAGGGCAGCTGGCAGCATGCTCCGTCCCCAGACATCCAGAGCCGGGACAGTGGCAGAGCTGCAGGCAGCTGCAGAACAAACTAAGCCTGTGATACAGCCTTGTGGGTGCCTCTGATGGGCTCCCCAGCCCTTAACAGCAACGTCCCCTCAACTTCTTCCCTTGCGGTATGTGAGGACTGAAAACAGCATCCACGGATGCAGCCGTGATAATCCTCCACCAACACAACCCCTTTGGACACCCATGGTGCCTCTGCTGAACCCACTTCTCAGCGATGCTGTAGCTCCTCCACCAGCCCTGCTTCTCCACGCAGCTCCACACCGAAGGCTTGAGGATGCTCTGTGGCATCAACTGTCCCAGTGCCTGACCCTGGTGGGATGCAGCACCCAGGACCTTCTGCGTGGAAGCAGGGTGCCTGGCAGACGCACACCCAGAGCTTTCCTGGCAGGCTGATGTCAGACACTACCAGGAGGAGGGAGATGGGGTGATGTGATCATGCAGCTTGCATGCGCAGACCTTCCTGGCTTTGAAATCCAAGGAGCTACCATCTGATCACTGGCTGGCAGGGTGAGCCATGAGCTCCTGCAGGAACTGCCTGGATCCCAGGAAGGGCTGGTGCTGGCACTGCCACTACCTGCTTGCTGCCCCAGAGATGCCCCAGGTGAGCAGCCCACAGGCAATGAGGAGGTGGGAAAAAAGCCCCTCTCTTCATCCCAAATCAGCTATAAAGCCCCAGCTCTAAAGCTGCTGCAGTTCCTCAGGGATGAGAGCAAGCGGGCATCCCTCCCCCCAGCTGGAGGATGGCTACATCTCAGTGCCTCAGGGCTCTCTCCCCAAGGCCAGATCCACAGGAGGAGTGGTACTGTCCCCATATCCCGCTGCAGGGACTTTTCCTGCAGGGAACTACGTAGCTGTCCCGTTGCATCAGCTGCAAGGAACAGCACAGCTGAGCCGGTGCAAGGAGCCTGGGCAGCGTCCGCGTGCTCCCCCTGCGCTTCCAGCTGCTCCTCTCCCTAGACCCCAGCCACCGGCTGGGAGGAAAGATCCCCCGAGGCAGCCCCTCAGTATGAAGCCCTGCGAGGACAAAACAAACCACCTGCATGACCACCGACCATAACGTAGAGAGGAGGATGGAGAGTGGCTCTGTGCTATGCGGTGCACCGGACAAGGGCAGTGACATGCTGAGGGTGACCTCGTCCACCAGAAATGCCAGGCTGGCCTTGCAGGGGATGCAGATGCCGCATAGAGACCCCAGAAGCCAGGGGAAAATGTTCCCCAGATGGGCTGCTGAGTCCATGGGGCCAATCCTGCTGCTGGTCCCTTGTGGCATGGCTGGGCTGGGGTCCACTCTCCAGGTCTGGGTGGCTGTGGCTCTTCAGCTCACCCCCCTCTTCCTCTCCGCAGCACTGACAGTGTCTGTCTGTCTGTCCATCCATGGTTCCAGCCTTCAGCAGGACTCCACAGGGACAAGAGCGGGTGGCCGCAGCCCCGGGCAGTGGTGGGAGGCTGGTGTTTAGGTAGCCTGGCCCGGCGGCAGGCGTTTGCTGTCCAGAATGGCCTTCCAGTCGTCGGTCCAGGACTGTAGCCTACGGCTGGGGGGCTTCAGCTGCAGGTGCTTGTTGTGGCAGGCCGTGAAGAGCACGTGCTCCCAGCTGGGGTTCTGCTCAGCCCCTGCAAAGCAAGGAGAGAGGTCAGCTCGCTGGACAACTCTGCGAGACGCAGAGGTTGACCTTACTCCAACACGAGGAGCCTGCGGACACAAACCCCTAATGAGAGCCTAATCAAGCAGGGAGGGACCAGCGCCCACTGCCCCCAGATGCCATCTGCCCCTCGAGGCTGCCTCTGGTCACTCCTGCCACCCCGCACCTCCCTTACCTGTTATATCAGGTCTGTCGTCTATAAGCAGGTCAGCAGAAACCACCGTCTTATCTCGCGTCAAAACAATCTGCTCAAGGAACTCGGGGCCGAAGTGCTTCTCCACCCAGGCGTACTGGAAGGCGAGAGGCGAGCGGTGAGCGCAGGGAAAGCTGATGGATGGAGCAGGGGCTGCTCAGCAGAGTGGCAGCAGCGCACGGCACGAGCCCTGGCCCCCACACAGGGGGGACATCTCTCTTAATAAGTTCATTAATGGGAAGGATTCGGATGCTGCTGGAGCACAAGTTCTTTTAAAGCCAAGCAGCTTTTGGCGTTGTGATGAAATACTAAGACCAAGCACCTCAGTGCATGCAAATGGCAGAGCTCAGCCAACGGCAGAGCTGCCGCTCTGCGAAGATGCTTAGGAACAAAACTGGTGGAGCAGGGAAATATCACTGCCATTTTACAGCCAGACAGCTGGAGGCACGTGGGGGTCAGACGGCTTTCACTGGGCAGCGCGGTACACGAGGGGGAGCTGGGATTCGGACCTACTCACCTTCTCGTAAGGGCAGTAGCGGTACTTCTTGATCGGGCTTGTGCAGATGAACACATCGGTGCTGCCATGAGAATAAAAACAGGGGCAGAGGGTCACTTGGTGGCCAAACACACTGATCCGACCCTGCTCCCTCTTGAGATACACCTGGCTGCCTCTGCGAGATGCCACCTGAGCAGGCAGGTGCCCAAAGCAGACCCCCCGCCACACACAGATCAAACCAGGGTGATTTAAGACATTAATCCCCCATCTCACAGGATCCCACCCCCAGGACGTGTACCCACACCCATGGGACAAGCGTGTTCCCTTTTTCACCACCCTTACTGGGAGCAGAGAGCTGAAGGTAAGGGGCTGCACATGGCTGATTTTCTTGGTGACTGCTCGAGGAGCCAAAGCCCTCTCTTTCCTCCCACACCCAGCAGGCTAGGCGATATTTTTAATGCTGATGTTGTATTCAGCGCTTCTGCCAGGAGGCGGATGAGCCTGCAAAGCCACTGCTGCTCCCCTGTCCATCCCCAGTTACCATGGGCAGGTTCCTACTCACTCTGCCAAATTTGCCATTTGCTTCACAGCTTCCACAGCCCCAGGGAGCGGGTCCAGCTCGATGAAGAAGTTCTTGGATTCCCAGATGCTGATGGCTTTTTCCTGTGAGGGGAAAGAGAGCTGTTACTGCACAGGGCTTCTTGCTACTCTTCTCCTTGCACGTGCATCTTCCCCACCCTTTCCCAGGTCAGAGGATGGTGACAGTGAGAATGGTGGGAGGGCTGGCTCTGGTCCCCTCCTGCTAACCCGCCTTGCCTCTGTGGGTGCCTTTGTTCCCCACCTGCCAACCTGCACCTGTCCCATACAATTTAGATTGGAGATGCTCTGGAGCAGGCTTGGTTTTGCCTCTGCAGCCCCAGACACAGAGGGAGCAGCACGTTCTTTCAAGGCAAACCACAAGAGATTGCCCAGAACTGAACCAAACCCCAGCTCTGCGTCTGGAGGGGCACTTCCACGTGGATCTGGCTGACGTGGCCCGGTAGCCCTGCTGTAATGTGATGCTGTTCAGCTCCAGATGCTGTCTGGCCTATTTGTCTCAATCAGATCACTTAAAATAGCAGTGGGGCTGCTCTCAAAGGAGAAGGTATATTACAGGATGAAATGCATGTCAGGATGAATGCAGATGCTCTTCCTCAAGGATGCCTGGGCAAGGTCTACCAGGCAAATGCAGCACCTGCAGGCAAGGGTTTGAAACACTTAACATCCAGGTTAGCAGCTGGGGTGCACTAGTATGGTGCAAAGGGAGAGCAAAGCAGAGAGAGACCATGGGAAGCAAAACCTTGGGACGAGGACAGAGTCCAGGGGCTGCCTGCGATGGGTCCAGCACAGCTCTAAGGCACAGCATCCCCTGCACTCCCTCAAACAGGTAACGGCTTGTCAGCTGCCAAGCAAAGCAATTATTTTGCACAGACACTGGGTCCTCAGGGAGGAGAGCCTGGGAGTGCTGCAACGTGGCTACAGGCAGAGGAAGCAGACCTCTCCTGGTGTTGCAATGCAGCCAAGCATCTGCAGATGCAGCTGGGAGAAGTTTTGAAGGAAGCCCTGCCCTGAAGGATTGATCATTTTCAGCACCTCTGTTTCTGTATTTGAGGTTGGACAATAGGGACAAAAGGAACTTTAAGCCCATTCTGGCCTTCTTATATTGCACAGTATAGAGGAGTCAGTAGAGCATCAGGGTAGGGGAGAGCAGCCTCAGTGATGCTTATATGCTGGTTCTCACAGCTCATAGCAACAAATAGGCTGGTTGGACACGCCAGCTAGACTTGCAGCTCCCCCCTGCCTGATGAATGGGAATCTAGCGCGTATAACCACCACGTTTTGCCTTTGCTACACCTGTACTGGGGGAAGAAAGCAGGCAAGCAGGAGCAACTGGGGCTTTGCTGGTAACTCCAGGCTCAGGGCAGCAATGCCACAAAGCAAACACAGGGCTCACTTGGGGGAGTCATGTTCTGCTTCATCCTGCTGGCTGCCTGTGCCAAGACGCTGGCTGCACACCTTGCCTGCTCTCGGGAAGATGAATGCATGAACCCATTACATATTTGGGCACTGAGCATTTAATATGACATGCCAGAATCAGACCCTGTATTTCTCAAAAAACCCCAGATAATGTGAGAAGACCAGACACCCAACTTCAAAGGAGAGACTACTCAGATCAACTGTTGCACTCTTCCCTTTTGCCTGAGCAGCAGAAAACATAGGTGGTTCAGAAGAGGGAAGAAAAGCCTTCTTCGTACATGTTCAAAATGAAACACGCTGATTTGGTGCAAGAGAGCCAGCAGAAATGCCTGCTGGCACCATGACAAGAACAGCTACCCTAACAGTTTGCCACAGGGCTAGGCAAACATTCAAACTCCAGTTGCTCTGATTTAGACCGGTGAGCAATGACATTTTATTTTTAAGATACTGACTGTAGTCGCACAAGAGACACCTGAGAAATGTGGCCTGATGCAGCAAACCACTTCAAATTGTGCTGAAGTGTCTTCTTACAGCAAGGACTTCCGTAGCTATTCAGCTTCCACTTATGTCAAAAAGCATTTTTCAATCAAGCTCAATGGGGGAAGAACTAAGTTCATCCTGAAGAAAAGACCCACTTGGCTCTTTTAATTCCCTCTGGCACCGCAGCCAGCACGCTGCCCGGCAGATGGAAAAATCCCCCAGGCTGGGAATCCCACCATGTGCCAGGCAGGACAGACCCTCCATTTCCTTCTTCTCATCTCTCCCTGTGAGGAATTTCCCTGCCCATCCAGGGCTCCCCATCCTTCCAGGTCTGTGTGCTTGGCATATTGTTGACCTGTTGTTCTCCCTTGCAGAGCTGGGAACCTCAGCTCGTTGGACTCTTTGGCTCCTATTTTCTGGTCTTCTACAGCAGGTCGATGGTAGGCTCTGACGATGGGGGACTGGAATGGCCCATGTGCCCGTAGCCACAGAGCAGCTCCTATTCTCTTTATCCCTGGTCTGAAACCACAGGTGAAATCAGGGCTGCCCTGAGGTCGGTCTGTGGAAGTTTTGCTACTTGTTCAGCCCAAGGTTTTGGTGGTTTTACATGATCACAGCAGACGCAAGATGAGCTCACTTCATTTAACACATCCAAAGTAGTTAAGATCAAGACAAAAAAAAGAGTTATCATGCATTAACCCTGCCAAACTTTTAGCATCTGCCTTACTGCATGAACGATGTCCTCCATTTCCCTTTCATCAATCCCAGCTAGAGAGGACACGTTATTTGTTCAGCTCATCAAGCTGTTCAGGACTTTGCCAGTGGGAGAGCTCCAGACCTTATTCATACTCCCTTCCTTGTAACCATCATACCACTAACGACAAGAGTACTTTTATTTGCTGTAACACGTTTCAACTAGTGCAACTGCAATGCGCAGATGAGCCAACAGACATCCCATCGAGCTGGGGAACTTGTAGAGGCAGAAACCGACTTTCTGCAGCACTCAGCCCTTCGTTGAATGATAAAGTACAATGTAAAGAGAGCTTCTGCTTTTAGGCTTTAATTGTTAAAATGAATACAATAATTTTCAGGCGTGGGAGGGCTCGGGGTTGTTTTAATTTGAAGTAAGCCCTCAAATGAAGCATCAATTGCATGGTTTGCTCTCAGCTTCTCTGCTGCATCCCACCCCTCACATTGCTGCTGAGAAACTGAATAATCCATCTAGGAACAGTATCAATCCATGCAGCTTGGCCAAATCAGAGCTAGAAAAACTCAGCTATGCAATTTGGGGTATTTTAAAACAGATGTTCTGAAAGATCTCCTTTCCTTGCATCTATCTCCATCTATGCATGCAGGGGAAAAGAGACAGATGTGCATGAAAAACGCTGGATTTCTGGGGAAAAAGGCACCACTGGAAGCCCTCCTGCGTGCAGACCTGTGCCTGTGTTTCGGTGGGAGCTCCGGCCGGCACCCACAGCCCTCCCCAGTGCTGCACCCGCAAGCTGAGGGCCAGTGGGTCCCGCGGGGCCAGAGCTCCAGCTGCACGGCGCAGGAGCGAACAAGAGCCACGCGCGGAGCCAGGGGATGCATAAACTCACACTCAGCTCAGGTCCCAGGCGCCCGTATTGCTCCGACACCCAGAAGCCCCTCCGGTCCTCCAGGGCAATGTAGGGTTTGTCGGGGTACCTGGCCCTGAACTTCTTGAGGAAGCCTCCCTCGAAGTCGGCCAGCACCCCATCCATGTCCACCAGCACCCGCAGAGCCCTGCGGGACCCCGCTGCGGGGCTGGAGCCCCTGCCCAGCCCTGCGAAAGGGCCGCAGCGCCGAGGCCGCAGGTGCAAGAAGCTGCTCAGCAAAATCATGGTAGAGGAGAGGGCTCGGGGCAGGGGATGGGGGGGGGTGTCTTCGGGTGGGGATGGTGGTGGGGGGCTTTTATTTCAAGCACGCACCCTGCAAGCAGGCGGCCCTGGCAAGCATGTCCCCTCGCAGCAGAAGGAAGGAGCGGAGGGGATGCAAAGGGGATGCAACGGGGAGCAGAGGGGCTGCAGAGGGGCTGCGGTGGGGATGCAAAGGCCGGTCCTCGCCCCCAGCGCCTCCTCTCCCTCCCCGCCCCATCCCTCCCTTGCAGCGAGCGCGGAGCAGGCGGCAGCGGTGGGGTGGGGGGGGGGGGGGGAACGGGACGACCGGGGCCACCCGGTGCACGGCGGTGCGCTCGCCCCGACCCGGCAGTGCAAAGCCCAGTTCCTCTTCCCGGTGCCTGACCGAGCCCGGATCGGCAGCACCGCCTTAAAGCGGCACAAGCGCCCTGCGACGGCGCGGTTCTACAGCTCCTCCCGCCCGCTTTAAGCCTGCCCCGAGCCCCGTTCCCTCCCCTTCCCCGGAGCGGGGGGCTTTGCGGGGCGGCGGGGTGCCGAATCGGGCGGGGAACCCAGCCCCTGCCTCAGTTTCCCTAATTCTCAGCCTCGGGGGTACCCCACGCCGCCGCTCCGTCTCCCCTTGCCCGCTGTGGACCCTCTCTCTGCCCCAGCCGCTGCCGATACCCCCCCCCCCCCGCTGCCCCCATGCCCGTCTCTGCTTGGAGCAGGGGTTGGGTACATCTTTGGGGGCAACTGTGCGTCGTTTGGGGGCATACGTAATGTGATTTTTGCAGCTTAAGCCTTGACATAAAATATACCCATTTCGACCAGTTCATGAGGAGGGGGCACACTCTGCCCAGGATCTGACTCGCTGTGACACAGCTCTGTCCCCACAGGTGATGGGAACCCTTAAAAGACAATAATTGTACCCAGAAGCAGTGCTGACAGCACACCGTGAAGGTCTGCGTGTTCTGACACAAGACCAAAGATCACTCTGGTCAAAAAACACCGTGGGGATTAAAGCTGCTAAAGAAGGGGGAGGCCTCCGAGTGTGACTAACAGGATTAGGCAACCGCTGAGCTGGGAAAGAAAAGATTTTGGTTGACAGCAATAATACGGCTTAGCGGTTCCAAAATATTTCATCTTTCAATTCCAGAATGTCTTCCAGTGGAATATATTGTCCTTGTTTCGCAGAAAGGGCAAACGAGCTGTAGAGATCAGGTGATGTGGGGAAGGTCACAGTGTGAACAAAGGAAGGAGCAGAACTGGCAGCCAGGCTGTACGTGACGGTAAATGTTACAGGCAGGTTAGGAGGGAAAACCTGTGAAGTTTCAAGTTTGTATTCTGCTTTCGCTTGCCCCGGAGGCATGCTGCTTATTGCCAGGAATGGGATTTCAACACAACTTGATGTTTCTCGCTAAGTGGCGAGAGAATACGTACACGTCCCCATGACAGGCAGAAAGGTTTCCTTCTTCTTCATGGTATACTGAAGGACCGACAAATTCCCTGCCCGCAGCAGCTCAGGGCCGCGTAACTTCACCGCTTCAGCTCCTGCGGGGATGGAAAATGCACTTCCATTTATATAAACCGAATCAACCTGAATCCCGTTCCCTGTGAGTAGGGCGAACATTACACGGGATCGGATGGCAACCACCATGTTCAGCCACCGTATTATCCCCCTCAGAGGGGATAAAAGGAATTAAATCCCTTCAGCACAACGGCCGGGCCTTCAACACCCGCCACCCCGGGGAGCGGGCCCCCCACCCGCCGAGGGCCCCCGTGTCGCCGTTAGAGGGGCGGCGGCCCGGCGGGGCCGCGACACGGGGCGGAGTGGTGACGCCATCGTGACGTCACCCCCCCCGCCCTGCTGAGTCACGGCTTCTCGCCCTGAGAGGGCCTCGACGCGGGATCGCTACTTCCGGGCGGGCGTTGCTATAGCGACGGCGGCTCTCGCGAGAGCCGCTGAAGTGGCGGAAGCGACCCGTCGCGCGGTTCCCGTCAGCGGCGCCTGATTGGCTGGCGGCCCGGCAGCGCCCGTAGCGGTCGTTCCTTCCCGCTTCCCGCCCTCCCTCCTCAGTACCGCCCCCTCCCTCCTCCCTCCCCCCTCCACCCCGGCCCCGCCCCGCCCCCAGCGCGCGCGGCCGCGCCGCCAGCCGCCAAGATGGCGTCGGCCCTGGAGCAGTTCGTCAACAGCGTCCGGCAGCTTTCGGCCCAAGGTGACCGTGGGGGGAGGAAAACCGCGGGTGGGCCCGGCTGGCGGCGGGGAACCAGCGGGGCCTGAGGAGGAGGAGGGGGTGGCGGCGGCCGGTGGAGCCCCGCGTGGGTGTGTGTATGTGTGTGGAGGTGGGCCGGGGCCTGCCCCCTCTCTCACGGCTCTCCCTCAGGCGCGGGTCCGGCGGTCCTGCTCCCCCGAGGGGCTGGTGGCTCCGGTGGGGCCCTCCGCCCGGGCTGTAATTCAGGGTTTCTCCGCCGCACGCAGAGGGGGCCTCGGAGGGATCCCGGAGGGGTTCAGGTGCCGCCGGTTTGACAGGGCACGAAGGGCCGGCTTGTGCCCTTCATCCAAGGCGGTGGGAAGGTAGCGAGTGGTTTTCGGTAAGTGGAGGTCCCGGGTGAGCGGAGTGAAGCTGGCACCGGCGGCCGTGCCAAAATATGAGCCTTCAAAATCGGGGGGTGGAGGCGGGGGGGAGGAGCGGGCATCGCGGGGGCTTTAACTAGCATTCTCTAGCCCAGCCTGTCACCTAACTGATGAGTGTGCAACTTGTGGCACGTGTGTTTTAAAATCCATTTTGGAAATGTTGGCTCCTGGGGACAGAAGAGTCCTGCCTTCCCGTGGAAGTGTGCGACAGGAGGCCTGAGGCTGGACGTTGGAGTTGCCATAACCAAGTGTTCAGAAAGTGTTTTAATAACCACAGTTAGAATTCTGTAGTTTTATTGCCAGACCCCTAATTTTCCTGTGTGTGGGCACAGCGTTTCCTAGTTCTTGAACTTTCTCTGTTGATGCTCCCTAAAATGTGTTCTGAGTGTTTCTCTGCATGGGATGTTTGGTCCCTGGAACTGATAAAAAATTGATGCTTTGCTTTCCTCTATGGCTCCAGGCTTTGTCTCTGTCAGTTACTTTTGGGTGGAGCTCCAACTTTCTCTTACTTTGATTTAACTTATTAAATATAGAGTATTTTTGCTGGGGATATCGGATACAAGAGACAAATTATACCTGCAAGGTGCGGGTACAAACCAGATGAAAGGTGATTCTTTGTAGGCGTGTAGTTCAGCTGGAGAACTTTTTATTACGAGGTGTTGTGGATGCAAAAGGTTCAAGGGGAGACTGGTTGACTTTGTGGAAGTTCTCTCATTAGGGACGAGCCAGATAGATGTTCTCTGTGAGAGAGTAAATCCAGACACCAGACAGGCTGCTGGAGGTTATGAGAGCACACAGAAGTCTGTGTACTTGTGATGGTGTTGGTTTCTGGTTATCAGCGTTTGGCTGCATGGGAGGTGACATAAATGGACATTTAGGTGGGCCTGGTATGCATATTTCTACTTAGACTACAAGTTGTTCAGTGTGCGTTTGTGGGTAGAGGGTTGTTTGGGGGTTTTTTTGCTTTGTTTTTTAGGGGAATGCTAGATGATTGTTGTAGAACGGGTAGATTACTAGGGAGGATACCAGAACTAAGGTTTTGCAGTACTTGAATACTGTTGTCAAACCACAGAGCATTTTACAAGCCCTATTCCTTTCCATGCTTATGCCTGGGGTTTTAATTCCGTATGGAGAGCATGGTTTTGGGGACGGGTTTCTGGACTTCCTGGGCTCTGGTCCCCCATTTGTTGGCTTTGAAGTAACAGAGGGATCAAAAGTTCTGTTTCATTGCTAGGGCTTCCCAGGTTTTCTTTTTCAAAGAAAAGGCCAGAGAGTTGAGTATAGTGTAAATCTCTATGAATGGAGGCACTATTCCTCATTTTATGAAGATTTTTGTAAGAGTGAGAGAACGTCTGGTTTTTTTTCTCTTTAATCTGCAAGGATTGAACACTGAAACAATACTCTGCTTCAGAAAGGGGTAGTTTTAATTCAAGTAATTGTGGGGGGAAGAAGAGTTTGAAAGCAGTTCATGATAATTGGTCTGCTTTCTGTGTAAGGTTTTCTGGGCTCACCATACCTTCCTAATTCAAAATAGTTGCCTTTAATGCTGTGTTCATAGCTCACAACAATAGAATAACATTGTAGTTTTAACTAATTGAAGTAAATTTAAGAACAGGTTTTTAAATCCTTTTGTTGTAGGTACATAGTTTTAATTTTAATGTCTACTTCAAAAAAATGCTTATGAGCAGACCTGAAAAGTGGATAGGGCATTTGAGAAGCAGCAAGGAACAAGCTCTGGTATTGGGATTTTTTAGAAAGTGGAAGAAACTATTTTTGGTACTGTTTTGGTTTTGGTTTTTCCCTTATAACACGTAGAAGGCACAAGTGTAGGTAAATTTATCCACATGAGGCAAAATTTTGCATCACAAAAGCTGGTCAAAGCTTTGTAGACTTGACTTAGATGGAGCTTGGCATTGATACGAAACCCTGAAGCCCCCTTTCTAAAGAGGTGAGCTGATGCCGCTTTTCATGTTACCTTTGTGTTCCGAGGGCCTCCTTTGCAATCCTGAAGGCCAGAACCTTAGCTGTCACCCTATAAAAAACATATGGTGAGTACCTCACTTGTTGGAAACTAATGCCTATCGTATTAAAGAGAAGTAAAATCTCTGGGTGATACTACTTTTTCCTCAGGTTATATAGGGAAGCAAGGTGTAATGAAATATGGGAATGTGTGAGTGTTCTCTAATTAGAGTTTGACAACAATGTTTTATATTTCAGGGCAAATGACCCAGCTTTGTGAACTGATCAATAAAAGCGGAGAACTGCTAGCAAAAAATCTTTCCCATCTGGATACAGTGCTTGGTGCCCTGGATGTGCAGGAACACTCACTAGGTGTTCTTGCTGTCTTGTAAGTGTTGCTTTCTTTTAATTGAATATCTTGGTATTAAAACTTCAGGCAACATGCTGAATTGTCAACCAAATGTTTTTCTTTTGGACCTAAATGTTTTCAATCTGCATCTCTTAGAATGGTGCTTACTTTCCTTTGGTGATGCACATTTTATTAATAAAAATACTAAGGCAAATTTGTATTTTCAAAAGAAAAAAAAAAAACCTTTGGAGCTTGTAAATGTCATTACTGTCAAATGGTAATATTGGGAGTTTGTTTTCCTTAAGGCTGTATCTATTTCTTGTGTTTGTCTTTATTTTTCCATACATGTTCAGCAAAAAGGTATAAAACTAGCTTTTACAACTTGACTGGCAGGGCAGTAGTGCATTGAACTGTAAGCCTGAAGCGACACTTTTTTTCCAGTGAAACATGGGTTCTTATCATGGTTCTTGGGTATTTGTCTCTAGACAGCATTGAGGCTCTTGCTGCTGTCTGTAGTTTAAGATAATACCTGAATTGCCTTGGCGATGCTGAGGTAGGATAATGATATTTGGCCCTGAAGCTCAAACTATTGTTTCTAGCTGTACCTAACTGCAAGTGAAACGTCTACAGGTTCCACTATTATTTTAAAGTTCTGTTTTAAGGGAAGGATCATAATTCTAGTACTTTTTCTACTACCCATTTGAAACAAAATTACTGTAATACATAGAGATAGTGCACTTAATATTACAATTCGCTAGAATCTCATAAAAATGCATTATGGAATTTACAAAAAGGAATTTACAAAAAGCAGAGCATCAGTACTGCGTTAGCAGAAGAATCATATCATGGGGTACATGAAAACAGTCATTAAAACAGGTAGAGGAAGGAAGATAACTGTTTGTAAGAAATAATATGTAAAATGTATTATTTGAAGAGATAGTATCAATGGAGCATATAGGAAAGCTCTCCTGGCTGAAACTGTGGCATGGCAAACTCCTATGCTGGTAGAATAAGACTCTCTGAAGAGACAGGGAAGGGGTGGCAGCACGTAACCTGGACAGCGATAAGCCTTGTAGGGAAGGACAGTTCATGATCTAGGTAGGTTTGAACTGCATATTACAGTGTCTAGCAACTGAAGTATGGGCAGGGTTGGGTACCTTCTGGCAGCATTAAACAGTTCTTTCTGTATGTCTTTGTGACATTTGTAGGATGCGTAGCTAGAGTTTTCATTGCCCTCAGATGAGCGTAATCATAGTTCATCTTACAGAAGAAGCAGTGTGCAAGGCTACAGCCTGTAGGGTGCTAAGGAACCACCAGAGATGGAGAGAAACTGGAAGTGAAGAGAAGGAGCTCCTAACAACAGATACACATCTAATAATCTAATAGTTGAGAAATCTTGAGCACATTCAAGCAGGAGATGGCTGTAGGATAGGCAAAAGCATCCAGAGAAGTTGCATGGCTGAGTATTATAATTCATCATCATTAGCCAGTGTTTCTATTATGATTGTAACTATTGTACCAGATACTTTGGCAAACAAAGATAATTTTTTGTTCTAAATTGTAGTTTGTAGTTTGCACTAGATTGAGAATGGGGGTGTGCATGAAAAGTGTATTTTCAAATGTTGTGCAGCTCTTGGGGAAATCGTATGCCATCTGTCATAAACACCTCGGATTTGTTTGCAAGCATCTACATGCATCTGCAGAGACTTAGTGATGAAGATGAAGCTTTTTGTATTAATCTCCAAATGTTAAAGTGCTAAACCTTCTTGTTTGTTTGTTTCAGGTTTGTGAAGTTTTCTATGCCCAGCATCCCTGACTTCGAAACATTATTCTCACAGGTGCAGCTTTTTATCAGCACTTGTAATGGAGAACACATTAGATATGCAACAGACACTTGTAAGTTAAGCTTACTTTTAGACTTTATGTATTTTTTGATAGTTTGGTATTACTGATTTTTCACTGTGTTGTGGTTTTTTGTTTGTGTTTTACTGTATTTAGTTGCTGGCCTGTGCCACCAGTTAACAAATGCCCTTGTGGAGAGAAAACAGGTGAGCAAGTATTGTCTGGTGCAAATAAGCTACCTACATATCCAAGCTCTTAAAGGGGATGTTACCAGTATCTTACTCGCTTCATAAAGATTTGCCACTTTAAGTACTTTTGTGCAGCTTCTTACTTGTTTACTGAGAGGTAATGAACCTAAATGAAGATTTTAAAATTTCTCTAAGGCAAATGTAAGGAAGATAAATTCGGGGGGGAGGGGGTAGAGTCACCTAAAAACATGCTCTCTCACAGATTTCGTAGTTTGTGTAGTACCAAGAATGTTCTTCAGACAATGTGTGTGTGAGTAGGGAGAGCGCTGCAAAGATGATTAGTGCTGGTGAGTCAGTGATACTAGTTTCAGTTCTAGTTATTCTTACCAGTATTATATAATGTTCTTGATTAAATGCATTAAAATATAAAAAGGAAACTTGTTTAAGAAAATTTGACCAATGTTTTTGTTGCTAAGATACTGACTTTTTCAGGCCAATTTAGGGAAATCTAGCCTGAAATAAAAGTAGAGATCAAGTCTGGTCTAAGTGGAGTAAAGCAAGAGCCTTGCCTTTGTTATTTGGTGGGAGTTTAGATGGTGTCATGGGGTCAAGAAAGGTTTTTCTTATTGATACAAATTACTGTATTCCTGATGGAGATTGGCTTTGTGGAGCAGAATTGATGACTTCATTTAGTTTATCAGGAGAAGTTGTATAGCCAAGGTTAATTTTATTTTCTGAGAGGCTGCAGTATCCTACAAAAAGGGAACCTCAAATTAACTATTACTTAATGGAACCTGTCAATTAGTGTTATTTTTCATTTGTAAGTGTCAACATAAGATCCAATGTGCTGCCATCTATGAGAAATTATCTGAAAGAGATGTAATTTCTGACAGCCCCTGCGAGGAATTAGCATTCTCAGACAAGCCATAGACAAGATGCAGATGAACACAAACCAGCTGACCTCAATACATGCAGATCTCTGCCAGGTAAGGGCACTATAAGGGCTTTTTATGAGAGTAAAAGCTTATAAAATGCCTACAACCCTTTGAGGAAATGTATGTTCACATATTGCAATGTAAAAATGGCTTTTAACTGTTTTTTTTCTAGTAATAAATAATATGCTATACTGAAATAAAATCCACTTCCATTAATTTTAAATGTTCAGTGCATGTCCCCAGATCTTTGGTTTTGTGATGACTTCTGAAAGTCCTTTGACATCCCTTCTCTCTGGGCTGAAAGTCACACACAGCTTGTCTTAGGCAGTATAAGTGTAATATCCAGATTCAGTTTGCTAAAGTTTGACAAAAGGCATGTTTGTCTCGATGTCTTTGGCCTGGATTTACACTTCTGTCTCATTCTTGACTCCTGGGATTTAGGGTTGGACAGGAACGTTTAGTGCAATATTTAGTGCTGCCAGCATGGTAGTCTGGAAGGCCTGGAGTTTCAAGCAGCTTTGTCAGAGTCTAATTTCTTTAAGATTTGGATAATTTACAACAGTTCACAATCTGTGTTAAGGGTTTCCCAAATATCATGATACAATGTATAATCTGTGTTACAGAACTACTGACATGCACTGTTTTTTCACTCTTGGAGGAGTGAGGTTTATTAATAATACTAGATGAATTTTGTTTCAACTTCTTCCTTGTGGAAATTTGAAAGGAAATGGCTAATTTATGAAAACTTGATTTATTTTCTTGTAGCTCTGTTTGTTAGCAAAATGCTTTAAACCTGCCCTCCCGTATCTAGATGTGGACATGATGGATATTTGTAAAGAGAATGGGGCATATGATGCGAAGCACTTTTTATGTTACTACTACTATGGTGGGATGATATACACTGGGCTAAAGAACTTTGAAAGAGCACTCTACTTTTATGAACAGGTAACTTTAACTAAAATGGTAAGTCTAAAGTGTGATCAATTGAAAGGCAAAGGTAGCATGCGTAATAGTGCTCAGAGAACATATCATCTTTGAATTGCCGCTAAGGATAGCAATAAAAGCTGTGAACCTAATATAAAGTACAAGCATTCTTAATCTTAAGGATATAATTCTACTAACAGATCTATACTGCTGTTCATCATTCACATAGGTTTTGGTTTAGTATGTGTGTTCATCATAGTAATACATAAAACCAGATTTGGGTTAGTGTTCACTATTAGCCCTTTTATGAAAGGTACAGCCTGAATGGTACTCTTTAGTGTATAAAGTGAAGTAACAAGCAAACTGTCTTTAGAGGTGTTTTCCTTTAAGAAGGTCTCTTACAGCCAAGTAACTATTGCACCATAAAACTATGCAACTCAAAGGTTGATGTTAAATTTATCTCACTATAAATATTTTTCACATGCCTGCTTGTTACTGCTAGCATAGAAACAGTTCACAGGCTGACATTCAAAATTGTGTATTCTTAAAAAATAGTCCAGTGGTTTTGTGAAGACTGTTGCTAATTTTATGAGGGGGGTTACACTTCTTCAAGGCTATTACAATATTTGCTGCTTTTGCTTTTTCTGTGAAAGAAGAGAAAAGAGCAAAATTGGGAAAACTTTGTGTGTGTATGAGAGGAAAATGCTGTCAAATGTGCAAAATAAACTGGTGCAGCATTTTTCTTTGCTGTAAACAAGGGTCAGATCTTGGAGTAGCTAGCAGTATTATAGTAAACTAAAATCCCTTTTCCCTATTCTGCAGACCTCTTTCAGCATACTTTAATATGAGATCTGATGATGGAATAGCTTTATGAATCCTCTTTAAGGATCTGTGTAAATCCAGGTTCTACAGGAACTGTGTAATAGATCCTGGTAACAGGTAGCTACAGGTGATTTCTAGCACAATTTTAGATATACACCAAGGCAAGAAGTTTTGATTTCATCTTAACAGGGTTATTTTAAGGTAGGCATCACTGTAACATGATATGTTTTGAGTAGCTTGTATAGAATTTACTTTTTCAGGACATTTTTCGATAATTGATTTTGACAGAAGTTAGTTAAGCTTTAATACTCAAAGGTGAAATCCGTATGTCATTGTATCCTTTCTGCATGCAGCTTTAAACTGAGATTTTTGTTAATGCAGTAGCTACCAGGATCTAGCAGTAAGTATACTAAATTTCTATTCCATTTCTTTCTTGCTTGCTTAGGCAATAACTACTCCAGCCATGGCAGTCAGTCATATTATGTTGGAATCATACAAAAAGTATATTCTAGTTTCTTTGATACTACTTGGCAAAGTTCAGCAGCTACCAAAATACACTTCCCAGATAGTTGGTAGATTCATTAAGGTAAGTCTTGCAAATACAGCTAAATAGTAGAACAACAAATCTGAATTTGTAAATGATATTTTTTTTTCTACCCTTATTTGATGCTACTGTTTAACATTGCAGATCATGGGAAACAATGCACAATGTGCCAGAGTACAATCTCTTGCTGCCTTTCTAGTGTACAATAGCTAAAGATTGTCTGGCAACTTCTACATCTATTACAAACAAACTGTATTGTTCATATTTGTGATGCAGATTTTTAAACTTAAACTTGGAAAAACTTCAGGGTTGAATAGTACTTGCCAATATTCTCTTCACTGATACTGCACATCCCTTGGTAGGACTTTAAGTTAGAACTCAAGACGCAGACTTCACTTGGCTTTTAGTATGCAGTGTCCTTGTAAAAACATTCAACCCCTAACTTCATCTAGTCGAAGTACAAAATGCTAAATAGTTTATTGCAAAACTCCAGCTTTATAAAGAATAAAAGCTTCTGAAAAAGCTGCAAGTTTGGAGTCTATAAGCATTCTGATTAGGAGGTGTAGCGTGGAAGACAAAACTGATAGCAAGAGGGTTTTGATCCTAGGTAAATAACACACTTTAAAAATTTAGTTAGTTCTCATTTAACACCGAGTTTGTTGATTTGTGACCAAAATTTTAAAGAGTTCCAAAAATCTCCTCCTAACTTCAGATACTAATAAGCAAGCTCAAACAATTGCCACTTTAAAATAATTGAGGTGAACTGGCCTTCACCCTCTGATTCTCTGTTGTCTATGCTGTGATGCATTGTGGTAAAGGATGACACTGTCTTAGAGGGTAGAACAAATGTAATGGATGGGCAGTGACTAGTCAATATGCTATTTACCTTGAACTCAGCTTACTTTGTGTGCTGGTCAGCTAATGGACTTTTTCTTGTGCTGCTGTAACTAGAACTGTCACACAGAGGTCCTTGAACGATGTTTACTAAATCTTATATTGCAGTACTACAGATGTAGTGTACAGGGATCTATTGCTGCTGCCGTAAAGCCATGTATGGGCATCACATTTTTTGAGAGATGCTTGAGCTACTTTTTTACTTTTACTTTACATAAATTTACTTTTATGCCTGCATAGCTTCAATGTTAAAGTAGTGAATAGATTTTGTGAGGCTGGTTGAACACCGTGTTCTTTAAGAAGGGTTCTCATTTTTCTAATTGCAGCCCCTTAGCAATGCTTACCATGAATTAGCGCAAGTTTATTCAACCAATAAACCCTCGGAGCTTCGAAATCTGGTGAACAAACACAGTGAAACATTCACAAGGGATAACAATATGGGGCTGGTTAAGCAATGCTTGTCATCTCTCTACAAAAAGAATATTCAGAGGCTAACCAAGGTAAGATGTAGGGGTTTTGTTTTGCTGAGAAATTGTGATTAGTTTTTGTCAAAGAGTGTATGTCTGAAATGTATTTGATTCAGAGCAAAATGATAATGTAGTAATGTCACGGAGAAATGACTAAAACTGAGATTTTTGTCTCTGAAACAAATGAGATTAAAATGCTCTATATAGAAAGCCAATTCAGTTGGCTACTTATGCGTTATTTAAAAGGTGGTTCAATATGTCTGTCTATCAGAGAGGTTTGCCCATGAGATTTTCACACATAATCAAAAAGGTTGTGAGCACTGCTACCCAATGACCTTCCTCTCTATTCAAAAAATAGGAAAACTGAACTTTACAGGCTACTTCGTTAGAGAAGAGTGAGTGAACAGGACAGATTTTGGAAGTGTCTGAAGTAAAAGGAAAAGAAGAAGCAATGGAGTGATGTGCTCCTTCAGCTGAGAGATCAGATTAATCCTTAAAGATGATCAAGGGAAAGCTCTTTTTTGGCAAGCTCAAATGTTTGTTGCAGTAGAACTAACCTCGGAAGGAATGTAATACACACATCTCTTGAAGGAAATTCAAGGGATGGACAGTCACCTTATTCATGTAAAAAGGTGAGGGAAGAGGTTGGACATGGTCAGGACTGTGTCTGGGGTAAAAAGGAATTGCAGAAATGGAGTAATGACTCCATTGGTTTGGTCTGCATACATGCACAGTAACAAATTAATGCCTTTGGAGAAGGAACTGACTCCACTTTCATGATGCTTTTGTAAGTAATAACTATGCGTTCCACTTGTTTCTTCCCATCGGACTTCAAAAATAAGATTGCATAGGCCATGAAGGATTGATAGGGAAAGTTCTTAACATCTGGTTTTAATGGTTTGGTACTTTCTAAATTTCAGACATTTTTAACATTGTCATTACAAGACATGGCAAGTCGAGTGCAGTTGTCGGGGCCCCAAGAAGCAGAAAAATACGTCCTCCACATGGTAAGACTTGTGAATTGGGTAAACTATTCTAATTTAAAAATTGATCCAACGCAAGACTCTTTAAGTCTTTGGATTGGCAGTCCGTGTTTGGATTGGCAGTCCGTGTTCTGAATGGCTGAAGAACGGTCTGCTGTGGTGTTTAGACTGCTCTTAAAATATCTTCAAAGATGTGCCCTGCCGAAGATAAGGCATGCATCATTTGTCTTTGGGAAGCTGTTAGGAAATAAAAAGCAAACAAGTTAAAGATGATTCTACAAGGAGTCTGTGTGTTGTAGTTACCTGAAATTCTGTTCTTAGTGATACCTTAAATTAAACCCTCTCTCATTTCAGATAGAAGATGGTGAAATCTTTGCAAGTATTAATCAGAAAGATGGTATGGTCTGTTTCCATGATAATCCTGAAAAATATAACAATCCAGCTATGCTTCATAACATTGATCAGGAGGTAAATCTTTAAGATATTAACTGCTTTTGGAATTCCTACCAAAGAACCTTAGTCTGTAATCAGAGAGCTGCTGGGAGAAGCCAGTGTAGGTAACTTAAATGTAGAGATTGAGGACTATGAGTCATTATTTGAGTATTTTACCATACTGGTATTTAAAGGTTTTAGCTTGATAGTCAATTACTGTCAATGTGTTCCCTGCTGTATTTTCTGTACAGCTTGAGATGTTTCAGTAGACTGACTGCCTGATGTTGGTGATGTGAAGTTCCTTGAATCAAATGGATTAGAAGGATTGTTTTTAGAGTTTTAGACTTCAAGGATCACTTCCACTGGCTGTCGATAACCTGCCTGTAGGTTGAGGTGGTTGACCCACATGGGACTGTCTATCAGTGGCCTTAAAAAGGATTGTTAGGAAGACATGGATCAAAATAAGGCAATAAAAAATGGTCTGGCACTTTTGTTTGGTAGATGAGGATGAGAATATTTTGACATGGAACTTTTGTGATGGCAAAAGTTACTGGTTCTACATAGCACAGCCATGAAATGTCTTGAAGGTCATGTACAAGCTGGACGAAGTAATCAACTTATATATATTTTTAAGATGCTGAAATGTATAGAGCTTGATGAACGACTGAAAGCCATGGATCAAGAGATCACTGTGAATCCTCAGTTTGTGCAGAAGGTAATTGATTTAATGTCTTGTAAGAGTATGTAAGAGATTCAGTGCAGTGAGTATGTTGCACTGAATGTCAGTGTTTACAGTGTTAATAGTTACATAATAATAATATTATGTGCATAAACATCATGCTTTAAAACAAAGAGGAAGTGCATGTTATTTCATATGCACTTTATTTTCCTACCTGTTAACTTCAAAGAACTGTCTGTCTCAAAGGTAAACCTTCAGACCTGTTTTTGAAAAGAAATAACTCTCTCCCTTCCAGAGTATGGGCTCTCAAGAAGATGACTCAGGGACCAAACCATCCAGTTATTCCTGAAATTAATGTTGTTCACCACTCCGCTTTCAAGTAAAAGCTTATGAAAAGAATCACGCCTGGAATAGGGCATTGAGGAGTTCCATGAAGAGAGCAGAGAGAACTGAGCTTTGCTTTTCACCTGGACATTAAGAAAATAAAAGAACACCCTCTCAGTACTGTATAATATCCGAAATATTCTCTGCAAAGAAAAAGGAAATCTCAAAAGAAACTTAAAAGTCTGTTGTGGATTTATTTATCTTCAGATTAACATCGTTAATGCATTAAATAATCTACCTTTTGTTTTAAAGGGTTTGAATGTTGCTGTGTTTCTGTAGCAGTCCTTTTTTCTCTTCTGAAAAAAAAAAAAGTGTTATTCAGGGAAGAATACAAACTAGTGGTGGTTCACGTACAAGATAATTACTGGTTCATTATTCTGTGTTTAAAGTTGGCTCGAAGTGCAGATTTATCATATGTATGGTGGGGGGAGAGGGGTAGAGTTTAAGTAAATTCTCTGCATTATAATTTGCATATGCCTGGTGTAGCTGGCTGCTGTCTATTGAATTAAATAAGAACTGTGTTCTTCCCAAAAGGATGAGCATATTAAAAAGTCCTTGTAAGGCAGTTTTGCCGAAAAGCAGAAATCACTATAGGAAATCCATACGTAACAGCTATGTATGATTTTAAGTTTCTGGTACAAAATATCTTCTAATAATGGTTACTCTTAGATCAAATTTATTAGACCTAAACAAAAGGATATTTAGAAGACCTTAGTGTTCTGGAGGATGCTAGATAGGTAGTTGTTCATACTGAAGGAAATTTGAATTTTTGTTTCTGTAAAGTTGGCATGAAGGTATTCAACAGGCTAATACATTTCTGCAGTGGAAATAAGTTTAAGTGAGGGCAATGCTATAGATCTTTGTTTCCAAACAAAATAATTCTACCTGGAACATAGAATTCTATCCAACTCTCAAAATGCAGGATTTTATTTGGAGATAACATACTGGAATGCTATCTGGGTTTTAATTCGCTATTTTAAACGTAAAAACTTTGTTGTAGGATTCTTCTAAGTGTTTCACCCCTTAAATCAATGGGCTCTTTAATTTTCTGTAGTTCTCATGTATCTGAAGATTCTCACTGTTCAAACAACTTTGAAACACTTCATGTCAGTGCGAATCTCTTACTATTGGGCGTAAATAAACCTGTCATCAAGTCAGAATGCGAGAAGCTCGGCATCCAGTGCTTCCTACTTAAACGCCTGACTAGGAGCTGCTTGCTGCTGCTAACCTGCCGGCTTTTTTTCAGGAGTCTAAGTGGGAGCTAAGCATTTCTCGCTCTTGCTGTGTGAAGCTTGTATGTATTGAGGTCAACCATGGTTGAAAATACTCCATTTGTGCTTCCAGTGCTGATACAGAACTGTTGCGGTGTTCACTTAAAATTGGTGTCTTAATTCTAGCAGAGCCTCTGTGACAGCGGTATGCTTTCTAGTAGAAGATATGTCCCCAGGTTGTTGTCTAGGTGGTGAGTGATGTTTTTAAAAGTATAAAATAGCAGTTTAGTATTGAACACAGCATAGGTCCATAGTGTTAGTAGTTCACCACTGAGTACTTGTGCTTCCTATCATAGAGACTTCCATATTTGCAGGCAACTGTTACACCTGATCTTAAAAGCAAAACCTTGGGTTTTTTTCATAACTTGCCTTACTAGTCTTGTAATTAAAGATATTTATGATTTTTGAAGGTTTTTTTTTTTTTCCTAGTTACTCCTGCAGTGATTTCAATGCTGAACATGCTTATGCAATTTTCCTCTCTGGTACTGTGGAAGTATTAAATTAGTAGATTAGTAATGCTGTGGGCTCAAGCACAAAGCTGGGTTGTCAAAAGTGTTTACAACCATGTGTGGTAGTCATAGAAAGGACTGCAAATGACTAACCCCAAACTGCCACCTATACAAAAATGTGGATGGCTCGCCTTCTGTTGCCAAGGGCTCACTTGCCAGAGGAGAATGTGTGCAGGATGCTTTCGTGATGTTGGAGAAGAACCAGAAATGTCCACTTTGCAATGGCTGAGCTTTTATACCGCTAGTTCCTATTAGGGAGCATGGACTTCCCTGCTGAGAGCTGCAGGATGGCTTTCTATCTGTGGAATTAGAAGCAAATGAATATATGCAGCTGGCAAATAGCAGCTACATTTTCTCTTCCTTTTTGCCTAAAGTGAATAAAATAAATCCATCCTCACATCAAAAGGATGGTAGAAATAGCTATGTAATAGTTTCAAATTATATATTACGCTATTTTTCTTAAGCTGATTTTTAAGAGGGCAAATGCTCTTAAAGTTAGAGAACTGCTAAGGTTCCTTTTCTGATGTGGATAGTTGTGCCGTTAAACTCCGATTGCTGTTGAAAATTCAAAGTCGGGTCCCACCTGTAGAATCAGTAGATAAAGCGTTCACTGAAAGTGCTTCAGGGAAGGACTTTTAAGTAATAGTTTGATAAATGCATAGGGTCTGGCATCTGCATGTCTTGAGATACTGTTGAAATTAAGTCAGATTTTTAATGAAGTAGCTCCTTCACGTCTTGGAGTTAATTGCATGGGCTGTGGTCAGCTGAGACACTTTGAGAACACTTGAGCTCTCTGGTTTTAATTTGTGTTTATTGCAGGGAAGGACTTTTGATTGAATATAAGAACTTAAGACTCTCAAAGGTCCTGTGGCTAGTTCTTCCTGTCATGCATGGCCACAAGATGTGTTCATGAAGTACTGAGTGCATGCTTTGATATCTAACTCCTATTTCCTTGCATCTTAATTAGCAAAAGATACAAAATGCAGTTCTGAAGGTAGCATTAGACATGCAACTACACTTCTTAGCCACAGGAGGGGTCTCTAGTTCAGTATATTATTAGCAGGTATTCGAAATGTGTCTAGAAGAAAGGGTTAGAAGCTGCTTGTGTACAGCCCCCCTCCTCTTTTTGTGCCACTGAGGAGCCGCAGCTAGTGACCTCTGTTAACACACCTGTAGCACTGCCATTGCTCTACATGCTTTTGCGTAACTCCAGCTGCCTCCTCCTCTACAACTTCCCTTCTCCAGTCTACCGTACAACCGCGACCCGTTGTATGTGTTGTCATAGGCGATCTGTATAACCTAGGAAATGTTTTCTGCATGGCCAACCTGGCTGAGGAGGTTAGTCCTGAGAAGTTGTTTAAATGTACTATTGGAAAATAAAGATAACAAATGAGTCGTTCTTCTTAGTTTGTCTTAAATGAGGTAGTAGGTCTTCTGTATTTGGCTTTTCCTTTGTTTTTTGGGGGGGTCTTTTGTTCTTGTCGCTTCTTAGGACATGTGATTCTGGCTGGCTGGTGAGAGGCTGCTAGTTGTCTGCTGCGTGTGGCAGTACCCTCTGCTCAGGAGTTGTTCAAGCTCTTCTGGTGAATTCTCGGAACTCTCCTGAGCGCTCTCGCATAGAAATCGTAGTTCTTTCTGTGCCAACAGCGTGCCTTCCTTGGGAAGTGCTGCTACAGGTCTTTGACCGAGATGGGCTCCAGGATTAGCTGGACTTTAGATCAAACGCTTCCATTCAGGTCTGATCTTTGAGTTACAATAATCGTCCGTCTTGATGACCATCTGAGTATCGTTTTCTTTAGAGGCATAATTATTAGTCCATGCATGGCTGATTGGATCCAGAGGCATATATTGTAGTGGTATCAGTGATAACTGGTCTTTCTTGGGATTTAAGTACAAGTGTTACTCAGCCAAATGATCTATGCTGTTACCTTGTGGAAGATTTACTGCTTTTGTCCAGACTTGGATATTTAAAACTCCACTGTAAAGGGAATGGGGGGGGGGGGGCAATCCAGTAGTGTATTTGAAGCCTGAAAGGATTAATAGTTCACATGGACTTTGGTTTATCTTTTTATCATAGTTTTCTAGAGCTGAACAATCCTCTAATAAAACTTGATACCCTAAAGAAAAACTGAAGTAGTTTAATGGAGAGGGGATCTCTACTGAAGAGCCCAGAACTGGCTTGTGTAACTCCCAGTGTCTGCTCCCTTCCTTCACCCTTCTAACCCGGGCTTTACCTGCGTAAATCTCGCACTACAACTGCTTTATAAATGGAGTGGGGAACGAGAATACTTCGTGGAAGCCTTCCTCTGCCTTAATCTCACATTCTAAGTAGTTTAAGGAATTAAAGCAGATGATGGCTGCCGCCCGTCCTTGCACTCAAGTGTCTTTAACGGAGAACCGGGGCCCAGCTTGCTGTGGGGGCAGACGGGAGGGGGAAAAGGGGCTCTGCGGGACCCGATTACGAACCCCTTCCACCGCCCGGGACCCGCCGACCCCGGCCGGGCGCTCGCGGCCGCTTCGCCTCAGCAGGGCCCCGCCCGCGCACGGCGCCTGCGCACGGCCCGCCCCGCGGCCCCTCTCGGAGGCTGCCGGTCACGTGACCCGCCATGCGGCCCGCACTACTTGGCGGGGGAAGAAGGGGGGGGGGGTGGAGCGGAGCTCGCTCCCGGTGCGGCGCCTGCGGGGTTGTAGGCGCCGGCTCGTCCCCTCTCGGCTCTCGGGGCTGCGACACCGTTGTCCGGTCTCTGCGGTGGGGCAGGGGATAGCGAGGGAAGGAAGGAGGCGTCTCCCGGATCTTCTCAGCTCCCCCCTCTCGTCTAGAGGTAATAGCTCTGCCCAGCCACTGTGGACAGGGCGGCCGTGGGCCGAGTCACTGCCGCACCGGGGGAGGGGGGTGGGGGGGAGCGGGCTCCTCGGGACAGCGGCGGGAAGGACCGGCTCGGTACGGCGGTACGAACGGCCTCTTCTTCCTTCCTGTCTCTCGCTTTCTCCTCCGTCTTCTCGCTGCTCCCTGTCGGCGGCGGGTGGGCAGCCGGGAAGCTGTCTGCCCCTCTTCTCCCCCCCACAGCTGCCGGTAGGGATGGTACGGGCCGGTGGGTCAGTCTGTGTCAGGCGCCCGCTGACACGGGACGGGCCGGGGCGGGGGAGCCCGGAGCCGCGGTGAGCGGGGACCGGGCCGTGGGCGTCCGGGTACGGGGAGCCTGGGCTGGGCCGGTCTCGGAGCCGGGAGGTCGGGGCCCGGAAGGGGAGACCGGCCCGGGTCGAGGTCCAGGTCCGGCTGGGCCTGAGGCGTTCGGGTCTGGGGGCGCTGAGTAGGGCCGGTCCCGACCCGTTGCGGCCTGAGGCCTCTGGGGAAGCTGCGCCGGGCCCGGCGGGGAGGTCTGGTCTGTCAGACCCCAGCCTGTCCCTGTAAGGCCGGAGGTGTCCGCGCACGGGGAGGGGGTGTCCGGCCCAGTCCCGTTCCACCGCCGTGGGACCTGCGGTGTACCCGGCTCAGAGGCAGGGACCCGGGCACGGGGGGATCGATCTGCTCTAGTCCCGTCCCACCAGGGCACGAAGGCTTGGTCCTTCTTCAGGGCACTGCGTGGTGGAGTTGTGCTGGTTGCTTAGGCTAAGCGTAAGTCCAGCTGCTCCTGGAAGGATACAGGGCAGGACTGGCACCAATCGGGCCTAAGAGATGCTTTAATATCTGTTGTGCTAATAGTGTGTGCTTTCTCCCTTGCCTGCAGGAGGCCTGGTGCATGTGCTGAGCTCTCACTATGAATGCTATTGTTGCCCTCTGCCATTTTTGTGAGCTCCACGGTCCTCGCACCCTCTTTTGTACTGAGGTTCTACATTCACCGCTTCCCCAAGGCGCGAGCAGCGGGGACATCTCTGGGCAGAATGAGCAGGCAGAGGAGGAGGAAGGTGGTATTCAGATGAGCAGCCGGATCCGCTCACACAGCCCAGCAGAAGGTGCCAGCGCTGATTCCAGCAGCCCAGGGCCAAAGAAGTCAGACATGTGTGAGGCAAGTGTGAAGGTCTGCGTGCGGACATCAGTGGTCCTTGGCTTAACTAAAGGGCTCTTGGAATCTCTAAGGCAAATTGAATTGTTTAAGAGAGAAAAAAAAAAAGTGAAGTGCACTTGTTTTGTATGCGACTGCTAGTACCAGAAGACCTCTAAGTCCTCGTGAACTGTAATGATCCATGACAAGAGGATGAAGGAACTGTTGTGGAGTGTATAGACCTTGACAAGATGGTGTCTTGAGGTCTCTTTAAGCCCTGTGATCTGTTATTCTCTTGTGGCTGAGAAGTGCTTTCCTCATCCTTGAAGAGCACTTACTTTGTTAGATTAGGTCTGGTCATTTATTAATAGTAATTTTAAGAGCAGTATTGATTAGGAAACAAAAAAAGTGTGAAAGCAGTTAAAACAATAGAGAAAATATATGTTCTCTGTTGTTCTCACACTTGTCTACTATTAGTACTTGTTCTGAGGTATTTGTTATTTACTTTCCTTTAGGTTATGGCCAGTTTTATTAGGCCAGTTGGTTTCACAGCTGCTGTTATCCAAATTTTACCTCTTGTAGAGCCAGCACCAAGTTCACAATTAAATTAAATAGTGAAAAATGAGCATAAGAGTAGGGGAAGTGTATCACACAGAGTTCTGTGTGAGGAGCTGGGTTCAAATCCTGACCCTGACTCATATTTCTTGTCTGCTAAGTATTTGAGTCCTTATCTATTTGTGTAAGTAACATTTCCCTACATTTTGAAGGGAATATGCAGAGGCCTTTGGAAACCTTAGATAACTGCATGCTCATTTATGGCTGGATTTGCTTTTCTATCTTCAGGGTTGCCGCTCTCTTGCAGGAGGACATCCTGGATATGTCAGCCACGACAAAGAAACTTCAATCAAGTACGTCAGTCACCAACACCCAAACCACCCCCAGCTGTTCAGCATCGTGCGCCAGGCCTGTGTTCGCAGTCTGAGCTGTGAGGTAACTGCCTTGGGAGTACAGGGAGAAAACCTGTTTATGGCCTTATGTATTGTTTCAAATCCAAGATGGTGCTTTGCTGATCCTGGTTGCTCTGTGCAGCCTGAAACAAGGAGGGAATGGAGGTGGAAAGACAGACACACACAAGTCTGTTCATTCTGAGATTGATGGTAACTTTTAAGGTTGATCTTTGATAACCTTGGGGGTTCCTTCCTCTCAGCTTGTGAGACCAAAAATTTCCCTTTCTTTTTTTTTTTTTGCTCCTATGTGTTTATTGTTTTTCTTTGTAAGATAAACTGTTTTTGTAAAAACAATGGAATCTGTTGTTTAGTGCCAAGAAATACTTGATCTTTGTAGACCATTAACATTCAGTATCTCATGGAAGTGAAGGGACAATCTTACAGATTGATCCTGTGTCAGGTTGTTGTGGTTTAACTGCAGCCAGCAACTAAGCACCACGCAGCCGCTCGCTCACTCCCCCCCATCCAGTGGGATGGGGGAGAAAATCAGGAAAAGAAGTCAAACTCCTGGGTTGAGATAAGAACGATTTAATAGAACAGAAAAGAAGCAGCTAATAATGATAATGATAACACTAATAAAATGACAACAGTAGTAAAAGGATTGAAATGTACAAATGATGCGCAGGGCAATTGCTCACCACCCGCCGACCGACACCCAGCCAGTCCCCAAGCGGCGAATCCCTGCCCCCCCCCACTTCCCAGTTCCTAAGCTAGATGGGACGTCACATGGTATGGAATACACTGTTGGCCAGTTTGGGTCAGGTGCCCTGGCTGGGCATGAGAAGCTGAAAAATCCTTGACTATAGTCTAAACACTACTGAGCAACAACTGAAAACATCAGTGTTATCAACATTCTTCACATACTGAACTCAAAACATAGCACCGTGCCAGCTACTAGGAAGACAGTTAACTATATCCCAGCTGAAACCAGGACACAGGTTCAGCAAAATCCCTTGTGGATTCTTAACAGTATCATAGTTGAATAGAGCTGAATTCTTAAAATACAGTTAAATTGAAGTTTTTGTAGTGTTTGTAGGGTACCTCTGGAGATCTGTTTGACCCTAGGTTTTGGATATTAGCCTGAAAAAGGCTTGTTTTATTCACCAAGTATGTGTTAAAGAGAAAGAAGCTTTGTTCAGTTTATTATCATTTCAACTGCATGATATGCTTAACTACTTTGGTGTATATGTCCTTCCCCTTCAGGTCTGCCCAGGACGTGAAGGCCCTATTTTTTTCGGAGATGAACAGCATGGTTTTGTGTTCAGCCACACCTTCTTTATCAAAGACAGCCTGGCTCGAGGTTTCCAACGCTGGTACAGCATCATCACTATCATGATGGACCGGATTTACCTCATCAACTCCTGGCCTTTCTTGTTGGGAAAAATCAGAGGCATCATTGATGAGCTTCAGGGCAAAGCACTTAAGGTAGGTCAGTGCACAGAGTCCATTTGACTCGACATTAGTAAAACTTTATGGTAGTTGATTTACAGCTGAGTCAAAAAGCTGATCCAGCTCTTTGCAGCCAGGGTGGTCATTAAGGTTGACAAAAGGGATAAGAGGATGGTGTGAATTGGGGGGTGTAGGAGAGAAGGGTGCCTCTCTCATTTTAAGCCATTCATAACACTTTTTGCAGACCTAGCTGCTAGACAGTAGCTCTGTTAGAAATTTAAGTGTCTAAAGTTGGGAAGGACAATGGTTTTGGAGCACAAGTGTTACTTAATGATAATTTTAGTCAATCGAAGAATAAGATGTCCCTTCCCTCTCTTTTCCCATAATTTACAATGTATTTTGGATGATGGTCTGCGACGCTGCCTTTTCACTTCGTATTTTTGTGCGTTTTTTGGCTCAGCTTTAGGTAACCATTTTATCTTTTTCAGTCTCTCATACTGCTCTTCTTCTGTGGTGTAGGTGTTTGAAGCAGA
Organism: Haliaeetus albicilla; assembly: GCF_947461875.1. NCBI lineage: Eukaryota > Metazoa > Chordata > Aves > Accipitriformes > Accipitridae > Haliaeetus > Haliaeetus albicilla. The sequence goes on along the minus strand of NC_091504.1, from coordinate 22,866,258 downwards.
GCAGTATGGATGCCCTCAGCGTGCCCAGCGGATGAACACAGCCTTCACTCCCTTCCTTCACCAGCGGAACGGCAATGCAGCCCGCTCCTTAACGTCACTGACCAACGATGAAAACTTGTGGGCATGTTTGCATACTTCCTTTGCTTGGTAATGCCACTTGTGTATCTAGCTTCTACAACTCCATCATGAAGAGAATATTGTCATATTCTGAAAGGGTGGAAATGTGATTTGAGTGTTTGGGTATTTTTTCTTGACGTAGTAAGTTGGACTTTCCTAAGTAGTCTCTGAATGGGAAGGAGCTAAGCACAGAAAGACAGCAGCCTGTTGATTCCTTTAGGACAAAAAAAAATTTCTTGTTGCTGTGAAGTAAACCTACTAATGTGGCTGCTAATGGAAGCCATGTCTATCTAGATGGAAGGGCTTTGCAGTATAAAAGTAAGTACGGAAGAAAGCAAGAAAAGATGCTCCTACACCCAGTGTGTTGTATGTCAGATCCACACTTGAAATACAGTGGTTGTTCACCTGGAAGTGCCCGTGTATTGCGACAGGCAGTGTGGGAGGTGCAGCCATTTAGCACAGTAGTATGTCTGTGGGAGTCCGGTTGCTCCAGTGCCTGACTTGCTCATCCATCTTCCCTGGAAAGATGCCACAGAGAAGGTTGCAACACTGGCATGTGACTTGGATGGGGAACAAGTATGTTGCACAAAGTAATTGCAAAATGGTAGGCCTTTTGGTGACTTTGAGTGGCAGTGATTTTAAGATGTGTTGATAGTTACCACACCAAGGAAAGCATAGCGATGTGTTGAAAGGAGACAGAAATTGGTTGGTGGTTGGATTTTTTGTTGACCTCATTGCACCAAGTTTTTTGCACCTAGCAAGCAGGCTTAATGAACCCTATTTCTCTTTCTTTCGATGTCTCCAGGCTTTTGAAAGCTTGTGGTAGCCGACTTACAGAGAAGCTTCTGGAAGGAGCACCAACAGAAGACACCCTTGTTCAGATGGAAAAACTTGCAGGTGAGATAGATGTTTCCAGAGCTGGAAAACCCTCTGAGAATGCTTTGGATAGTAAAACACAAAGTCTTTTCATCAGCATCATAAGCACAGCCATCTCTCATCAACTTTACCCTAGTGATAGTCTCTGCAGTACCTGATGCACTCTCCCATATGGAGATGACTCTGACATGAATGTGAAATCAAGGCCCTTGGCCTCATAGGCTCTCTGCACACACATGTGGTGTTTGTTACTTGAGTAGCAATGTTGCATCATTGTGATTATTGTTCTCTCTGGCTGAGTTGGCCCTCCCAGTGAATCTCTACAGCCAGAAGAATTTGCAGTCACAACATATGGACTTCTTGCTCCTTTTTCTACAAAACTTCTGTAATATAAAGGACCGTAATTTTTTCTTGCATTGAATTATTTTATTAATCCATTTAGACTAGAATCTACAAAACCTGCCTCAAAGCTTTCGCCGTGACCTTTAAAACACAGATATAGAACACATAGCTGGTCAAAAGATGTGACTTTGTGTTCTGTAGGAGATGAAAATTCCTTCTTGACCCTTCAGTGGTTATCTTATGTCTGAACTAATAAACTTCATTAACACTTCAGGTGTGTCTGTGATGCTAGTACTTTCAGTTACTGTGTTCTGAACTCTGTCTTCCGACAAACAGCCAAAATCAATTGGCTGCAGCATGTGTAGGCACTTTTAAGGCAGTTCCCATTCCTAGAGAGCAGCAATTTTTATGACCACTCTTCCTTTTTTGCTAGATCTGAAAGAAGAGTCGGAAGGCTGGGATGGTTCTGAGGAAGAAGAGAAGCCTTCTTCCCAGCCAGAGGTTGTGGAAGGGCAGGAACTATCTAAATGCTCAACTGAAACATCTCTGATGCCAGATTGCAATAGCTGGAATGTAGCTCACAGAAGGCTGTCTGTCTTTCGCTCTCTCAGGCATATGAGACAGGTAAGAGAGGAGCAGTTACTCTGATCTGCATTCACAAGCTAAGAACCTCTTTTCTCCTGGTAATGTTTTTTGAAAAGATACATTGATTTCCTGCAGTCTGCACTTCTTTGCTGGTTCTGCGTTCAACACAGTGCCTGCACAGCTAGTAGCACGGTGTTAACTGCATCTCTGAGGACGCTCCCTTCCTCTGAGATCACATGGGCCTCTAGTGATCATCAGTCATGTGGGAAGGGATCATATGATTTCTCTCAAATGCTGTGCTTTTCATCTTCCCAAGAGCAGTGACAGTAGTTTAATGCAGAGTTTGTGCAGCATCTTCAAAGCCAAGTATTATTTGCCTAAACCAAAAGTGTTCCAGAGGGAAAAAAATCCTTGACAAGCAAAACAAATGGTTGTGTACAGATCTAGCTTTTATCTAGTGCTTCAAGTTACCTGACTGAGGGGGAAAGTTCAGTGCATTTGACCCGCAGTCTGTTTTCACACCAGCTTGTTTTCCTGGACACTCCTGACAAATACCTGCTTTATGTCTTTAGCCTCCTTTTGTTCTACTGTCTCCCAATTTAGAATGCTTGAAGCTATTGAACTACATCACTGTATTGCAAGTGTGTGCCTTTGGAGGCTTGTGTGAGAACATTGTTTCATTTTCTGTGCCTGAATCACTATTGTGAGCATAACCCAGATCAGAGAAATGCCTGAAAGTTGTTGTCATCTAATAGAAGTTGTTCGGTCCCATTCCAAACAGGCCCATGCCCATCTTAACAAAACCGCTAATTTGGCCAACAAGTGGGCTGATTGATGCAGTCTAGCCAGAGCACTGAAGAATCTGGAGCAACCTAGAAATGAAACTGTTGTTCTCTTAATGTGCTTGATAGTGAACTGGATCATTGATTAGGCATCTTGGCAAAGTGGTACTTTGCTGCTGTTTGTTCTTGAAACCAGAGATGGGGGCGAATATCGCTTTGCCATGATAGTCGGATGCCTTTCGCACCTGTCAAAGAATTACTTGATCTTGGTGCTGTGGTTTAGAGCTATTACTCTGTGCACAAGACCTGCTAAATTTTCATGTTTGTTTCTGCTGTTCAGTTCTAGCCATTTTCTTAGGTGGCACTCATGTATTTCACAGGGCAAACTGGACATTTCACTAATTTTCATAATCAATGCAGAACGTTTTTGGTTTCTTTCTTTTTTTTTTTTTCTTTTTTTTTTTTTCCTCCAGGTTCTTGGGGCATCAGCATTCCGCATGCTGGCTTGGCATGTTCTGATGGGGAACCAGGTTATCTGGAAAGCTCGAGACATGGATCTTGTCCAATCTGCTTTTGATGTGCTACGGGTAGAAACCTTTTCCTTTGTTTCCTGACTGCATATTTTTACATATATTTCTGTAGTAGTCCAGGCTGTCTCTGACACGTAATCTTTTGGAGAATGCGTGTTAAATGATGTGGTTTGGGGAAGAGAGACAAACCAAAAGAAAAAAACCCAAAACAAACCTAAAAAAAACCCCAACCTTTGGATGTCTTCGTTGTCCTCAGCAACTGCATAGTCTTTCAAACTGCGTAAGATACTTCTGATCCCCAAAATGAGGAGCATCTGCCTGAGCAGTTCTCCAAGTCTTGACTGGCCCTGGAAGTCAGGGAGAAAATGGTACTTTACTGGTTTAGCTCCAGTGTTTCTCTTGACATGTTTCCTTCCTTCTTTAGACTATGCTGCCTGTTGGTTGTGTGCGGATCATCCCCTACAGTGACCAGTATGAAGAGGCGTATCGGTGTAACTTCCTAGGGCTTAGCCCGCACGTCCAAATCCCATCCCACATATTATCATCTGGTAAGAACCTGTTGTAGAACCCTCTTCTTTCCCTGAACCTGTTGTAGAACCCTCTTCTTTCCCTATCATCTTATGTTAAAGGACACAAGATGATTTTTTTTTTTAATTAAGTATTGGCAGATATTCTAACAATGCTGCATGAACCAAAACCTGTACTGCTTAATTATTTTTTTTTCCCTATACCCTTGCCTGCGCAGTAGTTGAAAGGTGTGACACCTGCTTTAAGCACTGATCATACTATAGCTGACAGTCCTGGTGCCTGTGGAGGAAACATTAAGGCTGGGCCAAATATTGTAAGCTGACAGAGCTGTGCTTTCTCGGAGGAGGGTGTGTAGCTGTATTTTAAAATCTGGGCTCGTACAGTTCATGTTCTTTTGGGCTCTTGTTGCTCTAGAGTTTGCGGTCCTTGTGGAAGTTCGCACTGCTACCCGGTCCAGTCTCTACCCAACTCTGTTTGATGATGAGCAGTCCCTCAACAAATATGAGTTTGTTGTCACCAGTGGTAGCCCTGTTGCAGCAGATCGAGGTGGGTGATTTGAAAGCAGAAAGAACCTGTATCACTGAGGTTAAAAGATCATCTTGAACTGTTTTTTTTATGCTGTTCATGTACTGGCCCTTAAGGAAGTCTGAGTAGAGCTGGGTTACTGTTACTTGAGGTCTGTTTAATTATAAAGGGCTTGCTTTACCAGATCAGCATTTTGCTTATTAATTTTCAGAAATGAGTAACGAATTCTGTAATGAGTATAGTAGCAATTATGGGGAAATTCTTCTGTAACCCACAATGAATGTCTTCTATCCTGGAATACTTGTGTGTTTATTTTGAATATGTCTAGCTTATAAGGACTGTGACATTACTCATCTCCTGTGTTCCACTTGATAGACAAGTATGACTGATACAGAAATGCCTAGACTTTTTTTTTTTTTTTTTTTTGCCTACTTTGTTCAAGGACTTGAGCACTTGCACCTAGGTGTAATTCGAGTCAGGTCCATCAGTCTCATGTTTTCTGGGAAGTCTTCATTTAGATGAATTGGCCTCATTGACTGTCTCAAAACACTTCACAGGTCACCAATCCTTTCCGCTCTGTCCTCTGAATGTACAGGTGCAATGCAAAGCAGAGACTTACTCTCTCTGTAGTGTTCTTTCTGTTGTAGATCCCACATGTATAATTACAGTAGTCTACTTTCCATCCAACCAGTGGCATGTCCAGAATCTTCTGGACAAAAATAGTCACTGAAAGGTCTTTTCTCCACCACAGCATCAAACTTATTAGGCCACGGACTGCTGGGAAAATAGCCTCCTAGTGAATTCCAAAAAGCGGTCCGGGAAAGGAATGCCTTGGGTTGGTTGTCCATTTGTTTTTATACTATATCCTGGAACTGCCCTTAACAAGAGGAACATTAAATCAAGAGTAAGTGGAGACTCTGAAGTTGAGGTTTTATATTTTTATATATATGAATGTATGTTGTACAAGGCATGAAGATTTTTCATAACTTTGCATTGTTTAGTGAGCTTTTGATATGGGACTAGAAACAACAAAATCTAAACAACTTCAATTTAAAAGTGGGTCTGAAGAAAACAAAGGCCCCTGAACCTGTGTGCAGATCTCAGGATCCTTCACAAAATTCCATGTTGCTTCTTGGGTCAGGTGTTTTTCTAGTGGGATGGTCTCTAGCTCCTCTTCCATTGAAATTAAATCAAGGCAGGCCACTGGGGGGTATATTTTTTCACCTTGTAGAATAGGTGCGTTTCTTCCTGACTCAAGGAATATTATTGTCTGTGACTAATCAAGCCAAATTCTGTGTTGAAATTGGCTGTGCTGTTACTAATAGTGTAGTTTTCTGCATATAGAGGAAGCTGAATTAATGCACCGGACCAAAGTACTATGAAACATGAGTGAAGGCTAGTGCTCTTGAACAGAGTAAGAGGCAGAACAAGTGCGTATTCTTGTCTGTAATTCCAGCAGGTATTCAGGCCCAGGTCACCAAATAAATGGACTAGTCCTTGCTAACAATTACTAGTAAGGGTGTGAGCGGGTAACCTATAACATGTGTGTCCTCTTTCTCGCCTATTTTCCCCTCTTCCTGATCTTGTAGTTGGCCCAACAATCTTGAACAAGATCGAAGCTGCCCTGACCAACCAGAACCTTTCTGTAGATGTTGTGGATCAGTGCCTTGTTTGCCTGAAGGAGGAATGGATGAAGTAAGTACAACTACATTGCTTTCAGAGAAAACAGCTTTGGCACTAATCCTGGAACGGTTACAGCAGAGTACAGGACAAACTTGTAGTCAGGTAACTTCTGCTGTAGTATTGATAGTAGTTGGCTTTGCTGTTGGGAGCCAAGAATATCAAAGTCCTTCTACTCTAGTCCTAACTCTCTTTTTGGCTTTCAGCAGTTCTTAACCTTTACGCTTCAGTTCACACATCTGTAGGTTACCTACATGACAATACTTGTCTGCCTTACATACATTATGAGGATTAAGTATGCAAATACATCTATGCCTGTCAATGCGCGCTATATTCCAGTACAGATAACATGCCAAACAGATGTCATGGTTGCACCTTCAGGCACTACATTTCAAAGGTGCAAGTAGTTATAAAGGAAGACCAGATAGTCGTGTGAAATAATTCATGGAACATTACAATCTTGTGAATTTACCTGAAGGCCAGATGGGCAGTAGGTGTGTCTCCCAGGGAGATTCTCAGTTGTCACAATTAATTGTTTTACTTTCCGCTAGAATGAAAAAAAAACCCTAAAACTATGCATATTACTACTGAAAATGAGTAATCCCCCTAACTAATCCCCCCGTTTCTTGTACACTTCTTCCCCCCACCTTCTTCATTCAAAGCATGAGAGTAGGTTCCATGGAATATTGTTTGAAGCTTTTATTAACATTTAGTTGCAGTAGGTACCAAGAGAAGCTACAGTTGCTGCTCACTCCTGTTTGATGCATGCAAGTCTGTTGGAGTAGTGACAGGAGTTTCTTGTTTCTGCAGTAAAGTGAAGGTCCTCTTTAAATTCACTAAAGTGGACAGCAGACCCAAGGAGGATACCCAAAAACTGCTGAGCATTCTGGGAGCTGCAGAGGAGGACAACGTCAAGCTTCTCAAGTTCTGGATGACTGGCCTGAGCAAGACATACAAGTCCCACCTGATGTCAACAGTTCGCAGCCCAACGTCCTCAGAGTCCCGGAACTAAAGGGTGCCCAACCTCACTTGCTGCCTTCAGATAATCGCAGGGAACCCCGAGTTACCACTGCTGAGCCTGCAGCATGTGCATTAGGTGGATAGTGAAATTTCATCACTATTCTTCTGGTCCTCAAACTAACTTGAAGAGTGACTCGAGTCTTTTCTAATTGCTGTGAGACTGGATTAATAAGTGCTAATAAATAATGCTGCTGTCTGTCCTGAAACACAGCTCTAAATCTAGACCTCCACACTCAAGACTAAAATAGAGCAACACTCAAAGAATCAGCGGGAATTAAGATACCCTACTGTCATCATTAAGCATTATGGTGTGGCAGTAGACCTCGGGTTTAGATTTCATTGGCAAGACTCGGATACCTGTGACAACGTCCAGAACTCCTGAGAGTGGATATAGTTAATCCCTCCGAATCGCACATAAATCTCCTAAATGTGCAAGAGAAGAACCAAAAATAAGTGACGCGTCACAGGGTATGGCTCACATGTAAATTACTTCGAACCACTTTATGCTTGGATTTAAGAAGAGACTATTTTCTGCTGTAGCATAAGTCAGGATATCCTATCAGAGTCCTGTCACTCCACTTTATTTATTTATATCTTAACTTGAGACAGTTTCAGCATTTGCTTTGGAAATCTTGTCTGGGAGGGAGAATTGTAATATAAGAAGTCTCAAAATGCAGCCTGCTTGCCTCTCTAGAGGGTAAAATACTCGCCTTGTTTTGCCTGTGGTTGCAAAACTTCCAGGTAATGAAGATAACCTCACCAGGATAAGGTTGCTGGTGTTCCTCTGTCTTCAGAAATAGTTTTCTAGCTTCGTAATTAAATTAAGCAGAAAAGATCCAACCTGTAGGTGCTCCCTTCTTATATAACTCTAGAGTAGCCATTTTTGCTTAATAGTTCATGGAAACATTGGTGCATTTTTTTAATTACCTAAACAGATATTCCTTATCTGTATTGTAAGGAATTACTGTTTCTGTTGTGAAGTCTTTTTGTCTTTTTTTTTTTTTTTCTGGATCATTATTGGGAAAACTTGACGTTACTATAGACATTTTTAACAAGCTAGAGGCAGGTTTTACCAGGTGACCTTCTACACTCATTCAAACAAGACTCAAGCTCAGAGGGGATGTTCCAACTTGTCATGAGTTCTGTTCTTATATATAAAATATGCAGGTTGATTTTTGTCTGGAACATCTGTAAAATGGCGACAGGCATTAAATCTCGTTAAGAGCTATTTTTGTAAAATGGACAAAGCCTAGTTTTGTGTTGATTTTTTCAATGTGCGTGTGTGTTGGGGTGGGGGAAGCAGCAGTTGATCCACAAGGTAATTCCTGCATCTTAGCCTTGATCTAATTTACAGAATTTAACAGGTCTTTTCCTCTTAACTTTGTATGTGTTAGTTTCTTGTACATATGGAGCAAGAGATGCTCAGATATGTTAATTGAAAATCCTTGACTGGACATAAACATCTGCAGGATATTCAAACTGCAAACAGATGCTTGGAAAAAGGCATTACTCTGTTACTTCAAAAACTAACCACTTATTTAATTTTAGGGTTCGCAAAAAGGCTTGCATTTCCCAACTGACAGTAAGGAAATACGAGACAGAAGAGGTGCTCAGGCTCTGTCCACAGGAAAGGAAGCTCTGAATAATATATGCATCTTGCTTCCTCTGTGCTGGGTGCTAGTCATGAGGGAAGAACAAAGCCCACTGCCGGTGGGATAAAAGTGACAGAAGTAATTAGAAAAGCATGGACTAATAAATCAGCATTTCCAGTGCTAGGTTGGTGCTTGCTCTTGTGGCTGCCTTGTACGTGATCTAGTGCTCTTCTTTCTTCTACTGGAAAGCTATTCTGGTCCAATTCAGAGCTGTGTAACACAACAGGTAAGACATTATTTGGCATTTAGACCTTCTTGACTGCTGAACTGTTTCTGTTTAAGAATAGCTCTCCCAAGCAATACTAACATTAAAACCTAGTCTCTATCTAACCTGCAGTTGGTGCATAAGCACTCGTTAGCAAAGCCCGTGTTTCTGAACAGAGGCGTGGTTTCTTCCAAAACAGCGATCGCAAGGTCAAGCTTGAGGTTTCACCTTCTTCTTCCATGTGCCTCTGTGAGCGGTCAGTTGTACGCAGTGTTCTGGTCCGAAACAGGGCTGTGTCACAGACAGCCAGGCTCTGGGTAACGTATAGTTTTTGAGCCAGGTCAGGGAAACCACTAACTTAACACGTGTAAAATGCCCACAGGAAAGAAGGGGGAGAGTTGCTGAAATCTGTGAACCCAGGGCTCCTGTGTAGCCTAAAACCAGCTGCGCTCGCCTGCCAGAACAGATCTATACGTGGGATTACCAAATAACTGTCTGGGCAAGTTCCCGCAGCTCGCAGATTAGGCCGCAGGCGCTCCTTTTGCTGTCAGCGATAGCTGGAGTGTGCACGCTCCTCTTAGCACTACTTAATTAACAAAAAAGCCTGTCTGCAGCCATCTTTCACCACCCTCCTTCCCTCTAAACGGTACGCCTTAAAGACAAACTGATTAAAGCAGGATCTTTCTTTATTCTGGCGTGATTTCCTTTTCTGCGTGGCCGAGCAGCGCGTACCTGGGAGGGAGGTGGGAGCGGTGAGCGCTGCAGCTGCAGGCTGACAGGGCAGAGACCAGCTGGTTGTGCTGCACTTCTTAGAGCCAAAGCCTTTTTGCCTTAATTCTGCCACCTCTGTCCCCTCAGCCAGGCAGGATCCGCCTTAAAGGATCCCTTGAGTAGATGGTGTGGAGCCGGCTGGTGTTTGGGGCAGGGTTAGAGTCAGCTGCAGCCTGCTCTGGACCAGCTCCTCGGTTCATCCAGAAGCACCCAGCCACCTTTCCCCCCACCACCACCCCGAAGCAGCCCAAGCTCCCCCCTGAACCGAGAGGACGGTCGGCTCGGGGGCCGTTCGACACTCGGCGGCGGTTCCCCTCAGGAAACTTCCCGCCATAACCGCGCTCGCCTGCTCGGAGCGACCGCGCATGCGCCGGGCCGGCAGCGGGGGAGGCGGCCGGGGGCATGTGGGCGGCGGGCGCGCAGCAGCCGCGGCGGGTGGGCCTGGCGCTGGCGGCGGCGGCGGCGCTGGCCCTGGCGCTGGCGGCTTGGCGGCGGCGGCGTCCCCCCGTACGCGAGGTGCTCTTCTTCCCCTCACGGCCCAGCTGCACCGAAGCGTTGCTTGCCGAGGCGGCGGGGCTCGGAACGACGGCCCGGCCCTGCCCTTGCCCGCTGCCGCAGGGCGACAGCTCCCTCAGCCGCCTCCTCCGCCATCTTCTCTCCGCCCGCCGCTCCCTCGAGATCTGCCTCTTCGCCTTCTCCAGCCCACAGCTGGGCCGCGCCGTCCAGCTCCTTCACCGCCGCGGCGTTCGGGTCCGCGTCGTCACCGACGCGCAGTACATGGGGCTCCCGGGCTCCCAGATCGGCCTCCTCCGGCAGGCCGGTGAGGCGGCCTCGCCTCGGAGAGGGGGCCGTGCGGGGCAGGGCACGGCGCTCGGGGTGGCTGTGGCTTGGGTGACAGCTTCAGTTACCGCTGAAAGGCCTGGTTGTGTCTTTGTAGGGATCCAGGTGCGCCATGACCAGGAGAGCGGTTACATGCACCACAAGTTTGCTGTCGTGGACAGGAGGATGCTCATCACAGGCTCCCTCAACTGGACTACCCAAGCTATCCAGAACAACCGTGAGAACGTGCTGGTCGTGGAGGACGCCGAGTACGTGAAGCCTTTTCTGGATGAGTTTGAAAGGATTTGGGAAGAGTACAATCCCATCAAGTACAGATTTTTTTCCAAAGACGACAAATGATTAAGCTGCCTCACAGCGCTGGTGGAGTACTCAACAGATAGCATTCATGGACTTTATCATTATGTATAGACATCACTGTATTATCCACCTGGGTGTAATTTAGATAAGCTCCTCCAGAGAAGCAAAGTGCTCTCTACCCTAAAGTGCCACAGGTTCCTTGCTGTGGGTCCTTCCCATGCTAGAGGGAATGACCCAGCTGTTCGGTGAGTCATTTTGTGAGGATAGCTGTGATAGGACTGCATTCATAGAGCTTAAAACTATGGGCAGGCTCATTGCTGTGCCCTGGCGCAGACAAGGTGTGTTCATATGGTGCTGGGTAGGTGTTTCAACAGTGAAATGGACGTTTTCCAACTTGGGATACTGCAGAATGGAATTGTAGCCCATTGGTTCCTCTACGTCAGTAAACTCTAAAGAAGAGTTAAGAGGCCTGCAGCAAAGCTAGAGTTTGGATAGAGACATTAAGCACCTTAGTTATGTTTCTTGTTGGCATTAACTGTTGGAAGTTTGTAAAAGGAAAGTTGTGGGAAATACGAAGGCAGAAATTAGAAGTATGTTTTGATTGTGTACATGTTTCCTTTGGTTTAAGATTAGCAGAGCTCCAGCATAAAAGCATGAGAACAGATACTAATGACAGCTCATCTTCCAGCAAGCAAGTGTAGGGAAATCTGGAAAGAAATGGGAGAAGCAGTTCTTTGGGATCGGTTGGTCTTGTCTTGAGAGCAGACATGGCTGGAGTTTGGTCACTGACTTCAGAGTGGAGCAGTGGAGGGAAACCCCGGTTCATTCAGGTGGTGGGACATCGTGTCCTGGTCTGGTTTGGTGACTTTGGCCGCTTGTGTTGGCAGCAGCAGGGTGGGGGACAGTGAGTGAAGAGGAAAAGGGAGGAAGGTAAGAAAGATCTCTGTCCCTACAGCTCAGGGTGGAACACAGATGGCTGTAAACTTAAGAATTTCAAAACTCTAAATAGCATCCATGTAAGAATTTCTTTATACCAAATATAAAGTGCCTCAAAATCTCTCAAAATTCAAAAAAGGTCTTAACATTTTGTTACCAGTTTTGCTTGATACAGTAGTGCTGTGACTGGCACTATTAAATAAACTACTTTCACAGAAAACCTCAACATCATCTTCTGGTTTTTGCACTACAGACAGTCCTTGTGGGTTGGTTGTTCCAAAGAGCCAAATCATTAAAAAATTCCTGTAGATCCTTAGGTGTTATTTAGGATACATGGAGTAACCAACAGATTGCAGATTTGATCTGTTCTGTTTGAGAAAGTTGGCATGGGTCTGGGGGAAAAAGCATTACTGTTATCTGTGGTGTAGCAACTATGGAAGAAGCTGAGGAAGGTCATTCCCTAGTAAATCCCGTTCAGCAGCATTAGATTTACACTACTTGAAAGATGTTGTTGCTATTAAAATGCTACCTGTTGCATTTTCTTTGTCAAGTGTGACTACAAAAGCAAACAGCTCACTTGTTTTCAGGCTCTGGCCTCTGCTCCGTTCTTCCCGTAGTAGTGTCCTTCTTGAAAGAAACGCCTCACTACACAGCATGCAAAGGGTGGTGCAAAAATAGTTTATTACGATATAGTTAATGTAAAGTTAGGTAATTATATTTACAAAATAAAAATGATCAGCTACATCCATGGGAACCTAGCATGTCACACGAGATTTTTTAAGGAATAAATACTGTGAGAAAAAGTGACATTTCTATTACGGTGAGCAGTTGATTGGGAACAGTGGCTCTTAAAAAAGCATTGAAACAAACTGGAGTGGAAGGGAGAAGGGAAGGACAGAGGAACTCACACATACGGAGAAACTGGAGCCTCCAACACCCATTCCCCTTTGCAGAGGGAAAATACCACGCGCGAGATGTTATTTCCCAGACTAATCCGTGTGGAAAATGCCTCTTAAGAAGAGGCCGTTCTGCCCTATGGATGGACAGGGCTCGAGGACAACTGTGCTTCCTCCTCCTCCCCACTGTCCTGCTGTGACCGTTCCTGGGTTTGAGCCGCAGGGATTTCCAGTAGCTGTGAGGCTGCAGCATCCCAGTGCTGCCTGGGTACCGCTCTCCCTGCTCCGCCGCCGCTTTTCCCCTCGGCCACATCCACAGGTCAGAGGCGGAGGGCTGGCTGCTGCATTGCGTTGTTGCAGAAACTGGGAAGTTAGTCTTGCATCCTCATTACTCCAAGTTCCTTTGGGTCATTTGCAGAGTACACGTGGTAAGAACGTGGTGCGTGCATGGTTTTAATGCAGAACGAGTACTCTTCGGTTACGGGTCAGCTGTCAGTTAAAGGTGTGCTCAGACAGAACTAAGGCAAGCTTTCTGTTCTTGTTAGGACAATGGAGGAAGACTGACCGTTAGCACCTGAACGGCCAGTGCCACTTCAGATACTACCCACAGACTTGCAGAGATTCCTTCTCTCTCCCCAAAACTTCATCCTTTCAAATAAATGATTCTTTAAAATCTCCCAAGTCATCCAGAACTCCAGGAGGGTGGACACAGATCAAAGACTGCACATTCATATCTGCTTTCTACTTACCGTAGCCTTTAGTATTTTACAATGTACTTTGCTGTCTCTAGTTTAGAACAAAGAGTGAGTGTTCTTGTCAATCCTGCACACAGGCAGCGTATGAAGAAAGCATGAAGAAAATAATTGTAATTGCACTCATTATTTATGAGTTCATGGCCAGCTGGCTTAGTTCAGTTGGTACCAACTTGTCCGGCTTATCAGGTTTCTGCTAGTAAATCCCACACCCTCGGTTCCTTTTAGTAGTCTCAAACTGAGGCAGGGCTGATGCCTGCCTTGTTTCCAGCCTGGTGCTCCCTGTTCCTGCAGCAGTACATTTGCATCCTCTTGTAAGAAATGGTTTGTGCCACAGGATCACGTAAGTACAACTCGGTAGTAACTACGTTGTACTGAAAGTTATATTTAAAGTTACATACTCTAAGTTACAGTGCACGTCCGTGCTGCTGTAGGATGCGTGTCTGTGCAGCGGGGTCTCTCGGTCCCTTGTAAAGTCCAAGAGCATCTTGAATGTGTGGTGCAAGCGAGTTGTTACAGCATTACACCGGTGCCTCCCAGACCCAGGGGCTCGCTGCGCTCACTGCAACCAAGTAGCTGCTGCTGCGCTGTATAACAACAGTTTGCACGTGCACGGTGTTAATGCCACTATTGAATACAAGATTACGGAGTTCTCTGAATGGAAAAAACCAACCCCAAGTTTATAGCGCAGTAAGGTTACAGTTCTCAAACAGACCATACACAATCTTTGGACAGGTATCTTCAAAACTAAAGGTACAGGTCAGCAGAAAAGGTTTGAAAAGATATTTATAACAGTCATCAAAACCAAACAAAACAGTTTATCAGGGCAGAGTGAGTGGGTTGGACACATTACACTCGGCGCTCCTCTCCCAACCCGCGCATGGGACATCTGTGTTAGAACAAGGTTTAAAAATCAAAACCACAACTTAGTCACAAAGGAGAACCCTCCACTAATTTCTGAGTAATAAATATTTACATTGCGTGCTTTGAATACTATACAGGTTTTAAATTACTTTTTTTAAAAGAGAAGAATAACAAAGCTTTTTTTTCTACAAAAATGGAAAAAAATTACAGAGGAAAAGCAAGCTACACCAAGCGTGCATGTGCTTAAGTGTTCACAACAAACTAAGTACTGCATCTGAACCATGAAAAAAAATGCAAAGGTCTAGTGGAAGTGCAATCGTATAGAGTTGGTGACAGATTTTACAATGCTGGGAGCAGCACTATTAATGCAGTCCAGTCCACCTCTGTTACAGAAAAAAAAAAAAAAAAGACTTCTGGTTTGCAAGTCAGCACACAATTCTAGTTTTGAAGCAAATGAACACAATTTGCTTCTTTTTTTATATGTGAGCAAAGAAAAGGTCACATTTAAAGAAGGATTCGGGGGAAACGGTGCAAATGGTAGGAAAATTTTTACACAGAAAAAAAAATTACTTGGAGCCAATTAGAAGGCGTCTGTGTCTGCACCTTCGTTGCACTTGACTTTTCCTAGACCTCACATTTCAGTACTATCAATAGTGTCGAATTGTGTAAAACGCAGCAGCTTGCATTTCGCGTGTCACGCAGTGTATATACGGTGCCCTGGCGAGCACCTGAAGCAGGATACCTACAAGGTCTCTCTCCGCTGTGCACCGCAGGCACCAGGACCACACCAAAAGGCGAAGCCCGTGGCCAGGGTTATGCCAAGCGACCGCGCTGGACAGCAGGACGATGCAGCTGGACTTCGAAAGCCTCTGGAGCAGGCAGGGAGCTTGCCCTCGCCTCCTCGTATTTTTTCCCTCCCTCTCCACACACTTTCTAATTTAAATAGCCACTGATTTATGTTGAAAGATGGGTGAAGCCTGGAGCAGGAAGAAGCAATAGGATAACTAAGGGCCACTGCTATCAGGAAAAGGCTTTCCAGCTGGCTTTCTTCCCCCGCCCCCCCCCCTTAAAGTACTGCTCTCTGCAGAGATATTTCAGGTTTCGGCTGTTTATTGGTGCTGCAGGTTCTCTCTTTCTTTAGTGGAAAGCCAGGTAATGTACTGCCTCTTGCTTTGGAGAGATGCTTAATACAAGCGGAGCAGAGCCTGAAGCCTGGAGCACAGCCTGCAGCAGTAGTTACAAACAGCTGTCTGCATACCACAGCATCTTCCCTCCTCCTCCTCCTCCTCCTCCTCCTCTTTGTGACCACCAGAACACAGAGCTACCACTGTAAGACATCGTATACAGCATTCCTACCTGCTGAAGTGCTGCCTCAAAGGGGGAGGTTGATCCTGACGATGCCAAGAAGTCACGGCTCAGCCCCTGATGCACCTCCTGTACAGCAGAGCCAGGTTCTCTGTTTTAATTTTCCAAGGAGCCTAACTCCCCAGTGGAAGATGGCTGCTCCTACAAGCTACAGCATATGAGACCACCACCATGTTCATAAAACACCTCTTTGGTTAGTGATAAATATTTTAAACCCATGAAATTCAGCAGTAAGATTAACTGATGTGGCTTGTTAGGCATTGCTGTGTTCCCTGCGGCTGTCCTCCTGCCATCTAACACATTTTATTTCAGCTATACCTGTAGTTAGTGCCAGGGGTTTTTTCCCAGCAAACCTGCCTGTTTTGCTTTTCTCAGCAATTTGAAGGTCCAGAGAAGCTGGCCCATATGTATTAAATAAAAGCTCCCCACCAGCAAACCTCTGAGCAGCTGATGCCCCAGGTCTGATCCTGTTCCTACAGAAGTCCTAGCAAACCTCAATTCAAATCCTTTTACAGCTGTTTCAGGGAGTCCATAAAAGGGGAGGAGGGGTGATGCGAGGACTGACATTTTCTGTACAATAAGGTAAAAGCAAACTAGAGGAAAGAGGAGAACAAAATGCAGCTTCATTCCAGCTGGTGCTGGATCCCTGGCAGTGCCTCACCGGAGAGATGCAAAACACCGTGTGCGTTGCCTCGGGTGAAGAATTGACACGAGCGGCCCAGACGTTATATATGATCTCTTGCTTAGTGTATGGGCAAGTCTATGGGAAAGGAGCAAGAGCTGTCCAAGTGTTCTTGGGTGACTCCCACACACACTAAACATCAGTATATTTTTAGATGTGTATAAATAAGAATACTCCCCCCACAACCTCTCTTCACAGGGCAATTTAGGGCCCAAGCACAAGCAGAAAGCACATCTCTGAACCCTCCTTGTCTTCAGTACCCGTGTGCTTTGCACAGCTCCCTGTGCCACTGCATTTTTATTGCACCGTCTTCTGCCTTCCTGCACTATCCACCACCAAAGTGCTGCCAACACGCTGCAGTGCCCTTCTGCCCATCCTCATTCCTTTTTAAAAAAAAAAAAAAAATCCTATTAATGTATTTACACACACTGAGTCAAAAGCTGGGGATGATCCCCGCCTGATCACTCTGTGTGCCCTGCACTTACCCAGCTGTTCTCTATGTTAAGAAACAAGGCTCAAAGCAGGAGCACTGGCAAAGAAATCAAGGGCTCTTACTGGTCAGGCTCAATACCTAGTCCCAGGCAGGACACTAAGCTGCAAGAGAGGATTTCTTGGTACGAGCAAGTGTACAGCAGAAAACATCCCTCTGGGGAGCCTCAAGATGCTCAGTGGCATGATCCTGTATGAGAAAGGGTCTGTCTTGCATTCTCTATACCACTGATGTGCCAAGGCAAATAGCAAGGTACATAACTTCTAGTCCTCGCGCTTAAAATAAGTGCTCCTGAGCAAATGAAGTATGCAAAGAAAAAGCAAGATTTGCTAGGGGACGTAAGAAAGGTCAGGGTCCACATGGCGCGAAGGAGACCAGCGCATGTTCTGCTCAGTTGAATAAAAAGGACGAAGTCCCACCATATGTCTTGAGAGAAGAGGAGGAGGAGGGTGTCCTCCTGGAACCAGTGACGTCTTGTAAGGGAAGAGCAATGACAATGACAAGGCCTACGTGTTGTCCTAATGCTGTGTCCCAAGGTCTCTGCCAGGAGATCACAGCTGCCAGAGAGCAGAGCTCAGCACGGACCCGGAGCAGCCAGGGATGAAGTGTAAAGGTTATCCCTGCTCAGAGCTGGAGAGACGACTTTGGATGGGACCAAGCCAGGCACCTGGGCCAGAGGACCATCTCCTGACACAGTCAGAAAGGTGTATACAATATACAAAACACAGTGGATGGAGTCACCTTCGCACCCAAGTAATAGCCCGAATTTAAATGAACCTGGGCCACAGCACTGACATCTCTGCTGGTCCTGCAATCTACCCTGCTTGGCAGGGCTGGTGTCCCTGCTTTAACTTAAAGACTGCTTTTAACTGCTCGTAGATGCCACTGAAGTGCCACGTTCCCAGCTGCTGTGAGCATGGGGACCTGAACACGCACCCTTCACCCAACTCTGAGGTTATACCAGAGACCCAGACCTCTCACTTCAGTCAAGTGCAAGATGCCGGCAGGGGGAGAGAGAAACCCCGCGCACGACTAGTGAGAAAGGACCCTCTTCTTCCAGAAGCGGCCTTCTAAGCACAACACATGCACACTTGACCTGGAGAAGGCTGAATTTGGGGAGAGCTGCATCTGGATCTCCTCAGCTGGAAGGGAAGCAGGACCCCATGCCATGGCTCTAAAAAGCCACTGCTAAGTGTTACCAACATACATGGGTTTATCATCAACAGTCTGCTTCAGATGGCCATTAGCTAGCTCAGCGTGGTGAGTGCGGTTATTTCCACAGCCCCAAGGTGCCCATTTCCACTTTGGGACTCCCCAGTTTGGACTCCCATCATGCAGGCAAGAAGGTGATGGTGAACAGCTTTGGGTGCACAGGCCACATTCCTCCATGGTGGGATGGGAGGAGGACTAAGGCAGCTGCTGACTGATGGGTGAAAGCAAACACAACGCAAGGAGCAGCACGGAGACTCCCGGGAATGGCTGATCGGAGGGGCAGTCCAGGTGCATCATGGCTGGGAAGGCTCCTGGGTCGTCCAACGCTCAGATTATGGAAAGCGCTACGGTGAGCTCAGATTAGGGCAAGTGGCTGCACATCAAAACATCTTAAAGGGCACGTGCCTGCTGATGAGGGAAAAGCCTTTGTATCCAAGTGGTTGAGCATCTTTCCTACCCTGCTCCTAGCTCCAGGACTTCCATGTACACCCAGGCACAGATTACAGAGCCATCACCAGCCCCGCGGCGCTCACCACTTCAGACCTGCAGCCAGAATTTGCTCTTGACGGCTGCACTTGTACCGCCCGCCTAACGTACCCCAAATCAGCCGTGAAACCACACAGAGCTGCCTGCTTCAACCACGAGTTAAGGGCCAGAAAGACAAGAGAAAGCTTTGCTCCACGTGAAGGCTAGGGCATATCTTGGACAGCCCAGCCCGATGTGATGCGGGTCGCTCGGCGAGAACGGGGCTGGGAAGCCAACGTGGCAGAGCGCTGGTTCAGCCCTGCTCCCGGTGAGGCAGGACCTGGGGTCTTTACAGGTGGCATCTTGAAATTTAGCCCAGGATGAAGCCACCATGCCTGGGCAGCCCCGCTGCAAAGCAGCGTAGGCTTCTTCTAGGAAGACAGCCTCTGCTCGGCTGGCCGTGTGCTGTTATCTAGTGCTACCAGCTCCCTCAACTCACTTTTAGTTTGTATCTGTTTATCGGCTTCACGGTGCTAAATTGTATGCTTTAAATACAAAAGCTATTAGGACTGAGAAGGTCTGAAGCACATACTGGTTTTGAGATTTTTATTTCAGGAAAAGATTAAAGAATTAAAATAGGAGCTGCCCTGCTGACAAGAAGAGTTGAATTCAAGAAGCTGATAAAAAAGGAGCATTATATGCATTGAGCACTGTGCATTTTCAGTCAATATTGGCTCTACTTTCTACTCTACTTTCCTTTGACTAGGAAAAGGGAGTTTCACATGCGCACAGACCCTGGGATACACGGGACTCAATGAGAGGAAGGGAGTAACAGCAAAAAAAAGAGAGTGCTGGGCTTGATCTAACAGAGGCAAGAAAGTGATCTTACAGCTCGGCCCCCGAAACACCGACTCCGACCACCAGCGAGACGGGAGGCAAAGACACGCCGATGGGGCGGACTCGACGGTGCACGTGAGTATCTGCAGCTCCCTATCCATAACCACCTGGGCGGCCACCAAAGCTCGCTGGGCTTCGGTATCGCCTACATTCAGGATACGGCACAGTCACGGGGCAGGAGAATCATTTCTTGCATCCTTCTCCAGCGAGATGTCAGTGTTGTACCTCCAGGCTGCGTACGCCGGCACGGACTTGCGCTCCCCGACAGCTTCCCCCAGGCTTTCCCCCCCTTGTAGGTGCAAGTAATGCAATCGAGATCAATGGTTAGATTAGGCTCCTGGTGTGCTCTGAGCACTGGGTCTCTTGACAGCAGTGAGAGCTAGGTATGGCAGATACCACCCAGGCCCTGCTTGCATACCAAAACGGTTGGTACGACAGAGCTAGCTTATTAACAGGCTACTGAGCCTTAATACTGACACTTAGTGTAATGGTTTACAGTAAAGGAAGGATTCTCCTACAAAGCGCTGAAGAGAGGGGGGAAAAAAACCCCCACCCCGATCCCTTCCTCTCCCTCTCAGTCTCTGGAGCGTCTCACAAGCAGGGAAAGGAGCTGGGGAGGCGAGGGGGCGGCGGGGGGCACCGCCACCGCGGCGCCGGGTCCCGTCGGGGGGGTCAAGACGAACGACAGCGAGGACAGTCGTAAGGAACGAGAGACAAACGGTGCTGGTGCTGTGCTGCCTCAAGCTGGGAGGTGCGCGTGGTCAAGCGGAGCGGGGAGAACTAGTCTTTCTTCAAGTCCCTGGATTCAAAAAGCTTCAGGCGTTCTTGCACAGTCAGGCCTTCCTTCAGACTCTGGGAGAGACAAAAGACAGACAGCGTCGGACGCGGGCGGGAGGGAGGTGGTGGGCGTCTGGCATACAGAAAGGGTGCGATGCTCAGGCAAAGGAGACGTGGGCAGCGGGAGAATGGCCTCCGTGGCACAGAGATTAGTGGGACATGCTAAGAGAAAACACACGGTTATGGAGGGCGGTTACTGGTGAATGGCGCCTAGAGAGAGGGTGAGATTGCAAATGAACCAGGCGACGTACCAGAAGCAAATGAGAGGCACACCATGCTGCAAGCGGGATTAGCTCGACTTGGAAAATGACCCCCAGAGCCTGCGGTGCAGCGGTGGCTGGGGCAATTTCGGCAGAGCTCCGGCGTCAGCTCGGATCTGCTACGCTAAAGCACCATGTTGCTGAGTGGGACCTGCACGCCGGTCCTCCCCGCCTGCCTGTGCCGCTGCGGCACTGACTGAACGTGCGTCCGTCTGGGATGGTCCTGGCTCTGGTCAACGTGCAGGCTTTGCTCAAGCAGCCCTGGAAACTGCATTTTTGTTGCCAGCGACAATCCCACCCTTTCTCTAACCCAGCCTGGGGGCTCTCCCAAGCCAAAGCTGCCTCTACTGCACAGGGTTAGACAGAGGACTTGCTAAATGCTTGCTTCAGCTCTAGCAGGATCTGACAGCTGATCCAGTTCAGATGCAGCATCCAGATTTCAAAGCACGACACTCAGCGAGCCAACAGAAAAGCCCACCCCGCTAGCCCTCGGCATTTGGATCTGTGAAATCTCTCGCCTACATGTGGGGACCCAGAAGAAGAGCAATGTGAGGGGCAGAAACCCAGAAGCAAACTGCTTGCCCCCTGTACAACAGCTTTAACCTGAAACTAGCCCGAGGAGGTGCACAAGCCTAAAGCCAGCCTTCCCTAGTTCCTGCAGCCCCAAAGCTGTGGCGTAAGAGCTTCAGGGGAGCAGAGCACCAGACAGTGAGTTGTCCCTGCTTGCTTCTTTTGAGAGGGCACAGACATCTCCCTAACCAACAGCCAGGGCCACAGAGCAATGGCTCTGCCCCTACGCGCTGCAAAGGCTTTCACTGCCGGGCTGTACCTGCTCTGGGCCAGGCAGCCAGCTGCCTGCCTGCACCCCGCAGTGCTGTAAAGCACTGTATTTGCTTTACAGACCAAGATGTGGCAGCTTCAAAAGGCACAGACTGAACGTAAAGCCCCTTCTGTTAACAGGCAGCCATCGCCCCTTTCGCTTTTATTTCTCTGATCATGGTGCCAGAGGACCGTACGATCAGAGCAGCAGGTTAGACTTTTGGGCTGAGTTTTGTTTAACATGTGTTTATCAAGGCAGGACTCCATGATAAACTTGCCCCGAGGCTGTGCAGATTCCCATGGTTACTGTATTTCTTTAAATGTTTCTCCTCCCACAGGCCCACAAATACAGAACGGCTTTGGGAAGCAGCACGGAAATGAAAGCACTAAAATGGATTAGTTTGAATTTACAAATGCTGTATGCTTTCTTTTCAACAGGCAGCAGAGTCTCTTGGGATGCGAGTCTCTGAGCACACACTTCCTAAAGGAAGTTTACTTTGGGCCTCTTAAAATGGGCAGCAACCCGTGCATTCCAGTCTGTACATCTGATTTCTCATCAGATGGAAGGAGACAACAGAAACCATTAGACTATTCTGCCTGGTGGTACAAATTCCAGCAAGTTTACCCCTTAGGCAGTCTCACAACCTATTTGAGTTGCTGATGAAGGGAGACTAATGTAGGATGAAATCTGTGATAAACAGATCCTCCATGAGACTTCCTGGGGCTCTCCAGCTACTCCTCTGCCACCATGCTGGGGATCTCCCCTCTTTTCTCTAATCTCCCTCTGCAGGTGCTCTAACCTCGGTCTTTACCATGGGCCAGTGAATTAACTATTGCTCCAGTTACTTGAGATATCTGGGTCATTAGGATTGGCCCCATTTCTCATCAGGTCCCTCCTTTTGCTGGATGAGCTCGGAAGTCTCAGACCAGTGTGTGGGATGGAGGCGCAGCGCCAAGGGATGGAGAGCAGCGGGGTGGACACCGGGGAGCTGGAGGAAGCCTGGAGAGCAGGAGGAGGAGGTTACTGGGCAAGGAAGACTCTTGCTCAGGCATGGATCAACCTAAAGCAGCAGCAATTATGGGTAAGGGAAATTTAGGGCAGCCCAGGACATCCCCTCTGCAGCTGAGACAGGGGCCACCATTTTACATGCTACAAGCCTTTGTGGGAAAGGCATTTATAGGCATCACTGACCCACTCCTCCGCCTGGCTAACAGCAAAATGGCTATTTTTCCTACAAGACCTGGATGTTGCTGAAGTTTAGTCTGAGGCATGCAGAGTCATTCAAGCATGCACACTCAGCGTCCCGCACTCCCAACACAGCAAACAGGAAAATGTGCCCCACCGTGTCCAAATCCTCTCCGTGACAGTTAGCTGTGTTGACGAGGGTGGGACGAGCAGGAAGACGAGAAAGCCATATTCCCCAGGGAAGAGCCAGAAAGACTGCATTTCATATGGATCTTGGGTACGCTGACTTCTTCCCTCCCCTTCCCCCTCCCCCAGTAAAATAATTAGCCGTAAATAAACCAGTCAGTCATTAAAAGAAGAAGGGCTCTCGTTTGCCACGGAGGTGTGAGCAGTGCATGCAAAAGTGTGCCGCTCCAGTGGGCAGCTGCGTCGCTTGGTGGGTGCCGGTTTGTTTACCTACGTGGCAGGGAACCTGGACTCGGGTTCATTTCAGTTATCCCATGAGACCTGCTCAATAACGGACTGTTGGAGGAAAAAGCAAAATAAAGAAAACAAAACAAAACAAAACAAAACAAGAAGCTCATAAATCCTAATTGCATTGGCGTTCGCACAGCCCCAGCCCCCCCGCCCCGGCGATGCGAGCAGGCAGCGCGCCCAGGCAGAGCCCATCCTTGCTCTCCTCTCCTCTCCTCCTTCTCCCACCAAGCAACACACACGGGGGGACCAACACGGTGAGTGGTCTGAGTTGAAGTGGCGAAGGGAAACTCAACATCAGACCTGGCCCAGCAGGTCTGCGCTGCGCCTGAAAATGCAGAGAGATGCTCTCTGTATTTACTGGGTGCAGCGCAGACACCCCAAGCTGCTGACCTGCAGAGCTCGCGTGGTGGCCGTTTCCCCAGCATGGGGAAGAGCCAAGAAGCCTTTTGCCTGCCCGGCTTCTCGCTCTGCCCAAGGTCCCAACCACTTCAAACATCAGCATGAGACACCAGGTATCCAGTAGTGAGAGGCAAAGCAGGTTTTGCCCATGCTGATCTTCCTTCCAACTGACCTATGTTTAACGATGACTTCTGAGCGGCTTTATTTGCCCTTTTTATCCCCAAGGTCCCACAGCAACAGCCAGTGTGTAACACGATGTTAACTCTGGCTGTCAGCAGGCCAAGCAGGTGAGCTTGGCACAGCATCACTGGGCTTTGGGAGCAAGAGCAACTACAGAACGGCCAGGGAAACGCAGGGCCATCTGCACCATGTTAACACACAAGCAAAGCATGTGTTAAATATGCCCAGGACCAAGGCATCATTGTTCCATACAAAGACCAAAAGTCTTGCAGTGGTGAACACTAAAACCTAGAATGATGTGCACATTTCCACCTATTGACACCACCTAAATTTCAACTGAAAACGGGGAGCAAATACTGGAAGAGTCCTCCTGTGAAAGACCAAAGAACAGGGTGAACTTCATAATTTTTTTCAAGCGGGGAGCAGCTTCACACCTCGATCTCAGCAGGGTCAGGAGTATGTGTGCCCTGCCGGGCATCGCGGGCCAGCTGTTTTGCAGTCGAAAGCTCGCTTTTCTTCCCAGTGCTGTCCAGGCTAGCACTAGTGACTGGGAAATTCTCAGTTTTTCTTCCCCTACCAGTTTGTTCCCACCTGGGACCCCCACTGGAGAGTAACGCTGGGCATTCCCATCACACGGGGCAGGAGATCCGAGCTCACCTTTGACCTGATATTCCTTAGTTGCCGGCTAACACTGGATCTGTCTTTCTTCAAGAAATCAGGGTTGCTTTTTGATTTCATAATATCTGGGAAGAAGCAAAAGAAACGGCATTAGCGTGGTGCCCACTGCCTTCTTGCAAGGAGCAGGGCTGGGGCAATTCTGCCCTCCCAGCCCAGGCAAGTGCCCCGTAAGGGCAGAGGGGACTGTCGGGGGTCTCCGCTCCCCTGCACGTGCAGCACAAGGTTTTCCCAATGCAAAATGCCAGAAGGCTTTCAAAGCCCATCAGCTTCCCATCTGTGGGCTGGAAGGAGGAACTGCCACGGGAGGGCAGCTCTGGGTGAGACTGTCTGCAAGGAATGGAGGTGAGAAGCAGCATGAAACAGCAAAAGAGCACCATGCCAAGTCCCACACTCAGACCCGTTACTGCACAAGGGCTTGTATGCCAGGATGCATGTGTTAGCTTGGGAAACCCGTGATTGCTTAGAGCTGCTGGAGGAGGACTGACCATATCCTGATACAGTGGTGTTCACAGGGGATTTCTCTCCCTGAGCTTCTGTGGCTGCTTTCAGCTGCTCTTTCAACCTGCTGATATCACAGTCTGCCTTGGCCTTCACGATGCTCAGCTCCGTGTAGATGTCTTTGTACTTGTCGCTGGCGTATTTCTTATCCTGGCAAAGGAACAAGAACAACCCAATGGCGTCAGACAGACAGCTGGAGCCGAGGGGTTTGTGAATGCGCTGAAGAGGAGCTTGGCAAATGCTGACGGAAGAAGAGCCAGCAGCGGGTAGAAATGCTCGGCCAGGGCAATGCACACATTTCACACACGCTCTCGAAGCCGTGTCTAACAGCAGTACAGGGCTTAAGACAGGCAGAAAGCTGTGAGCCCAGCAGCAAGCATACAGCGCTACCCGTGCATGCAGCTCCTTCGTTACAGGATTACTTGTTTGTGGGTTTTAATTTTAGCAAAGAGAGAATTCAAGCAGAATTCCCAGAAATGGCCTTGGCAAAGAGGCCATCCAGAGCAAACCAGATCTGATGCTGGGAGGCTGGGCAGATCTCTAACACTGATTATTTTTGCCACTTAAATCTGATGTGACAGGAAATGGGGAAAAAACACTGAAGGGGATGTTTTCCCACATGGTCTCCCTTGTTGGGTAAGTCCTAAGCTGATACAGGCGTGAAGTGCTTTACTAATGACACCAAAATGGGTATTCAATTCCATTCAGGGGAAAAATTAAATATTGTTTCAAATCCAGGTATAAGTGAGCTGAAATCTAAGCACAAACACAGAGGAGCAGAGCACAGCCCATAAGAGGATTTGCAGAAATGGCCCTGGCATTACCCTCAGTGCTGTCTGCAGCTCGTCTTTGAGGGAGCTGATCTCCTGCTTCAGGTACTGGATTTCTGATTCTTTGACCCGCAGCAGGACCTGTGGGAACAAAAGCAGCGCATGTTCGCACCCGAGCAGATGCAGCACGATCCCGAGATGCTCGCCCCCTGTGCCCGGTAACAACTGAGCCAGGGCTGGAGGCTCAGCCCCACGCCAGCACTGCAAAGCTGCTGGTTCACCCGTCTTCTGGTTCACGCAAGAAAATTACTCTTGGGTGTCTCGGAAACTTGCACCACTGATGTGTCCCCTGCACACCCCTTGGTTTCTGTCCCCACTGCTTTACATGGACTGGATCCCAGGGGACAAGCAGGGGCAGGAGAAGGAAGAGCAGGTGTCTGGCTCGACATGGTGAAGATGGAAGATTAGGACTCCAAAAGCTCCTGGCCCCATTGCACCCCACGATGCACACTGCTGAGCAGCCAAGCGGACCCGATGCGTGTTGGGATGGATGGCTGTGGCATGCTCCCGGGGGTCCACAGGCACTTGTGCCCACCAACGCTGCCCCTTCGGCATAGCAGCGGCAGAGCTCACCTCCAGCTCGTAGGCGTCCTTGCCCTGCGTGAGAGGCGATCCAGCAGCCTCTCCCCCACCCTCCCCGGTCAGCAGGGTCCGCAATCGCGTGATCTCCGCAGCCAGGCGGTTATTCAGCTCCTGGGAAGAGGAGGAGAGCCATTATGGGAAGGGGGAAGCACGGCCACGGCTCGGCACGGAGCCCACTGTGCTGCCCGTCGGCCCGTGACCCCCCTGCCTGCACCGGCTGCCCCGGCTACGGCGGGGACCCTCACCTGGTTGTGGGCGTTGAGCTCCTGGTTCTCCCGCTGGCACTGGCGGAGGGCCTGCCTCTCAGCCTCCAGCGCCTGCGCCAGGTGGGCGTTCTCCAAACACTTCTGCGAATACTGCTCCGAAAGCACCTCCAGCTCCCGCTGCACCGACTGCAGCTCCTCCCTGGCAAAACACACGCTGGGTAGTGCCCTCCCCGCAGACACCCACCCGTGCCCACTCTTCCTCCAGCGCCCCAGGACAACCCAACAGGGATCTAAGCACTGAGGAGGAGGACTTGCATACTCATTTTTGGGAAAAACCTCAAGCCCAGAGCAAGCCAGCCCTTCCCTCTCCCGGCACAGTGGTGCTTGGGCATCAAAGGGGGATGGGAGGTCTTTCTCTAGGAGGTTAATGGCAGGACGTCCTCGGGTTTCCAAAAATTGAGCCAAGATCTATCAAGTTTGCTCTGGGCAGTTGGGACTGGGTGTATTTGCACACCTACACATCTCTGCATAGATGCATCAAGGTTCATAAAGCTGCCTGGCTGTTTTGCTGTTTTGCTCGGCTCCCACATGAGGACAGCCTTGCCATGAAAAGCTAAGTGCTTTCTCCTCACCTGGTTAGATGTGGTTAAGCAACCCTCCCACTGCAGCTGTGAGAAAAGCAGCACTGTGTCTGCACATCTGCTACTTCTGGTGACCACAGAGCAGCTGAATTTGGGGGGGGGGACATTCACCTGGAGCCTGAAAGATTACAGGCAACCAGGAGCCTCTGATAGGCACAGCCAGGTCGGGACCAAGGGAAGAGGTCCCTGCAATGACAGGGCTGCCCCTAACTCATTGCCAAAATCAAAAAGGAGAAAGGGGTCTCCCACACACGCGATCTCCGTGCAAGACACAGCAACAGACAGAGGACAACGGTCTTACAGGTATTGCCTTCGGAGGGCCTCGATGTCGGCATTGACGCTGCTGATCTGGGAGCGCTGGGACTTCTCCAGCTCTCGCTCCAACTCTTCCCGGTGTGCGTTCTTCATGGCTTCGATGGCTGTATGGGACCACAGAGCGTTGGCACCCAGCACCATGTCACCCAAGGATGGGGGGTTTTTTTGGAGGTGTTTTTTTAAAGGAACAAGAACCGAGTCGTCCCAGCGAGCCCCCCACTGCTTTGCAGCCCCTTCAGTTTGTGCCCCTGGCTGCAAAGTGGCAAAGGGTCTTCTGCAAAGCTCACTTTTTAATAAAGCCCAAATGATTGTCCAATTCACATGTTGTTTCCTGAACTGCGGGACTCGTAATGCAGAGACCCTGGGCTCCAGTGCTTTAAAACTCCCCAGGGCACTGAAGAATCAATTCAGTGTGGAATCGGCAATAATTTAACCACAGGAATGACTAATGCCTTTCTGAGATGAAACGGAAAACGGATCAGACCCCACTACAGCCAAGGATACAGGTACCAATCCTGGAGAAAGACCAGGAGATGGACCTCCATCCAAAACATCTCTCCCACCAACCCCTTCCCATCTCCCTGTGATCCACACCCAGCCCTCATCCCATCCCACGCTCTGCTCCTCCCCACCAGACCAAATGCCCTCCCCATGTCCCCATCAATATCCCCCACCATGGCAGACCCTCAGGCGTGTCCCCATACCTGAAATGGTGGCAGCTGTTTCTTCTGCCAGCAGGCGGTCTTTCTCCTCCCGCAGCTTCTCCAGCTCCCGCTGGTGCTGCCGCTGCAGGTCCTCGATCTTCTTCTGGTGTGTCTCCTCCATGGCTGCAAAGCCCCTTTCACATGTTGCCTGCAAAAGGGACAAGGGCAAGGTGTTGGCCCGGGAACGTGGGGTCGGCATCACAGCGGCGGTGAGCCCACCAGGAGCCGCACACCAGAGGGAAGGTCAGCACCCAAGTTCCATCGTGGGGATCTTCTCCCTCCCCAACCACAGAGGAGCTGGCTGAGAATGGACCTTGTGAAGCCAGAGCTTGTCCTGTCGGCTCGACCCCTGATAGCTCCGGTGAAAGGGAAGGACAGGGTAGGTCTGGGGTCAGACCTGATTGGGGAATGCAAATTTATGTTAAAAACAAGAAAAAGCCTACCGTGCCTCTTCTACTCTCTTTTACAATCCCTGATTTTATGCGGCCACCTCTGGGGTGGAAAACAAAAGACTCGTGACAGCAATGGGACCTTAATTCCCAACTGAGTATTGCTTCAAATGCTGCATAGGCAATTATTTGCTAATTGAATTACTAGGATTGAACTTAGGCCAGGATATGGGAGCAGCGCTGTGGGGATTCAGGAGTCACCAGCTGTGAAATCCTGAATTCCAGCCCGGTCCTGCCCCAGGCACAGACCCCGCTCCTGCCTCTGCAGTGGGACAAATGCAAAAGCCTGTTACCAGTTCAGCTGCCATCCTGGCTGCCCCCGCCAAGTGCATCTGGATCCTGGACAGACACACAGCTGCAGGACAGAGGCAGGACAGCAAAGCCACAGGCAGGCTCAAGCCACGAGCCGGGAAGGGGCACGCACCAGGGGTGCAGTGCACGAGCCCCGTCAGACGTCTGGGGGCAACCCTGACGCCAAGAACGGCACTGGGCTCTTAACGTCACAGGCTGCCTTTATTTCCTGGTCTCAATGGATTTCTTCTTGATTCACAGTCATGTTTTCCAGGGGAAGTGAGAACTGTCACCTAGGGACCACTGGGACTCCATGGGAAATTTAAGGGGAGCAGATTCACTCCCCCAGTGACAGAACTGCTCACGACAGTCTAAGACCACTGACCTACACTCCTCAGCATCACTTCGTTGTCTGATGGTCTGTAACCTATGCCATCCTCATTCCCAATTTTCAGCTCTGGTGCTTTTTCTCCTCCCCTTTAAGTTTTAATCCCGAGGCATTCTTCACTTTCTCAGCCTTGGTTTTTTTTGAACCTCGTAACTCAGTGCCAGAACCTGTCTGGACTTGGCTGACTACAGAGTGGCACAAAGCAGCCTTGCAGGATTCTTCATTACACCTCTAATGCTGGAGGAAAATGGTGAATGCTCCTCCATAGGTCTGGCTGTAGAGTCAGCATTTAATGTATTGTAAATGCATTGCTATAAATCCAGGACATTTGAACATGTACAAACCAGTATCTCCTGTTACTGGTGTTACATTCTCCATCAGAAGAGAAGAATCAAGCACATTTAAACCTATAAATTGGACAGGTTTGCAATCAGCTGGTTAGCTTTCTAACCAAGGGAAGTTTCTATTTTGCTGTCTGTCCCTCTGCTTCCTACAAAGATGCACAAACAGGCTGCTTCGTCCTGTTCTCCTCCTGGACCCCTCTGCCCAGAAGACGCTGCTTGCCTTCCCACCAGGCAAACTGCAAGTTTTGGTAGAGCAAAGTTGAAAACACAGGTGGGAGGTCAGGTTCATTCCCTACTGTTATTTTTCAGCCTCTATTTTGGTTCTTGCCTTTTTGCTTCTGGCAAAGCAAGAACATCCCCCGGTACAAGCGACCCTGTTTGGTGCCTGGTTCATAGGACAAGGTGTTACCTGTGTGTCCCGCTGACCTGAGCAGGGGGTTTAAGAGGGGCTTTTCCTTCCTAAGGGTTAAGATGGAAGAGACACCATTCAGTGAACACCACCACTTCACTCCGATCTCCCCAGCAGCTCTCCCTCCCCTGGACTCCCGATTCGCGCCTGATGGGATGCAGCAGAACTACTGCTCTCCCCAGGCTAAAACCAGCTTCTGGCTGGAGCTGAGCCACGCTTTACCCCCAGCCCAAATGCCCGCTGAGGATCTCGTGGCTGGAAGCAAGCTCTCCCACGTTTTTGCTGACTCTGAAGAACAA
The DNA here is from genome assembly GCF_947461875.1 of Haliaeetus albicilla. Lineage (NCBI taxonomy): Eukaryota > Metazoa > Chordata > Aves > Accipitriformes > Accipitridae > Haliaeetus > Haliaeetus albicilla. The sequence goes on along the minus strand of NC_091504.1, from coordinate 22,836,157 downwards.
CTGCTCCATGAAAGCCTCTGCACACGGGCTGCATCGCTGCCCTTTCGGCTGCCTGTTCAACCTGGAAGCCTCTCTTGGTGCTTCCGAGAGTCCTCCGCTGCCCTAAACCCACTTCCTAACTGGAAATGCTCTCCGATCAAAAGCGAAACACCAAACCCAAGAGGTTTTTTTAGACACTGTACCATCTCAGGTTAGTTTTACCGCCAGTCTGACTGGTGGAGCAATCCGAATGATGGCACTTCAATTGCCACTGGGTTTTCCTGCACCTAGCCTGGGTTTCCCGTAACTGTGCACTGTTTGTTGTGTAAAGAATCACTGGTGTACACCACCAGGGCCGTTCTCCTCGCAGCCTCGTGCAGAGGAGCTTTGCTTTGCTACAGAATTTGGAATCCATTTGCAGCTACTTCCCCCAGGAACATACATTTTCAAAGCATTAAGTTTCCATTTCATCCTGCATTTTTGAGGGCAGCAGAGACAAACTGGAGATTTGATCAGACTGGGGAAGACAAGAGCTGAGGAATGCTTTTAAAGGGAAGTCACGAATGAAATGTACGCCTCGGGTATGAGGAGAAACACTTCGGTCTTCATACTGAAAGAGAGCGTGACGTTATCAAACTACTTTGAAAGTCTCCCTCCCTCTACACGCAGAGACCGCCTCCAATAATCAACCCCCCCCAAGCCCTGAGCAATGCATTTAGAATACCCCAGCATGGAGAAAAGGAAAATGCCATGCTTTACAGAGGCCTTTCTAACACTCTGGGGCTCGCTTCGGCATGCTGGCTCTTTCGGGGGATGCCCCTTGGTTTGGCAAGCAAACCCCGGGACCGAACGGACCCTCCCTTACACTCAGCTGTGGAAAGCGTAAAGCGTTAAACTTATCAAGACCTTTAAGTTTTCAAAGTCCTTCTGGTACTTTTCCCTCAAGGTGGACGCGTTCCCCTCCAGATGCTTGTTCTCCAGCTCATCCCTCATGACGTTCATCTGGGCCTCCAGCTCCTGGATGCGTTCCCTCAGGCCGTGCATGGAGTCCGGGTCATCGCCGGGACCCTGCCCGGTGCCACCCGCCTCACCGTCCGCCCAGGCGTCCCCACCGCCCGGACCCACCGCGGGGGACACCTCCGGGTGCTGCCTCTGGTACTCGTCGAGGGTCTCCTGCAGACGCTGCAGGTTCTGGCTGTAGTGCTCCTGCAGCGCCTGCAGCTCCTCGCCATGGATGACCTGCAGCTCCTTGATCTTGGCTTGGAACTTGTCCTCCAGCATTTGCATCTGCTCCAGGTGATACTGCTCCATGTTCTGCTTGTCACGGACAATGGCATCCAGCTGGTTGAGGCCCTCCGTCCTCTCGGCCTTCAGAGCATCCTCTGTCCTGTTGAGTTGCTCTATCACGTTTCGAATCTCCTCCTCGTACCGTCCCTGTAACTCACTCAAGCTCTTGCTGTGATTACGCTCTTCTTCCTCCAAGAGCCTTCGCTGACTGTCAAGCTGGGACACCTTTGCTTTGAGATCGGCGTTCTCCCTTTCGAGCATGGCGATCACCTCGCCATACTCACCCTGCTGCTTTCTAAGCAAGTCTTCGTACTCATCCCGAAGGAGAGAGACCGTCTTCACGCGCTCTTGGCAAAGCGCGTCCATGCTCTGTAAGGACTCCTTGTAGGACTTCATCTCTCTCTCGTACTCCAGTCGGACTTTGCAAGCGGCATAACAAACCTGAGCCTGAACAATTGCATCGTGGACTAACAAAGAAGAATACTGTTCAAGGTCTCCCATGCACGAATGATATGAAAGACTCTGAGATATCTTCAGGAGCTTCTGACAGTCTCTCATTGCCTCCTCAGGAGGCAGAGAGAGTAAGGCAACAGATATCTCCTTCAGAACATTTGATTTGTCCTTTAGTTGTTGGGCAAGATCTTCCTGAATGGAAACAAGAGCTTCACTACTATGGTCTGGCAGGCTGCCCATCTCCTCCACCTTGGCTAATTCCTGACACGGCACCATTTGGAGACAGCTCCCGTCCCAGGAGGTTTGGGTTCTTTCTGAAGCATCTTTTTGAATTTCAAGTGCTTCAGAAATCTGGTGCATAACTCTGTCAAAATCAGGAGTCCTGTATGCTTTGATGATCTCCTCCAACATGCATTTATGCTGCTGGAGAGCTGTTTTGGTATTATGGAGGTCTTCTTCGATTGTTTTTAATCTCTGATGAAAAGATTCTCTCATTTTCTGTGCGACAAACCCAAGTTCTCCCTTGATCAATGTAGCGTCTGCTACAGCACTGAGAAAACAGGGAGAAAAGCCCAAACCTGTTGTTTCTGTTTTGCCCTCGGCTTCTCCTTCTCTGGTGCTCAAGTGCACTCTCAGCTCCTCCACCTGGCTCCAGAACTCCCCTTCCAGCAGCAGCTTCTTAGATAGGACGCTGGCCAAATCGATGGCTGTATGAGAAACATTTGCCGGCTCCAACAAAACCACCTCAGCTGTTCCCTGGATCTCTCTCAGAAGCCGAGATATCTCAGAGCTTGCACTTTTCAAAGACTCCGCTATTTGGTTGATGAGAGAGGCCTCAAATGCCACTCTCTCAGAAAGCCATCTCAGCTGGCCGGCGTCAAACATTTCCACTCGCTGCTCCTTGGAGATGTGCTCCTCTTCTCCCAAAAAACCTCCTTCTGGAGCGGGGCTTTCCACGATAAGGCTTTCACTCTGCTGATACTCCGAGGGGACTGGCGCCCCTCTCAAGGCTTGGATTGCATTTGATAAGGTTGTTTCCATGCTGGACAGAGTAACAAGGAACAAATCACACTCTTTTTCTTTGTCTGATTTGGGCAAAGATCTTAGTTGCTCCCTGCACTTCTCTAAGCAAGTCAGCGCTTGATCATTTTTCATTTGGAAACCTCCCAGCTCGCTAACATGATTTTCTATGAGCTTGAACTTTTCCTGCCTCTCACTCTCCAGCTGTGAGATCAAAGCACTGACTTGGGATAAGCTGGTCTGAAGTTGTTCCCGCAGCTGAGACTCTGTGCTGGCCCACTGATGGTGGAGGGCGATGAGTGTCTCCTGATTATGGCCGTGCTGGCTTTCAAGCTTCATCGTTACATCTTTGAGTTTTTCCTCTGTAATATAAAGTTTAGTTTCTAGGGAATGGATGATTGAGAGATAGGTCTCAGAGTCGCTTGTTCCTGACGCTGGGTAACCAAGAGCTGGCTCTGATGACATGCTTTCTTCAGACAGCGATCTGTCTTGGCTCGTGTCTGAAGAGGTACTGCTTGTCCAGTTTTTCTCTGATCCATCCGGATGGATGTATTTTTGGCACTGGATGCTCGAGAAACGGATTCTTTGCCTCTTGGCCCCCATGATTCCTACATCAGGCTTTGCTAAGGCTTTCTGAACCAGCTCTTGGTCCTGGAGCTCTACAGCTTTGGATGGGGAGCCGAATTCCTCCGCTTGCCTCTGGCTGGTCTCAAGAACCTCCTCCTCCTCCTCCTCCTCCTTCAGTGCGCAAGTCAGAGCTGGGAGGACATCCTGAGTTTGCAGAGGCTGCCCCAGCTGGGATGGATGACTTTCGTCAGCCTCGAGACTGGGGCCAAGGTCTTCTGCCTCCTCAGTACATGGACCTGTGCCAACACTAGCTAATTTCTTTAAAGCCTCCTCCTTGGCCTTTAGCTTTATTTTAGTCTCCTCTAAACTGCTATCTAAAGCAACCATTTTAACCAAAGCCTCACTGAGATCTTGATCTTTCTTCTCCACAATTCTCAGGTGCATTTCCTTAACGTGTCTCAGCTCTTCTTCTTTTTCTTTCAGCACCTTCTGCACACCCTGGAACTGATCCGACACCTCCTCGAATGATTGTTCCAGATTGTGATAGTTGGTCTCTTCCATTTTCAACTTTGCTTGCAGCTTTGCAACTTCGTTATCTGACTCGGCAACCTGATTCATGAGCTCGTGGAACCGGCATTTGATCTGATCTCTCTCTCTTTCGAGCTCCTTGATGTGCTCTGCGAGTTTCTGGATGCTGGCCTCCTTCATCACCAGCTGCTCCTCCAGCTGGTGGACAAGCTCGCTGCCTTCAAACTTTGCACTCAGCTTCTCCTTCTGTAGGATCTCCATTTGCTGCTCTCTATTTTGCAGCTGGTTCTCGTACTCGTTGGCCTTATCCTCCACCTCCTTCAGACTCCGTATTAAAACCTGCTTTTCCCTCTCGCAGCTCTCCAGCAAAGCCTCGTAATTCTTCTGCAGCTTCTCCTCCATGAGGATCCGCGTTTGCTCGCTAGCATTCAGCTGCCTGCTCAGGTCCGCGATCCTGTCTTGGAGCCGCTGCACCTCTTTCTGATGGTCCCTCTGCAAAGCCTGCTGCATCTCCAGGTCCCGCAGCTCCTGGGTCTTCTCCAGGAGCAGAGCCTCCGCGCTCTTCAGCTTCTGCTCGCTGGCCTTCAGCTGGGAGCTGAGCGTGGCCTCGCCGTGCTGCCACTCCTCCAGCTGCTCTTTGGCTTTCTCTTTTTCGCTCCTCAGGTCGCTCTTGAGCTTGGCCAGGGTCTGCTCCTTGATGGAGAGCTCGGCCGCCGCGTTACTGAGCCTCGCCTGCAGGCTCTGAATCTCGGCTTCGTGGTGCCGGATCACGTCCTTGGCCTCGGCGTAGCTGCGCTTCAGCGACTGAATCTGCTGATTGATCAGCTCTTGACGCTGGCATTGGGCTTCCAGCTCGCTTTGGAGGTCTTGGTTGACTTTGTGGAGCCTCTGCCAGGCACCTGATGGCGAGGCGGCCACCTCGGTCTTAAAAAAATTGATTAAATACTAGATTAGTAACACTCTTCGCTCTCCCTTCTGAGTGTCACACCTCTGGCCAGGCAGGCCACGGAAAAGCTCCTTGCAGCGATTTGGCTGCTACCCACATGCTCCAATTGGGATGATTTGTTCTTGGAACAATTTTTTTTGTTTGTTTTAACCAACTTTTTTTTTTTTTTTTTTAATGAGCGACAACTGCTTTCCAGTAACAGAAAACATGGACCACAACATCAAAACAGCTGTACAGTAACAGGCTAAAAGGAAAAAAAAAACCAAAATCAAATAGAACCAAAAAAACAATGAAAAAGAAACACCAGCAGTAAAACAGAGACAGACGGACAAGAGAAAAATGGGAAGGGTGAGAAGGAGGAGGGGATGGGAACAGGTCGAGAAGAAAGGAACTGCTTTTTTAGTGTGTTTGTTCGTTTTGTTGTGAAACAAAAAGTGCACAGTTCAGGTAACACAGTCCTACCGACCAAAAGCAACAACAGGAAGTGAGGTGACAGCAAATGACATCATATCGCACCCAAACGCAGGGAGACAGGACAGCCGGCGTGGCGATGTCATTTCTGTGACTGCCAGACAGGACTTAGTGGCTGCTCATCGCATTAAAGAGATGTTGTTATGCTAAAGTTTAAGACTAGGGAGGATCTAATTTCTCTACCTGCAAAAAAAACCAACAAAGGACAAAATAAAAAGCCCAACAAGTGAAGGGAGGGAAAAGGTGTGATGAGAATGTAAAATAAAAGAAACCAACCTTTGTGAGATTCAAACCAAAGCAATGTAGCATGCAAAGAGAAAACTCACAGAGAGAGTCATGCAAAAGGCGACAGAAATTATGTATCTTTAAAAAAAAATACACAGACAGGAAGAGGCGAGAGAAGCACAGCGTTAAGCCTAGGAATTTGGCCTGCCTTGCTGTACTCTGGTTGCTGATAAGGAAAGCCCACAGATGTGACACTCAGTTACGTTAAGTTAAATTTCATGCTTTACACCAAAAACATGCAAGAACATCCGCCCGGGACATGTTAGTACGTGACCCCTCCCGCCCGCCGTGATCGGAGCCAGGGGTTGTCTCCGGTCCCTTTGCAAGGAGCAGGAGCCTCCGCCGTTTCTCCGCTCCGAAGTTGGGGTACCCCATCCCGAGGAAGCTCAGAGCGAGAGAGGGGTTACACGAGGCCGGAGAGGCTTTGGTGCATGGCACATGCATCGGGGTGGGTATCTCAGTGGCTGCCTTACGAAACGTGCACTCTTTTATGTCGGGGCAGTGGTTGGGGGTCCGTACAGGGATGCTCATGCTGCCAAGGAGGGGTTGGTGCCCCCCTGGGCAGTTCCAGAGGGATGGGCTGGCAGCAGTCAGGCTCCTTCATCGTCCCTCCCCGTGGACAATGTAAGAACCTCTCTGAAATTAGGCATGATGGAGGTGGGGGGCACATAAAATTCAGAGGGTCTGTCCAAAAAAAATGTTGTGATGTTTGCTCGCAGTTTGGGGCTGCAGAAACTCCCCCAGCGATTCCACTCCCTCCACCCCAGCAGGGTTTGGTGGGGTTACTCCCTTCTGCTTCAGGACTTTAATCCCTCTGTTCCCGGGGAAACAGAAGGGAAATCCCCAGAACAATTAGACTGGAGCAAGCAAAAGCCTCCAACCCTTCCAAAAACCCTCTCCAACTTCTAGGTCAACGTTTGGGTCACTTCTCACTGGAGTAATGATTTGCTCAGCCCTTCTGCAGACTTCCCCTCTTGCCCCCCCTCCTCTTATTGAGGCGCTACGGCCAACTTCAACACGGCCAATCTGACAGTGGATTTGGCATCCAGCTTTTAGCCCCATTCCCTGATTTTTTCAGGCTCCAGACAAAGGGAGGTCGGATGCCTTTGCCCCAGGGAAGTGGGAGTTAGTTACTCTTCCAACACTGGCAAGTGAAAATGGAACTCCTCCAACCGAGCAAGCACTGTCAGCTTGGGGACTCCAGAAATAAATGCATTAATAACTCCTCCAAGGAGATCACCAGCAAGGAAGGCAAGATGCCCCCCAACCTGGGCTGGCTCCACTGCCTGTGTAACTTCTTCAGGGCAATTTCTCCCGTGAGAAATAAGGAGGAAAGGTTCAGCATTGACACCAGGTTTGCTGCCATGGGAGCGCAGCATGTGGCCACGCACGGCCACTTTAATCCAGAGCCAGTTTGGCCAAGTAGATTTGAGCAGGTCAAAATGCTGCCTCTGCACAAAACAGGACCACGGACCCATGAGAGCAGCCAGAAGCTGCCCTGCAGGCATCATGGCTCCTCTGGGCACGGATGCTCCCAGAGAAAGGGCTGGAGAAAGTCTATTTTGTTTGGAGGATGGGAGGAAAGGCTTCCTAAGAGACTATCTCGCCTCTTTTGCCAGAACCTCCAAAACACACTTCTAGGCGTTGCTGAGGCAAGGTATCTTGAAACAGAAGAAACCACCAAAGTGATCCAAGACAACAGGTCGTCCCTGTGCAAATCCCACTCTGGCTGAGGGGAAGATGCCTGGGAGATACACCTGCGTGTGCTGTGCTTGCCCATGTAACCGCCACACAAACTCCCCAGCCAGGAGCAACTGCTGGGCTACTAGATGTTTACAAAGCCTTATGGGCACCCCACTGCCTGAGGGGAATATCTGGGGCACAGAAAGGGGGAAACAGCTGTTGCATAAGCAAACACATTATAGGATGGATCAGAGGTGGACTTCGCTGAGGTCCCATCTGTCTACCATGGCTGTGTTTTGTTTTCCCTTGGGGACACTAGTAGGTAATTCTATCTTCTGTCTACTGCATCCCAGACCAGAGGTTTTGTTAAGCAGATGATCCTGGTAAGGCTACAGAATTAGCAATATTTGCAAGAAGGTCAAATATCGTGGAGCCCACTCAGTGGTACACACCTCTGCGTCAACCAGTATGCCCCCACCAACATGCTGGACTGAAGCCCACCAAGGTCCCCCTCGGACACAGAGGAAGACGGATTCCTCTCTCCTCCTCACTCTCCTACCTGCAACACGTAGCCCTCCCGGGCGCTCTGCTCCCGGCCCAGTGCCACTTTCAGCTGGTCCTGCAGGTGCCGGTTCTGCTCCAGGAGCTCTAGGGCCTCCTTCTGCTTCTGCTCCAGCTGGAAGGACACGAACAAAGACAGCGTCCAGGGAGTGGGCAGGGGGTCAGCCATAAGGAGCAAGCAGCATGGAGGGGATGTAGAGCAGAATGAACGGGGCTTTTGATGGCACCACTGCTTTGCTCTGCTCTGGGATCTGGATTTCATTTTGCCAGGCAAAATCCCTCCCCTCTGAAAGAACTAAGTTACGCGTTAGTTTAATTCCTAAAGCTCACTGCAGCAAAGGATGAACGGCACCAGCTCGTGCCAGGCATGACCCCAGCAAATCCCAGCCCGGTTCAGATCGGTGATACTCCTGCTTACTCCACGCCTGCACCCCTTTCATTCCTGCTAATACACCTTAATCCCAACAAACAACCACCTTTGTTATCCCAGGCATGGACCTCTTCCAAGCAAGCTGAGTCTCCTTTCTTTTCCTAAAATCATAAGATTGTTTAATGTATGCTCCACAAAAAGGGAACCTTTGTGGTGTGTGCTACAACTCAAGCCAGTTTATAGTTTTGCAGACGTAACTGAAGACCCAAATCTCTACAGCTGCAGAGGCAGACAGAATTATGAATTTGAATTTAGAGTCTGGCTGATACACATCAATCGTACCCATCTCATCAGAGGCAGGCTGGCTAACGACCAACAGAAGCGTTGGCTGGGAGGGGGTAATGAAGTACCACTCTTGCAAGAACAGCCCTTTCTGCAGCCATGGGAACATGAAAGCTGTCAGCAGGGCTGAACGGGAACGGACGTGGATCTGTGCCCTGCCAGCTGCCCAGGGGAACCTACAGCATCCCCACTCGTTGCTATTACGAAGCAGGAATAAATGCATCTTTTTTAAGCCTTGCTCAGGCTTCCTACAGTTCCCGCAGTGGCCTGAAGGCCATTTCGGCAGGCAGCCTGTACCCCACGCACCCGACTTTACCTCCTTCTCCAGCAGTGTGGTCAAGTGCTGCTTTGTCAGCCCCTCGTCCCGGTCCTCGGTGTGGGCGAGGTGCAGGGGCGCGATGGGGATCTGCTTCTCCTCCCGCAACGGGGTGGTCTCCACCTGGTGCCAGCGCTGCTCGATCTCCACGTGGACGTTCTGCGGTTTGATGTCCACCGGGACGGGCAGGATCCGGTCCACCTCCATTCTCAGTGCTTCTTCCGACCCTGCCCCGTCCACGGCATCGATCATCTCGAAGCGCTTGCGCCGTTCTTCTCGCCGCCGGGCCCGTTCCCGCTCCAGCTCTCCCGGGTCGGCATCGGTGGCACTGGCATCCCTGGGGAAGGCGGCGGAGCCGCTCTTGGAGGAGTCTGCAGCGTTTGCACGCTCCTGTGCCAGGGCTTGCTGGATGGGGCGAAATTCAGCCCAGTCAAAGGTCTTGGACCGTCCTTCTCGCCGGCGCTCCCTGGCACGGCTCCGCTTCTGCTCCGGGTCCAGCTCAGCTTGCTCCGCATCCGGCTTCTCGCTCGGCTTTGGACCAGTCTCGAAGGAAGAGCTTGTTTTGCTTTTCTCTTCTGGCAGGGAGCTGCGAGGACAGAGAGAGGGTGAAGGGAAGCGTCAGTGGGTGCTCCAGACGGCCAGGCACTCCCACGCATGCCTTGAAGAGCTGGGTGGAAAGGGGCTGCTGGAAGCCCAAGCCAATGCCACGTGGGTGCCCCCCCTGCCCCCCCCGCCTCCCATCACCTCTCGGGTGCAGGAGCCGCCGCTGCCCTTCCCCGGGGATCACGCTGGTGTGCAAAGCCATGGTGCAAGCGGCCCCGTGGCTGCTCCTGGGCACCCCCCGGACCCCCGGAGAGCAGCCGATCCCGACCTCGCATCTCCTCGGCGGCCACCCCAGGGCCGGCAACCACGACTCAGCAGCAGCCTGTGGCCGAGGCAGCGACCCCGAACCGTCGTGCCAGGTGGGGAAGAGGCTTCAAAAGCTCCTCTGGGGCCCACCAGCTCTGGGACTCCATGCACACACGCCGGTCGATGCGGCCATAATCACGTGCTTGCGGGGAAGATGCCACCAGTCCCACCAAAGTCAGTCTGGCTTCAGAGCTGCGGGGCGGAGAGGCACAGAGCAGCTCCCAGAGGTCTTGGGTAACAGGGGGAAGTTTTTCCTCGAGCTTGGCAAAGTTGGGGTTATGAACGGGTCGAAAACTTCTCCGTGCCACTATCTGCACTGAAGGCACAGATCTCCCCCGGGGAAACCAGCCTTACGGGCAGCCGCCCCGGCACAGGGGCTGCACACCGTATGTGCAGTTGTCGGTGCAGCAAGGAGAGCAAGAGTTATTCAGCACACCATGGAAGTCACTGAAAATGCCGGTTTCTCAAGCAAGGAATGATTTTTAGTGCTGAGTTAGAAGGTGGTAGGTTGAGAGGGGAAACATACTCATCAAGCAGGGAAAGTTAACAGGGGAAGGCAATACCGTTTCCAACCTAAGGATAATCCATAATGCAGTATTAGCTTATTAAACGTAGACATGCCAGCCTTGTAACATGCAGATCGAAATTAAAAAAAGAAAATAGCAGTATGCTAACTTTGCAGAGGAAGCCCATCCTGAGAGAGCGGCAGGCATTTGCTGAACCCTCTTTGCTATCAGAAGCCCCCGAGATGCCTCCCGAGGCACAGCCCTGCTGCTCAGGCTGACTCCTAGCTCTCCCCCCTTCCAGTACACCCACAGCATCCCCCCGGGCTCCAGCCTCCAGCGCAGCCTCCACAAGCTTTCTAGAAGGGCGCAGTGGGAAGAGCTGGAAAGCAGGTCCCCAGGCCCTTCGCTGCAGGCGGATCACCGCTAACGGGGCTCTGACCCACGGGACCGCATGCACCGAGATTGCTGCGACCGGGAGGGAGCAGCAGCAACATGGCTTCTCCTCCTGCCTTGGTAACACACCCCAGCTCCCGCAGCCAACAACCTCACGTATGTGCATATGCCCAAAACAAAGAATGGAGCAAAGAGATGACTCTGCACGGGTCCGGGGCTAGTATCTTCCGATGCACTTTCATCCACGATCAAACCACGGGCTCAGCAGAGCTGGGTTTCAAGAAACTCTGGCAGTTACAGGCTAAAACCAGCTTGGAGATAATTCCTTCTTCAGCTCTGTCACTTGCAACTAATAAAATAAACCCAAAAGGCACCACGATGAAACCTCCTCACTCCTCAACCATTAGAAGATATTGCATGACTCCACAGCCGGGCGCTCAATCTGGAGTCAGTTAGTGATTACAGCTGCATTTTAAATAAGTAAAGCGGGGATGAGATGGAGTCTTAAAATGGAGAAAAGTGCTAGGAAAAAAAGGGGTCCTGGGGCCCCTCGGACATTGCTGAGAGACAGAAATTATGCTGCTCTAAATATCACATGGAAGAATCTCGGCATTTCTAGAGGTGACAACTCTTGCGAGCTCATTTTTCCTCTGTTGCTTTCCAAAGGGCATGGGATGTGTGTCAGGGAGCAGAGGGACGGCCGCTGGGAACTGAGTTAAGATACTCAGAAGACTGACCCAAAGTTTCTCATTTCATCTCCTGCAAATACCCCATGGCTATTAATTCTGCTCAAGCATTTCACATCTCCTCCATCCCAGACAAATTAATTCACATCACGGCGGGGCGGGGGGGGGGGGGGTGTCTTTGCCTCGCAATGGTATTTATAGGTCAAAACAAAAAGTTAGTTTTTTTAATATGGGTGGCTGTGGGAGTGGTGCAAGCTGCGAGCCGAGCACGCTGCAGCAGCGTGCGAGAAGCACACAAAGCCTGCAGGGAACTGGGGGAGCACTGGGGAGCTCAGCCTCACTGGGGCCACGAGCTGAACAAGGACCCAGCGCTGAAGCAGCCACCTTCTTTCTTGTGGGTATTTTGTATCTGCACGGTCATCGTTAGCAGAGTGTAATTAGCGTCTCTGCAGACTGCAGGGCACTGCTGAGGGCAGGGAGCAGTGCAGCATCTGCCCCCCCCCCGGGTGCTGACACACGCAGCAATATAAACAGTAATTAGGACTTGAGTAACCGAGAAAAAGTGTGTTTGGCTTGGTGGAGACATGGCAGCAGGTTAATGAGAGACACAGCAGAGGGCTGCAGGAGTGTGTGGAGTCGGACCGGTCCCAGGGATGGGGCAAACACCACTGCCCTCCCGGCACAGCCAAGCACCCAGACTAACGTCCCTCCTGCACCCTGGCCACGCTGTGCAGACATTTGCCACCTCTCCATCATGAGCCTTTGGCAGTCTGTCCTTCAGCTTTCCAGCAGCCCTGTTCACAAGACGCTCCCCAGGTGTGGATGTTAATGACGTGCCCAAAGCCAGGTGGGATGGGCTGGAATACCCCACGCCGCGTCAAAGGGCTTGCAAGCAGGCACCGGGTGAACACAGCCCTGCTTCACAGACGGTGCAGCCCTTCAGCTCACAGCAACAACTTCTCAGCAAAGTGACTAACCCATGCCAGACTCTACCCCATCCAAAACCAGCTCGGTGGAAAATGACAGAAGTGCACCTATAATTCCCTTTTCCCCAGCTCAGGATTGAGATTCACAGTCTATTTATGCAGCGTAACAAGTTACTGCCCAACTGGTACCTGCGCTTGGACCCTCTCGCAAGGGTAAGCCAAGTCAAACCACTTCACGTGGGCTTGGAGCAGATGCAAAGACAGTGAGCACAGGACTACCGTGGTGCAGTAACCTGTTAGGCTGTAAATATATCTGGCTCTTTAAAGGCAGACAAGTCCCCTCAAATTTCCTTGGTCTTCATCTTCATATCTAGTCACATCGGAAGATACCAGTGTGGGGAAATCAAGTGTCAAGACCAGGTTGCTTCTTCCCTTCTCTCTGGCTTTTATTTAAAGAAAAAAAAAGGGGGGGGGGGGAAGAAAAGAAAAATAAATGGAAACTGCAGGACTTCCCATCCGAGGTGCAGAAAAGGAGAAGCATGCAGTGAATCACGAGATATACAAACCACAAAACGTTAATACAGGAGAGAACACAGTTTTCCAACCTGGGCTTCAGCACGGATAGTTTCAAAGAGAAGTTTTTCCTGGGATTGCATGGAAATCAAACATACACAGGAGTGAGGAGAGAGGCGGCTTCCCCGAGACCCCCGCGAGATCCACCAGAGCTCGGGCAGGGCTGGGAAACGGTGGCTGAGTGCCAAGCGGGATAGGGAAGGAGAGGCTGGAGCATCTCCAGGTCAACAGCACCGGGTGAGAAGAGCCATTCCATCAATGCAGGGACAAACCTGGCAAAAACCTGCTCGTTGCAGCTATGGTAAGGACAGGAGACGGAGTTAATGGTGCGGCCGTGTCCATGAAGCCTGTAAGAGGTGGCCCGTACGAGTGTGGCTGGCGCGGTTAGCTGTGAGGAGGTCAAACACCCTTTACCCGCAGCTGCAAGCGCTCACAGAAGGTACTCTGTGAAGCGGGGGGGTCCCTTCCTCTGGCACTGACGGCAGGAGGAGACGCGAGCATTACTAACGCGTAAGGGGAATGAGCTGCGGCAGCTATCTGGAAGATCAAAAGAGGAGGGAAGACGATTTGCTGGCTGGAGTTTAAAATATATCAGAGCCAAACAGCTTCTAAATTGAACCCTGGGCTCGTGCTGCCGTGACCCGCGGAGGGGATGGGCAGCTCATGCTGAACAGTAGCCAGAGGAAAGGGGGAACCCAGCACAACTGAATCCAAGTGGTTTCACAATACCTGGTGGGAATCCAGAGGAGCCTTGATATAGGAACAGTATTTCATATTCCTATGCACAAATTAAAGCCACATTTTCAACCCGCTTTGAAATCTGCACGCGTTAAGAGTAACTCAGCATATCAGCATCCCCACAAAGCGTATCCAAATTAAGCCCAGAGAGGGATGTGAGAAAGAGCCGCAGCTTCCAGGAACGGACAGGCTCAGGAAGAGGAAAGAAAGGGGATAAGGGAAGAGTTATTCCTGCACAGCAAACCAGACAACTGCAGGGGCTGCTAAACTCCCCCCTTTACCTTGTTACATCTGGAGCAGTGGTAGGGCGAACATGCTTCATGATGGTCTGGATCCAGTTGCGGCGAATGCCTGATGTCATGGCGGACAGGGTGAACTCCCCTTCCTTCGTCTAGCAAGAGAGGAGGACCAGCTCAGAGCAGCTGACTGCACCCACCAGCACCTTCCCACCCCCCCAGTACCACCCTCCACCCAGCCACCACCACCCAGCGCTGGGGCACTTCTCGCCGGCCACGCGGAGGTCGTACCCAGCCCCTCCATCCTCCAGCACACTCACGGTGGGAATTAACATTTCTCAGCAATCAGGCTAGTTTTGCTGCAGCCGAGAGCCTAAGGCTGAGACAAAACCTTCCCTTTCCCCCTCCCCATTTTTTGGGAACCAAAAAACTGGCTCTCAAACCCAAGGCCATAGCTCTCTGGAACATTGTGGGGAATGCCCAGTGGTCTCTCTTAGGTGTTTGGGGAGATGTTTCCCTTGCCACAGATGAGCATCCCCAAGCAGCGGCACAATGTGAGCAGCCCTGTCTGCTGTCCTGCAGCTGGACTCTTCCTCCTCCCCACATTCTCCTTACATGGATCTGGAAGCCGTAGTTTCGCTGAACCGGGTACTCAGTAACATCATAGCACGTGGATAAATCAATTTCTCCATCTAGGTCAGCTGCCTGAAGAGGGAAGAGGTAAAATAAGCCATAATGCTTTGCAACCCCAAAGTGCGGTGGGCTCGCAGGGAGGCACGCAGCAGGTCCTTGAGAAGCACAAAGCCCTGAAGAGCAGTGCTCCAGGACCTTGGCATCTGGGAAGACAACCTGCCTGGGGTCAGTTTGGGAGCACCTGGGACTCCCAGGGGTGCAGAGCGACTGGTTGAACACTGATGGGAGAAGACACTTACCTCCTCTGCCACCGAATCCCGGTAGTATCTCAGGCTCTGGTCAGTCAGCACAAACCAGTGCTTCTTCCACTAGGAAACAACCAAGATGGGGCAGTTATAATCCTGCTTCTTCCCCACCAGTGCCACCCAGGCAGCTCGCCACAGGTCACCCAGCAGAGATTCCCCGCAGGGAGGCAGCTCGCAGCATCTCCCCTCCCAGCTCCGCACCCGGCTTCACCGAGAGGCCTTCCTGGGAGGAAGGGGAGACCCGAACAGGCAGCAATGCAAGGGACGCCGTGATGGTTTGCGCTGCCAGGACACTGATTTCCCCAGTGCTGCCACACTGGCAGAGTGCTGGACCCTCAGTGGCACCAACTCTGCATGTGATGGTGAAACACTGAGAGCGCCACGGGGGCAGTCGGAGCCTTCCCATTAGCTCCACTGGCAAGACAATGCTTTTAGTGGCTGCACTTAAAGCTTTCAAGGGACCTTTTTTAAAAAAAATTTTAAAAAGCAGTAAAACATTCATGTTTTATCTGCAGTACCTAAGTCGGAGCCTGTTCCTGGCCCTTGCTCTATACAAACAGGCCTTCTGCACGCTCCCAGCGAGGCACAGTCTTACCCAAGGCAGCTTTCAGTTAATAAAGCACTTGCTCCAGCAGCCAATTCCCCCTCTGGCTGCCTACAGACATGCCCTCTGCCCCAAGCACCAGTGGGTACCCACAGCGGAGCCCGGGCCACGGCGCTCACAGCTGTGGGCGAGTCGCCTTCATTTTCCCTCAACGGGATGAGCAGGAGGGAAGGAAATCCAGGGAAGGGGCAGATTGCAAGCAGCCAGGGCACCCACGCCGCCTTGGCATCAGTGCCCATCTCTAAGGCTCCAATAGAGCAGCACATCCTGCATCTCTCCGGGAACGGACAGGAGGGAAGTGGCCGCGGCTGCTTCCCTCATTGCCAACTCAAGAGGCATTTATTTATTTCTTGGCCCTGCCATTTCCCCAGCACTCAGGGGACCTTATCTGAGCCTCATTACTGACACCAAAGAGGTTGCTGGGTCGCAAGGGAGATGAGACTAACAAGAGAATGGGAACGCAAAACCAGTGCTGCTATCCAAGCTGCCCCAGCTTCCTAAAAACCCATGACACGATATCCAGCTGTGGGGCTTTGAAACCTCCCCAGGACAGAGCACCAGCTATTCCCACGCCAAGACAAACACCATTTGCACAGGGCTCGCACACAACCACTGCTGTGTGGCTCCAGAGTTGTACAAATTCCCTGTCGCTGCTCTGCCCAAGCACCTACATCTGGTTTCCCCCATCTGGAGCATGGCGCAATGCTGATCTATGGTGCAAGGACATCGGGGCTTTGTCAGTGCCGAGCACAGCCCCATGCACATCCTGAACAGCCGGGATGTCGGAGTGAGTGTCAGCTGCCAGAAACGGGGACCAACCACAGCTCCAAAGACCAACGTGAAGGGCAGAGCACTCCCCGGACTCACCTGCCCATCCTCATACTGCTTTGTCAACCAGCCCTTCTTGAAGTTCAGCAGGTCGGGCTACAAGAAAGGAGAGAGGCGATCAGAGGGGAGGGAAGAAATGTCTTATCAGCAACGGCTTGATAAAACACAGCATAGCAATAAAAGAGACCAGCAACAGTTAAATTCATAGAATCATAGACTAGTTTGGGTTGGAAGGGACCTTGGATCCAAATTGGATCGTTATACTGCGTGGTGGCTAAACATTCGCTCCCAGGAGGAACAGAGACCTGCTGTACGGTTTATTCAGGCTGTCCCCTTCCTAGCACTTCTCTTGTAATTTCCTACTGCTACAGCAGCATTACAGAGGAAGGAGAAGCAAGGAATTAGCAAGACTGAAGGCAGTTTTGTCCCTCTATTATATATTACGAAGGACAAACTACGTGCTATTGATGCAAGGCTGCAGGGTTCAAAACAAGACTGAGTTCCAAAGGCTGGAAATACAGGGAATCCCAGCACTGCACCACCCAAACGACACCTGCTCTTTCTTCTAAAGTGGGTGCATCAGGATGTTGAAGCTCTGAGAAAAGCAACCAAGACAGCGTGGGATAAATCCTGCCAGCCCTTCCTCCTAGCCCTGCCCGCACGCAGGGAAGGATGTGGTGGAAATGCTTTCACTCCCTCGAGGCTGAGCTCCTCCAGCTGCTCCATGTGCTGCAGAGTGGAGGAGGAAAGGACAGCAGTGTGTGAAATGCAGCTGTAGTTTCTGAAATGGGCTATAGCAAGGGGAGCAATGGAAAACTGGAGTCTGGAAGCCTATTCAATCAAACCTATGCTCTGGGGCACCACATCCCACGTTTGAGTGCTCCCACAGTGGCGGGAACCCAGCCCTGCTCCACAAAAACACAGGGGAAAGTAAAGGCCACCTTGCCCTTCCTGAATCCCTAGCGAACTGGAGGAAGGAGCAGACAGACGCCAGCCTGAGCAGCCCTGGCTGTGATGTGGCTGCAGGCAATAAACCCGCCGAGCCCCACCAGGACCTGCTGACAAGGCAGCGATAAGCCACAAGCAAACTATAGAGAAAATTGCATTTACAACGACTACATCCATCTCTTAAGTAGGCTATGAGAGCTTTGTGTCCTAATCTCAGCCCTAATTTACCCTGAGAGAGCAATACCACCACCTGCCTGCTTCTCCTCTGCTGAAGTGCAGGTAGGATTGGGCTTCCAGGATCTGGGTCCTGTTTAAGCTCCTTCTTGTACAACAGGAAAGCGTCAAGCAAAGGATATACATTTTGGATCAAAAATAACCAGCTCCCAGCCATGCACTTTGCAGAGAAGGAAAACAGAGGGCCTGCAAGAGTTACAGTTGTTCATGGGCTTGTTATTTATCAACTGAGAAGAATCACAGGGCAAGAATCTTCTGCAAAAGCAGATAAACCCCTCCTTAGCAGCATTCATACTACAGTTCTCAGTTTCCTTAAAATTTAAGCAAAGGCATAGAAGCAGACAGAGAGGAAAGAGGCTGCTAAACAGTATATGCACACGTTTCAGACTGGGCTGCAGCGAGACACTACAGAAGCACCTGGAGCGGGAAGGTTTCTCCTGCAGGTCCCACTCCTCCACAGAAACCCCTTTGCTTTCCTCTGAGTGCTTGGGCAGGCAAGAGAGCACAGGCTTTGCCCGAAGCTGCAAAGCTGCTGGAGCACAAAAAGTGTGCGACCAGCTGCCACTGAAGGGTGTAGACATTAGAAACCAAAAACAGATGAAGCACTTGATGGAAGAGATACCCACGCAGTGCAAGCCACAGCTCTGCTGTAACCCACTGAGCCTAACAAGGGATGAACTCTCCCTTGGCTTTTACCCTGATGAATAACCGATCTGATCTGATTTGACACAGTGAACCCAACGGGCAGGGGAGAGTCTTGCAATCACGGTTGCAAGCCAGCAGACATGCAGGTTTTTCTTACGTTGCTACTTTTATAGCAGGAGTGGCACAATAAAAGCGTATTTAATGCAAGGAAAAGGTTTTCTTCCCACTGACTGCATGATTTTCTTGCCTTCACTAGACGATGTGCATTGCCACTTAATATGCACTTCTTGCACCTTTTTATTACCACCAAGAATTTAAAAATCGCTCTTGTGGCTGTACAAGTCTACATGAAAAGCTACTACAGAAATGCTAAGCTACTGCATTTTTCTGAGAAGGACTTCAACAGAAGCTGTCCATCCACAAAAAATGCAGCTCTTATTTACAATGGCTGTGTAATCTTTTTGAGAGATTAGCAAGTGTATTTATTTTGTTCCTACAGAAGGGTGGCAAGTGAGAGGAAAGCATTTTGTGTTTGTTCTGTACTGTTTGTCTCCAGGTCTGGTGAGCATTTGAAATATGCAAAGGGAGGAAAGCTCAGGAGGGCAGGTTCAGCCCTTCCTCGCAGCCTTCCTCCCACTCACACCCACTTGCAACTGCATAAACATCAAGGAAGCGGCATTAGAAAACTAGGCCATGTGTTAGCTCTCCTTAACGTGCCAAGTGTGAAGTGTGAAGCTAAGTCACTGAAACCTGCTCCGAATCCGAGCATATCCTATGTCCTGCGTGCTGGCTACGGGGAAAGCAGCAGTTTTCACCGGACCTGCCCAGGAAAGGTCTCTCACGTCCTCCCCCAAGGCAGAGGACATGATCCTGGTGGCTCACCGTCATAGAGGACTCTGTGGACCTTCTGTCCAGAGACTTTGCCCGGCGATGCGGGGACAGAGGAGACGCAGACACATCCAGGATGGAGCCCACAGCGGAACCTTCGCAAGTGAAGTCCTGTGTAAACAGCGTTAGCCCAGATCAGCGCAGGAACTAGGACAGCGAGTCCCACTCTCTTGGCTCACGGCATAAAAATCCACATATTTAAGGGGCATCTCAGGCTCAGAATAAGTGCCATTTCATTGGCAATACATTTTTTTTGTACTCTCAGGCATTAATTTGTTCCCAATATATCTAAGCATATCTGGGACTTTCAAGACTGCCTGTTTCATTTGTTACTCTACCCCATCCTGATGTGTCCTGCCATGACAGATCTGAAGTTTCTCTCTTTCTATTTTGGAAGAAGGAGAAAAGACAGCCTGATTTTCCACTCTGACCTGCAGCTGGGCCAAGGGAGCAGAACAGAAAGCAGCAAACCTGCACAGACTGAGCACACATAGCAGTTTGCATGAGCCTGTCTGCGACTCCAGATCCCCTTCTCTACCCAGGGACAAACCCTATAACTAAATCTTACAGCTAAACCCTCTGTCCTGGGCTGCCAGATCCCAGATGCCATCCTCCAAACCCCACCACAAGACCTCGGCTGAGCAGCTTACCCGTTTCCGTGGGAAAACCCTCTTCTCGCTCCTGCCCTGCCGTGTCTCACTGGAAAGGGCAGCACCGGCCGACACATTCGTTTCCATGTGCTCCGCGTTCTCAATATCTAATGCCTCAAATTTTTCAATTACCTGGGATCGCCTGGAAAACAGAGAGAAAGGGGAAACCAGAGCCACTTTGAACACAAGAACAGCAACTGCGCTGAGCTGTACAATCCCACAAATTTAAGGCTGCAGAATTGCTAGACCCAGTGTTCATGCACACCTGGCTTTTGGTCACCATTTCTCTGCAAGCTCTATTGGGGCAAAATGCCCCAATCTGACATGCACCATTTTACCTGCAGCCAAAGTGGGGAAAAACCTCACACTACTCAGCTCCACAAATAGTTTCTGCTTAAATATCTAGAAAACCCTTGCAAAACCAGAAATAACTTTTTACTTATAAATTTTACAGCCCTTTGAGAAGCAGGGATTATTGAGCAGCTTTGGTGTAAGCTTTGCCTTTACTCTCTAGCACTGCAGCTATCGACGGCCCCCCAGACCACAGAGCAGAGACACGTAAGACGAAGCTGGGGTGCAGAGGTAACGGGTGGCTACGGGTCACCCTGCGTGTTCACGGCAATAGATATTCTCTAAAAACTCAGCCCCACACAGATAACTTCCACAGGACTGCACTGAGTGAGGAGTGTCCGTAGGTGCCTCCAGGCGATGGGTCTGGCTCAAAAGGTGCGCCAGCTGAAGAGGCATGAGGAGATGAGGAGCACCCTGTGCAGGCACAGCAGGACATCCCCTGCAAAATCCCGGGGCTCTACCCTCCTCTCAAACTGGTCTGCAAATCCAGTATGGACAGCAGGGAGCACAACCTGGGCTCTCAGACACCGCCTCGGTGGCCCATCACACCGTGGCACATGTCTCTGAGGATGGAGGAGAACTATGAAGAAATGTGGATGGAGCAGGAGCCGACCCCGGACCAAACCCAAATGGGATGCTGCTAAGAACAAGCAAACAACAGGCCTTTGCAGGTGGAATTAAAAGCACCATTTCAGCATGAAAAGCTGCTCGCTGACCCACAGGAGAGGAAATACTTGAATTTTCAAAGGGCCTGCTGGTGTCTAAGTTTGCATGCCCAGGGGTTCGGGCAAATATCAACCTCAGGTCTTTAATCACAACCTGGGAATGTGAAGCAATAACCCACCACCAACACACACACACCAGCTGAGCTCCAAGCTGTGAGGTTTAAAGCTCAATTTCGAACCTCCCCAAAATGCTCAGTCTGGGTGGGTTCTTGACACAAAATCTGGACCCACATGTGCCGCATCTAAACTCAGGGCTGCTTGCTCTATGCAAACCTCTAATGTGCATGAAAATCACAACGGCAATCACATGAGGGAAAACACGTTATCCAAAAAAACCATTTTTAACCCTTCCCACAAAAAGGAACAGCTTGTTAAGGACTCAAAAAACATGGGATGTTCAGTTTTCAACCAACATTTGCACCAAATTCCATAAATAAGACGAATAGTCTGAGTACATCACGTCCGTCCCCCCCCCCACTGCTGCTCAGAGCCAGGCTGCCAGGACTGGGCGCTGAAGCCCACAACCAAAGAGGAAGGGACAAAATCGGTGGGCAAGACTTTGCTTTGGAAATTCAAACGTCTCTGATGTTTTTATGGGACATCTGTTCAGCCCCTGCTACCTCCCAGTTTGCAGACTGGGAGCGGGCAGATCCCGGGCTCGCACAGAGCTCCCCATCCCCCTGGGATGTTCTGCTCACGACATGTCCATTCAAATAAGCCAGCCTGCGGAGAATAAATCCACGTCCTCTGTTCACTGATAGATGTGGAACTGTTTTGGAGTCACCGGTTTTTAACCCTTTTTACACTGGCCCAGCCTTCTCTGAGTCTCAGTTTAGGAGGGAGTAAGAGGTCCATGAATTAACATTGTCTGTACCCTACTAGGTGAAGGCCTGAAGAAAAACAAATCAAGAGTAAAAAAAAACCCAACCAAAAAACATAAAACAAAATCAAAAGCAGGTTGATTTCTCATGAAAGGGGCTGCACCACCAGGTTGTTCTACGGCTTGAGATTGAGATGAGATGGTAGCGAAGCAGGCGAAGTAAAGGCGGACACGTCACACAGCAACACAGCAGGAGAAGGTGGAGAGCAACAAGACCTGGAAGAAAACAAGGCTGGAAAATGAATGAACAGAAGAGGAAATTATATATCTGCATCTACATACAAAACAAAATCAAAATCATTCCAGTAATTCGTCATTGAAAAAGGGAGGAGAAAAATAAATCACTGCAACCAAATCACAGCCCCAAGGGTTAATATCATCCGGATTACAGGAAAGAATCTTTTTTTTCCCATTAGCTCAATGTTTCAGAGAGGTTACTGCTAGAGATCCTGGGGGGACGGGGAGGGGAAGGGCTGTCCTCTCCTCCCCACCATGTGGAGGAGAAAGCTGCTCCCTCTGAACAGCAGCTGCATGTTGACAAAACAAGGCTGCAGACAGGTACGAAGAAGCGTTTTAAAAGCTGCGGTGCCATTTAGTGCTTTCTCAACTACAAAGCTCATCCCAAGGAGTTCTTTGGCCATGCAGGCTGTTAATCTTTTCCAGGCCACTAAACCCAAGCTGCAGATCTTGGTTGTTAGGTGGAGGTGTGTGTGCGGTGGGAAGGAAAGCTATAAAGACCAGCACAAGCTATCGTTAAAGTGATTTTCTTTGATTGGAAGAAAGGGCTTGTTTTTATTGGATTCATTCATTATTTAGCAGCAAGAAAGACAGTGAGTGTCAGGAAAAGGAAGAGGAATTTCCCCAAGAGGTCCACAAAAATGAAGAGGATAGTTTTACGAGAGAAGAAAAACTATACTTAGGAGAGCAGGCGCTCCTCTCTATGGGTAGAAGCAGCATTCAGAGCAGAGCCTTATGTCTCAAGAAGCTCCAGAGAAGGAATTTGAGAAACAAAAGTCTTTTAAGCAATTTCAGGCAGCTCTGCTATTTATCGAGGCTAGAAATACACCTCAGCCCCCTGACCACGCTCCTACAGCAGGTCTGGCAGATGCCATGGTGGACTCTTGCCAGCATGAGCAGAACGTGGGGTCAACCGGGAAAGCCACGGTTTTAGAGGCTGCATCCCTGGAAGTGTGCAAGAAAAGCCAAGTTTGCCAACCAGAAATCCTGACGCTCCCTGGGGAGCTGCAGGAGGCAGGTGAGCCCGCATCCACATACCCAGAGGAAGGGGCTCCGGGTCTATGCACCTCAAGAACTCCCCACCCAATGGTGGTCTCCTTCCCAAAGCCGTTGGCACCCTTCTGAGATGTGCCAGGATTTATCCCTGCAGCTGCAGAGCCCTGCTGGGATACGGGGACCGATGTCCGAGGACATCCCTGCAGCCCTCTTCAGCTGTGATATTGTGTGCAAAACAGGCTTTGAGATTCATCCATGGGATTTCCAAAGAGCTGCCCCTGCTCTTTCACCCTAGAGATGGGTCTGAGATGGGAGATCAGAGGCAGGGCTCAACCTCCCTGGACACGGGCTCTGTCCCCCAGGCTGGTCGGGCACCCCTGCACAATGCCGGCAGCCCCATCCTGCTGCGTGCCAGCAGAGGGAACTCGCACTCTGCCGCTCCGCCAAAATCATGGAGATTATCTCCTGTTTTCTGATTCATGTTTCTCAGTGGCTGCGAGCTCAGGCATCTGCATCAGGCATGGAGTCAGCGTCAGGTATAAGTGGTCAACACAGAAAATTTCTAGCACAGTCCTGGACTTAAGTCACATAATATCTTTTACTGTAACAGGACAAGAAGCCTTGAAAAACAGCTTTATTGGGAGCAAAGCCTACAGGTGTGTCACCCAGGATGCAGCACTGGGTACCTAAAATAGTTCTTTTCCGTCCATAGCTCTGACACTTGCACTGATTTATGGTGGGTAAACAAAAAAAACCCGGAGGAAGAGCCGAAAATACCAACAGAATCAGAGCGAGTTCATTTGGCTGCACTGAGAGATGAAAGGCAGATCTGAACGATGCCTGGCTGGCGCCTATGGGGTTGGCATGTGGGCAAGCGATTTCAGGCAAGCGTTCCCGGACGTGTTAGTGGGTTACTGAGAAGGATTATTAGAAATGGTGTTAAACCCAGGGGAAAAAGCTGACCCCACAGCATGGAAGTGAGTTATTGTATTTGCTCAACCTCAAGCAGCACAGCCTGAGCTTGGAAGAGAAAAATGAGAGGGATACGGGGACTAAGTAAACTCAAATTTAAAAAGCAGCCAAGCCAAGCTGAGCAGGGTGCTGGTGAATGTTAATTCTCTGGTGCGATGCTGCACTGCCTCTCCGTGCCATGCCGAGTCCAGCCGAGCTCTGGGACACACGGTCTCTCCACCCACACGGGCCAATTCCCAGGTTAACAGAGGAGAAAGCAAACGTGCCTGTCCCTAAACACCGCCCGCTGAGCCGGCCCTGCTCATGGCATGCTCCTCCAGCGCCACGGGCTGTGATCCCTGATCCCTGGCCAAACACTCCGGCAAGTGCCCTGCTCTCTGCCATCACCCCCCCTCCCAAATACTGGACCAGGCTCAGCCCCACGGGCAGCAAGACCTCTGTGCCTGGTGCAGCTCGCACTCGTCTCCCTACACCCGTCCTGCTCTGATAAAGGCCCTGGGCTGACATAGTGGAATTTTTGCCATTACTGATAAGGCAATAAAAACCTGTTAACAGCCCCAGGAGCCCAGCTGGGCTGGGAAAAAACAGACTTTCCCTGGGAAAAGGCACTCGTCAGCAGGCAATGAGTGGGGCTGACATTAAAAAAGGACAGTCTCTGGCAGCAGCATCCTCTCCCAGGCCCCGTTATCTGCCTGTAAATCTGCTCCTCCCTGTCCCCGGTTGGCACATCCCAGCTCGGTGCTGGATCCCCATGCTGCACGATACCCTCGGGGCCGGAGTGAGGGACTGTCAGCACCGGAGGAACCCGCTGTCCTCTCACACTGTGGACAGGCGCTGGCCACGACGTCCTGTGCGGGGACACAATCTCACCCACACCTGAGCCGACATGCTGCACCAGTTCAGCCTGCAAACCAGCAGTCACCAGCCCTTCCTCAGCCCCATCCCCAGCCGGGGTGGCCAAGGGACCCGTGTGGCATCCTTCTCCTCCATCCTGGGGAATACCCAATTCCCAAGGCAGAGAAAGCCAAACCCATGCTCTTCTCCTTTATTCCCAGTCCAACACTTGCTGCGCATGCTGCCGGGGCCGGGCTGGGTTTGGGATCCTCCTGCCGACCGGCAGCACCGGCACAAAGTTGTGCCGTGCTTCCCAGACCCGCTCCCAGCTCTCAGAAGCCAGGCTGGAAAACAGTCCTTTAGGGGCTGGGAAGAAATGGAGGAGAAGCGCCTGCTGAAACTGTGCAAGAGAGAACATGCCCGGAGGAAAACCAGGGCAAGAAAATCAGACTGGCAGGCAGCCCTCTCGCCCGGGGCCCGTCTCCCGGTTTGCTCTGCTGCCCTCATCACACAAATGCGTCTCTCCCAGGGCAAGTCGAGCCCGTCCTTCACCTCGCCCAGAGAGCACCAAGCATGCCGGTGCGCGGTGCAGGCGCGCGTGCGGATGCCCTCCCTGTCCTCCTCCGCACTGAGCTGTTTTGCAGCCCTTGCCTCGGCGCTGCACCCGCCTCTCCTCTCCCAGATTAATGCTGTGACATTTTGAAACCTCTCTCAGCTCATTAGGCAGTTGCGTAACGCACCCGGCACTAACACCATTTAGAGAGCTAACTAATTAATGGTGCCAGCTGCCAGCGTGTGCCGCGCCAGGGAGGGGATGGGGAGGGTGGGCTTGCTTGCAAATACGGCCACCAAACATCACCCACCACAGCCAGCTGTCCCCAAAGCAGCCAGGCAGGGTGACACCTGCCTGCTGGCACGACTAAGGACATCCCACCGCCTGGTCGGTGCGGATGGACATCCTCAAACCCAGGAGCACTGTAATACAAAGGGGCTTCACCCAGCAAATACCGCCTGCTCTGTCCAGGGCTGTGGCGGGGACGCAGCGTCGCTGCCGTTGCAAGCATGCAAGGAGATTAGCCACTCATCCCTTACCTTCTCTCATTGCCAAAGAGCCGGGCCACTTCTTCTCTCCCAGGGCTACGGGCCCGGGTTCTCCGCTCTAGCCGCTTCCTCTCCACCTGGAAGGCCTCACGATTACTGATCCTAATGGCCTTGGGAACGTCGGCCAGGGTGGTGTACTGCCGGCTGGCTTTAAAAGAAAGGGGACGCCCCGATTTTTCAGCTCCCTTTCCTACATCTCTGCTGCTGGAGTCCTTGTGCATGGGGCAACTGCTCTTCGAGTCCAAGGAGTTCAGAGAGAAGCTGTGAATCATTCGGTCGCCTGATCGGGTACCTGGGGAAGGAAAGGGCTGGGCATGCTCCTGCGAGGGCGATTTGGGATAACTGTACCTGTTGTTTGGGGTGCTGGGACTGGGTGGGCTCGGAGGGGGCGGCAGCTGCTGCTCTTCCAGCTTCGAGTCTTGCTTGGTCTTCTCCAAGGAAAAGTACCCGCTCTCGACACGCGTCTTCCGCCCACAGTCTATCCGGTCTCCGTTCATGGAGCTCTCGTCTAAGGGACAGAGAAGTCACCACGCTTGGTTTCAAGTCCAAGTTCTGCTTTTAACAAAAAACATGCCGATTCCACCCAGGACAGGAAGCGAGAGCAGAGATGGTCTGGGCCCCAGCCTCACGCTGTGCCACCTCTTGCACCCTTGGCTTTTCCACCCTGACCACCCTTCATGCCCATGGAGATGGCAGGACGGTCTGCAGGGAACTGGGGATGCTGGTCCAACCCTTGGGTTGGGCTTGCACAGATGAAAGACCTAAACCTTCAAATCAAGAAATGGACAGCTGCAGTCACCGCTCTGCACCCGTTTCCATCTCTGTCCTTCCCAGTCCAGCACTGACCACAGCTCCGTGGGCGCAAGGCAATGGACACCTTGCTGCTGGCAGCCAGGAGCAGGCGGAAAGCATCCCCCATCCGAGCAGGCAGATAAAGGAAACGGCCGCAGTGCATGGGACCTGTCCGTGGCCCCAGCAGGAAGAGTCCCCAGCCCTTATTGTTCCAGGGAAAACAATGCCACAGCCCCGGCGCCTTCCAGGGACTCATCGGGGAGACCAAATGTAAACAGGACCCTGACGCAGGGGCCAGAGGAGGAAGCGGCACTCAGGGCTTGGCAGCACCGACAGCCGGGCTGAGCGCAGCATGGCCCTGCACCCTGCGGGTGCCCCCAGCAGGGATGCGGAGGGGCTAGAAAAGCCATTTTCCCCCTCGTTTTGCCCCCAGTGCCAGGGCAACATTGCCTGTGAGGGCTGGCAGCCCTGTCTCCCTGCTGGGGCAGGATTAGGCCCCATGCTGTGATTTTCCAGCACGTGATGCCAATTTTTTCCTTCCTGAACTCCAGCCCGTAATGCCTCACTCTGGTCCCTGCACAGCAGGGACGAGGTCTGCCTCCCCATCCTTGCTGGGATGCTCCAGGAACCAACCCGCAGGAAACTTTTCTCTCTACGGTGGTTTTCTGCCAGCTCAGCTGCCCAAACTGGGTCATCACAGCGTCACACCAGTGCTGGCACCTCTGTCCCTCACCTTCCTTGCTGTCCAGCATGGGATCCTTCAGGGAGCTGGTAGCCCCAGCCTGGCCTTGAACTGGGCTCTGCGCTGGGCCGATGCCACTGCCCCCGTCCGCTTGGTCTTTGCCCCTCATTTCTTCCTGCCAAAGCGTGGACTTGGTGGCAGGCACCTTCTCTGCACTGGGGATGTTGCTGCTGGTCACGGCCATCTTAGCAGGACCGGGCTCCTGAAGAGAATGGGGGAAAGAGCAGGGTTAGAGGGGTTTGCCCCAGCTTTGCGCCCAGGGTCCCCGGAGGCGTGGGTCCCACATGGCTTGGGTGCTGCCCACGATGCATGCCACGACAGAATGGGGACAGGGACAGGGCTGCTCAGCCATGTGCCCGCCACATTCCCAAGGGGACAAGCTCGCAGGTGGAAACCCTGCCCGAGGGCAGTGCGGCGGGGCGATGGGTCAGGAATTCCTTGGCCAAAGGGACCGTCGCTGCTCTTGCAGCGAGAGAGGAAACGTCCCTCACTGTCCCTCCCTGGGTAGGGCTCCCGAAACTGGCCGCACCTCCCCACGCATCCAGCTGGGAAAAGATCCAGAGCAAAGGCAAGCTGACAAATGAAGGAGACTTTTGGCCGATGCTGCAGCCACCAACACATAACTCCTTGGGAAAAGCTCATCTTGTGCTCATGCAGCCTGGCCCCAAGCAGAGCAAAGCCCTGGCTCTTCCCTGGCACGCAGGGTCCCACACGGCTCCGCTTACTCTCCAGCACAGCAGCTCTTCCCAAAAGCAGCGCAGCGCACACTTGGTGCTCTGCATCTGAATTCACGTGCAACACCGCAGACCCACGGAGAAACGGGTCTGTCAGGTCCTGACTCACAGGGAACCTGGAAATGCTCCCCTCACCTCTGCCAAAACCCAGTTTGGGGTGACAGTGCACCCTCTGTAATTGATAAACACAGCATCCCACATTTCCTTCTGCACGTCCCCGGTCCTTCCGTGGGCTGTCTCATGGGCAGCCGCTGCCTTTCACAGAGACAGACCAATACCAGGCTTCTCTCCTGGGTCCCATTTGCCAGGACTGAATTTTCTCAGTGTTATAACTAACATAAAAAAACCAAAAGAAATCAGGCTAAAGGACACGGGATGGAGGAGAAAATTAATTCTCTGCCACCAGCAGCTATGCTGTTTGTTTGTCACAGCTGGTTTGCTACGGGCCACTGATAAAAAGAACAAAACCCAACCGGGGCTGTACTCCCCCCGGGTGCTTCGGTTACCTAACAGGCTGCTCGTTTTAAAAAGGAAATACAACATCGCATTGAGCTTAATGCTATTTTAAAACAATACCCATCATCTGAAATGCTTCTCTAGCTAACAAGGGGCTCTGGAGTCCATCAGATAATGATGCCATTTTGGTGGCTGCAGCCCGGGGCAGCCCAGGTTCAGCGCATGCCCCAGAAGTGGCAGCAGCTTTCAGAACTCATTTAGGGTTTGGCTTTCTTCATTAGCAGATGTTTTGCTGTTGTTGTATTAAGCTTCCGCATTAGCAGGTTATTTTCCTTAAAGCCATCAATAAATCAATGACAATTAACCCACTCCAAACTCCCTGGATTGTGGGAAGTTTCCCAGCTGCTTGTTCACTTTCAGGGCATGGGGAATCCAGTAGCGCCCGAGCCAGCAGGCACGGGCTGGGGACATGGGCTGGGAAGAGCATCCCCTCCATCTCCCCTCCCACGACAGCAGAGCCACCGGAGGGTTTTAGCCTTGCACCTCCAAACTGGTGTTTGCAGGGCTGCACCAGAGCCACCGAGGGATCTCCCAGGGAGCGGGTCCTGGCTCAGTGCACAGCCACAACAAGCAGCAAATGACCCCAATTTAAAAAAAAAAATCCCCTGGGAAATGTCACTCTAAAGGAATGCTGTGTTGGAGGTAAACGATCCAGAGTTCGTGGGCATCCCACTTGAGAGGACCCTGCTTGAGCAGCAGGTCAGACCAGACGATCTCCAAGGTCCCCTCCAACCTCAACCACTCTCTCATTCATTGATCCCAAAGCCCAGAGATAATCGCCAGCTCAGGATATATATTTTTATACATCCCTTACACACACCCCCATATAATTATTTGTAGATATGTATTTAATTAGACAGGGATATGAGGGCCAAAAAGCAGTCTATAAGCAAGCAGAGAAATTAACTCTTTGCTGCTCAGCAGCATGAACAGCTCCAAAAAGGAGCATGCACCAAAATCAGCAAAACCAGCCTCCAGTTACTTTAAGTATGTCTGGGCATGCTCTGCTTACCTGAGCCTGCCGCACCCCTGTGCAAACCTGTCCTGCAACAGAGGGCAGCGCCTCAAAACCCAGATTTCAGCCCCAAATCGTGCCTCGATTTCCCAGGGACAGCAGGCAGGCAAAAGCAGCAAGCCCACTCTCTCCCACTGCCTGCATTGCTCTGCCAAAACACAGCAAAAGCTGCAAGAGAAACCTGCTCTTTTTCCCCTAAGACTGCAACCTGCTTGCAAAGCAAAGGTGAAAACACCTCTAGGATTGCAGCTAACAACTCCTGTCCAAAAATCTGCAGCTGGAGCGATATTCCCAGCTTTGCCTGCGTTGCTCCCACCCCAGCGATTTTGCAGGGGGAAGATGCAAAATGATGGGGGGAGCTGAAAATAGCCCTGATGCTCCAGGAGCGCCCAGCTGCAGCCAAGCTCTGCTGTAGCACAGACAAGGAAAAACTACACGGGAGTGAGAAAAAGCAGAAATATCCATTGTTTTAAGTTGTTTTTTTTAAATCACAAAGGTATCCGTCCCTCCCTGGGCGGCTCTCGGACACAATCAGCTGCCGGATTAGTGTGCGGCCGTCTTTAGAAAGAAATTAGGCTTTCTCCACCGGCACACAGAGAGTGAGCTGAACAGCAGCCAACTTCAGGAGAAGCCATTTCACAGAGGGGGATTTGGTGCTGATTTTCGCCCCAGCATCCCCTCTCCTTCCCCGGACCAGCCACCTGCATTGGCACGATTGGGAGACAGAGGAAGGATGCTTCTTCTGCCCCTACAGGTTGTTTGTGAGTGCTTGACACAGCTCTGCATCTGTCCGGCAGCAGGTCCCCCATGGAGGCTGGCTTTGTAAAAGTGAATTTGAGCCTTTTTCTGGGAGCAATGGGATGGAGAGAGCAGAAGGAGGGTAGCAAGCAGGACGGGGCTTGGGGTGGGGTGGTCTGCCCCAAGCCAAGGGGGGGAAAAGTGCCACCAGGCTCCACGCTCATCCCATCCCCAAGCACCTGGGGAGGCTGTCTGCCCGTGGGGAGCCAGCATCCTTCCCGCAGCCGCTTCCCTTATTTGGTGCTCAGGAGCTCGGATCCTGTACGGTTTCCAAGAAGTTGCCATGGCAATGCAATGTAACCCAGAATGATGTTTTTCTGGCTCTGCGCCCCTTCTCCTCTCCGCCCCGTCCCCTTCCTGAATGCAGCCTGGGTTTAGTGTTGCGCCAGGGATGGGGTGAGCATCCCTGCCCTGCTGCATCAGCTCGCTGGGGTGCCCCAACTATGGCAGCCCCCTCCCTGGGGCTTGAGGATGGGCAACTCATAAGACATCAGCTCTTGGCCACGGAAGGAGGTATTTTCCCTGGAGCATCACCAGAGCCAGCACTCAAGGGGCTGTGATGACCCCAGCCCTTGGCAGGGGGTCTTCAAACATCCAGCTTGGTGTGCAAAAAAGGATCATCTTCCCCCAATTTTTTTTTCCCATTGCCCAGAACCTCTTTATCTGGTGCAGTGGTAGAAACTTGATTCAGACAAACACCATACAAAACCCACCCATGGCCAGGTCTGCACCAGGACCATCCTGGGGACTTCACTGAAGGAGACCTGAAAACCGGGACTCAGGGGACCCCCGATGCCGTTTTCAGTCCCCCAGGGCCGCAGACCGGCTTGGCCGGAGGAGCCCTCCCAGCTGGTCCCCCACGGCAGTGGGACGCATGCCCGGAGGTCAGGCAGCCTCAGGGACGCGGCTGTTCTCAGCCCCAGCAAGGGACGAGGGTGGCCTTGGGGTCACGTTCCCCATCTGTGGGATTCTCCCCCACTCTGGCCACGTGGGAGCCCAGCAGGAACGAGTGAGTCATGGCCGGCCCCGCTTTTTACCATTTATAGTCAAAGTGAGCACGAAGCCACCGCCGGGTCCCTGGAGAGCCTGGCTCCGGCCCCCGGAGCTCCCAGCCTGGCCCTGGCCTTTAGTATTTTCCTTTCATTCCCAGTATCTCTGGGGTCATCTCAAAGGGGGTAACCGGAGCCCGATGGAATTTCATCCTGTTTCTGCCGAAATGGCTCGTGAACAGCCAGCACCTCTTCCCGGTCTCCCACAGGGACCACGCGGCATTGCGGCTGCTCCCAGGACAGCATGTGGAGGGCTGGTGCCACAAGACAGCACCCGGGGGGGTAAAACGTGGCCCCAGAGCAGCCAGGAAAGCAGCAGCAGCAGCGTGTGACCCTGGGAAGCGATGACCAGGAATTAATTCACACCGTCCTGCTGCCCTGGCTCACCCCGGCTCTCACCCTCTGTGCAGGCAGCATCAGAGGGCTGGCAGCCCACTGGTCTGGCTGGTTTTGGGGGGGATCTTCCCTGGGAGCAGAGCAATGCCATGGCCCTGAGAAAGAGGCAAGGGACCGGGCAACAGCATGCGTCCCCCTGGGGTTACCTGGGGAGTTGGGGGCTCTACCTTCCTCTTCTTCTTCTGATTCTGCTTGTTCGTCCTTGGATAGACTATCAGCATCTCCAGCCACCTGCAGGCAGAGAAAGGAAAAGGTGAGGTCTGTGTCGAAGGGCAGCACGCAGGGACGGGAGCGATGCTCGCGCTCTACCACGGGGCGTAAGGCAGCTTCCCACAGGCTGAGGACCCCAAAGCTGTTCCCCCACCATGGGTGGCTCTGACCACACTGAAACACTGTTCCATCCCGCCTCTGGGGCAAGCTGCCTGCAAGCTCCAGAGATGGAGCATCCGCGTTTTACCCCTAACCACCAGCCTTCTGGGGTTTGTAACTTGACCGTAAGCACAACCCCAAGCTGGAGCTGGGCATACAGAGGAGCTCAGTTTCTCCAACCTGGTCAGGGTCAATGTGGTAAATAGTACCCAGAAATCATCCCAACCAGTTCCTGGGGGAAAAATCAAGGCAGGACAGGAGGGGAGGAGGGATGACGCTGGGGTGCTTTGGCTCAAACCCCACTTGCTGCAAGAGTGAGGCCACGGCTAAGGCTCGCATGAGACAGGGATTCAAGGGTCCTGAAAGACAGCCGAGAGGGACAGAGCCTCCAGCAAGACCTTCCCCCTTCAGCGATGCCAATGCCTGCACACTGCACACAAAGCGCTTTTGTCCAAGAAAGAGCAGCGTGAACTTGGCATTGAGAAGTCCATCCCCTGCACAAGTCGCTTGTTTGGGGGGGACCCTCCTGTGCCCTCCCGCTGCGGCCTGACGACCTGCCCCTGCATCCCTGCGAACTCCACGGGGATCCATGGACTGCTGGGAAACATTCCTGCTTCAGATGTCCCTGCTTCCCTCTCCTGTTCCCCCCACTTCGCACGCTGCTGCTGTAAAGCGTTTTGAGATGACCACATCAAGTGGGTTTTGGTTAAGCAATAAATGCCAGAAGCATGCAACAAACGTAAAACAAATTCTCCCCCGGCTGGGGAAATCTTCCTGTCGTGCTGCAACTGCAAATGAAACCCGCCTGGCGTGGACCCAGAGTGGGACTGTTTTGGGATGATTAATGCTTGCAGTCAGGAGCAAACGCGCTCCTTCAAAATCCAGCGCCGGGCCAATGAACAATAAATCAGCCCCACCTTGCTCTGCAATGCCTCTCCCTCCCGCACGGCTGGCAGGACCGGCAACAAAAGGCTGAGCTGCGAACTGGAGCGTGGGGAGAGGGAGAACAGAGCAGGGCATGGGGGTTGGTCATGTTTTGGGGCACAGCCATCGCTCCCACCTTGGCCAGGGGAGAGGAACCAGCTCCCCCATGCCATGTTCCCCCCACGCCTCTGCACCCTGGCTCCACAGCCGCTGCAACCCCACTGCTGCAAATGGGGCTGGGGGGGCAGCCGTGTATGGAGAGGGGAATGACCCATGCTCACATGTCTCAGTGGAGCAGGGAAGTTTCAATGCATGAAAACATATATCTGATCAAAATCCCAAGCTCTTGGTAGAAAAACACCTATTTCAACCAGTATTTACCAAAACTGCGGGAGTCAGAAGCAAAGAAAGTGCTTGGAAATAGAAATCATCTCAACAGAAAGCACTGACTCTGCTGCTGCCAGGGCTCAGGCAAGCAGGAGACGCTGTGCCTTGGGAAGAGTGGGAAAGAGCGAGCGCTTCAGCCCTTCAACTTTCTGCTCTAGTTTCAAATGTCAACCAAATCTGGGAGGGAGGCACCAAGCTCCAGACATCCCACATAGGAAATGCTCACAGATGAGCAGCAGCACTGTTGCAGTCTGTCGCTGAGTGCCAGCGGCTCGGCTTTCCCGCAGGTCTGCGCCCTCACCAGCGGTGGCTTCAACCCAAGCCAGCATGCGAGCGATGGACGAGGGTGTTTCTAGGTCACCATCCAACACCTGGAGTTGGGAAATCTACCACAATTTGCTCATTTTAGTGGCCTAATCTTCAGCGTTGCTGAGCAACTGCATCCCAGTGGCAGGCGCTCCTGTGAGTGATGATATTTTAATTGTTCTCGGAGGTCAGATGCTCCACTGGGACCAGGGCGGGTGGGCTGCATCCACCCCCTCTGCCAGCCTGCCCGCAGGGAGTGAGGGGGGCGACGTGGGTGCTGTGAAGGCGAGTCTGAATGGGGATGGGGTAAATGCAGAGCGGGCAGCCCCAGGAGGCCACGTCTGCCCAGGGACGGACGAGGACCAGAAGGTATATGGTGCTCGGGGTTGGACATGCCAGTCCCAGGACTACGGGACCTGCTGCTGGTGTGGGGACAGGACCTGCACCAGCAGGCTGGGTGCCTGATCGGATGCTGTCCTAAAAGCACCATGGGGTCACCCCAGCACCCATCGGCTCCAAGCCCGTCCTGGTGTTCACCCAACAGCCAAGTAAAATAGCCCGGCCAGTAAACAGCTGCTTTCTGCTGGGGCTGAAGCTGCCATGGGCAGCACAGGAGCACCTCAGCATCAGATGCACCCTCTGAGCATCCCACAGATGCTCCAGTGTAGCTCAGGTCACTCCCGGGGCTAAACGCTGCTGGGAGTGTTGTTCTGCAGCGGGGAGCAGGATATTGCCCAACGGCAGACAACAAAACTGACCTGAAAACGGTGGCCTTCATAAGTAACGAGTGACTCAGGAGCATCTCAGCTGTGGGGCCTCGCCAAGGCTTCCAGCAGAGGCTGAGTTTCCTTGAGCACTGGCTCTGAAATGTGTCCAGTATGTTGGGAAGCCTCAGACTTCAGCCCAGCAAGGCTGAACATGCACACTAGGCGTGGAGGAAGGACTTAAATCATTTGCCGCCGTACAGGTCTCTGCTGAAGTCAGTGCTCATGCCCACGCCGTAAATCTGGTGGCTTAGAGGGGGGGCTCAGGCCCCCCCTCTGCTGCAGAGCACCAGGCAATGGCAGGGGTCTGCCAGGCAGGGGAGCAGGGAAGGGGAAAGAAACCCTGTCCTTGCCAAAAAGATGGAGCAGACTGGAGCTGACTGCAAGGCAGCAGCTACAGCCAGACTCCAGGACTGTCCCTGCAGCAGGCTGTGATCATCGCTTGGGCATCAGCCTGGGTATGAACTGCCACAACACCCAGCCTTAGGCAAGGTCTTGCCTGCCCTCCTCTTCCTCCCAGCTAAGGGAAGAGCCACATGGCAGCTCAGCCCCAGACTTGCACTCACCCACTGATGATCTCCTTGTTCTCGGCCCGGATGAAGTGCTCCTTCTCCGGCGTCAGGATGCACAAGGAGAATTTCTGCCCTGTCCGGCTCTCCCCATCCACCACATCCGTGCACTGGTTCATGTTGATGGTGCCCTGCGGGAGGGTTGTCGGCTGCGAGGGAAAGGAGAAAGGAGTAATGTTTAAGGAGAGAAGAACAGATGAGTGCAGAGTTGAACCCTAAAACCTCTCCTGGTGGACAGTGGGATCCTACACACCAAGATGCT
Source organism: Haliaeetus albicilla (assembly GCF_947461875.1). NCBI lineage: Eukaryota > Metazoa > Chordata > Aves > Accipitriformes > Accipitridae > Haliaeetus > Haliaeetus albicilla. The sequence continues at coordinate 22,800,928 of NC_091504.1, read as the reverse complement.
CTGCCCGTGGGTACCCAGACCCATCTGTGCACCACGCTGGCACGCAGCAAAGCCCTGTGCCGCACATCTGGGGACAGAGACCAGCAGGCACAACTCCTGCCAGCCCAGCCCAGCCCAGCCCAGTCCACTGCTGTCACCAAGACACTTCTCCTATGCCAAACACCCAGGGAAGGATGGCTGCCCTGCTGCAGCACGGGGACACCAAGGCAAGGCACTGAGTGGCCAGCTTTGGGTTTGCAGCTGCCATTTTACCATCTGGCGTGGTGGGGTGGCACCAGGGGACAGAGGGTGGCAAAGCAGCACGGCCCCACTGCCCTCAGCGCAGAATGACTCAGGCACTATAGACAGACACACGTGCCAGGTTTTTCCCATTAACGTTAACAATACACAGAGTTTGCCATGGAAGGACCGCAGCATGGAAGGGATCTTGTTTGTCTGACGGGCTTTGCAAACACAGTGTCACCTCCCAGCCCCCTTGCTCCCAGCAGACACAGCAGAGTGGAACAGAGGGTGGTCCCCCTGACCCGAGGGGATGCAGAGGGACCCGGAGGGGTGTCAGCACTGACAAGAACTGACAGGTCCATCTGGAGCGGCGGTGGCTCATCCGATTACAGTGCGGCCACCCGCTCCCAGTGCACGGTGCCCGTAGCCCTCCCTCCCTGAGCATCAATGTCATGTCTCCCTCATCCCCAGCGTGCCTGTGCCCCACCAGGTTTGGTGACACTGGGGTCCCCCCTGCATCCCAGTGATGAACCTGGGGCATAAATGACTGGGTGGAGGGACCCCTCCAAGCTGCCAATAGTGGAGTACCCAAAGCAGCCTGCAGCCACCTCCTCACCCCACTAAAGCTTCCTTGCACCCTCCAGATGGCCGGGCCAATGGGGAGACAGATTTTTGGCAGACACCGTTAAGGTTTTTACCATGGAAACCAGCTCCCCTGCCAGTAAAACCTCTCCAAAAGCAGCCTGCGCCATGCAAAGAAGGGGCAATTGGGGAAAGCTCAATGGGCTACAAGACCAGGAAATTCAGATCAGCTCCCTGAGGCCTCCGATTTACCCATCTGTGGGCCATGGTAAATAGCCCCCTTCCCCAGGAAAAGGGCTTTCCCTGCATCTGCATCCCTGGGTGGAAACATCCCACAACAGTCCAGGGGTGACATGGAGCCATCATGGATGCTGCAGCATCAGTGCCCAGCATGGGCACACAAACGGGACCAGTTGTACATCAGGGACGCCAAAACCTCTTTTCCTTCGTGGAAACCAGCATCAGCATCCACAGACCCCAAGGGATGAAGGGAGGGAGGGAAAGCAAAGCCAAGCCCAGACCCCCAGCATGATGCACGCCCAGCCACCCGCCCTGCACCGCGGCGGGTAGTCGGCTCCTAAGAGGATTTTTTTGTCTTAGACAGCAAAAATAAAACCCCGTTTTCCGGGAGCTACAAAAACCCAACGGAAAAACTTTCCCCTGTTCCAAGTGGAGCCTTAGAAACGTTTTTGAATCGCTGGCCTTTGGCACAGCCAAGGCCTCCAGGACTGTAAGGCCTGGACCCGATCCCCTTCCCCACCCAGAACATTTTTGCACCAGGGAAAACAACCAAGACAGGGGAAAAAGGGGATGAGGGCGGCTCCATGAGGGAGCCCCAGTCCCTCACGGGGACCCCAAAACACTCGGTCCCTCTTGCCACAGGCACCCCTCAACTCCCCAGGAGGCCCCGCAGGGACGTGGCAGGGAGCTGGCACAGGAGGAGAGGAGGAGATGACTCCCTGCAAAACCCGCCTGCTCTCCTCCCTCTTTAACCCCACGGCAGCGTTCGGGGTGGCTTCCCCCACCGCTCACACCCAGCCCTGACCCAAGCGTGCCCAGAGCGGAGGAGCCGGTTTGGGGCCCCCACACCGCCAGGCCGGCCCTGTGAAGTGGTTTTACCAACACACCCCTCCTCGCAAGGGTGAATGCTGGCATCCCACACAGCCCGATGGATGGGTCCCCGTCCGCCACCGTGTCTCCGAGCCGGGATGCCAGGAGAGGGGTTGCGAGCAAAGCTGGGGCTGCCCCCCCCTTGCATCTGTGGCCGGGGACAGGACAGGCACCAGGGATGAACCCGCCATTCCACGGCAGCCCCCCCTGCACCCCTGCACCTCTCGGCAGCAGATGAAACCTGACGGACCAGCAGCCTCGCTCGGGATGTAAATTCCTTTACACTATTTATTTCCTTCCTTGGAGGCAGCGCAGGCACTTTGAAGCAAAGCGAAATGCAAATGGTGCCAGCCGAAAACGCGCATGCGTGCGCACAGACGCAAACTCCACTGAGGAAAAGGACGAGGCTCGGGCAGCGCTGCACCCCAGGAGCGCCTCGAAAACAGCCGGGGATCCCTGGAAAAGTTGCTGTTGACGGCGTACGGCTGCTCTCCCCGAGGAACCAGGAGAACAGGGACAGCCCTGACGTGGTGCCGAAGCTGTGGGGTGGTAGGCATGGGAGCAGGGGAGATGGGAGAGGCTTTGCAGCAGGGGATGAGGACACGTGGACCCCTTGCCCGCCTCTGAGCACCCATTTCTGCGATGGGGGGTTTCTCAGGGCTGGGGATCCCCGGGGAAGGACAAAAAGAGCTGGTCCCAGGCCAGGTGAGGACTGCGCGGCTCCGGCAACTAGAAGGGAATAAATAAATGCAAAAGCAGGGAAGTATTACACAGCAGAGACACCAAAACAATTACAAGGCTGGGACTTCAACCAGCCCTTTGAAGAGCAGATGCTTTGATACAAGGTCAAACCCAGCGTCGGACCCCGGGGAGGCTTCGCGTCCAGGTGAGGCAGGAGTGGATGCTCAGGCTCAGCTCCGGCTCCAGCTGCTGGCTTCTGCTGGTCCCCACCTCGGGGACAGCCCCGTCCCCAGGCGCTGGCCCTGCCTTTGCCATTTCCCATGCTGTTGTCAATGGGATGGAGCACGCAGCTACCCCGCCACTGGATCTGGTGCCTGGGTGTGTCTTTTAACTGGGGGGAGGAATGGAAGCACAGCAGGGTGTACCAGCAGAGGACACCATTATGGGAACCATCACGAACACCAGCTCTCCTCGGTGCTACCGGCCACTTATTGCCCGGCGAGCGGAGCAGCCCCCCACCGCTCGCCGGCACGGGGAAGGCAGCACCCGCACCATATGAGCAGCTACAGCTCTCCACGCTGCCAGTATCAGCAGAAGAACCGGAGCCAAGAAACAATTGCGCTGCTGTTTCCCTCTGGTATGACAGATCCGTATTTACACACACACGTGCTCGCAGCGTCCCCCTCTATACTACACAAAGCCTATAGTACGCTCTCCTCCTCCTCCTCTCCCTTCCTGGGTGCCCAGGACACAAGTCACGCTGTGCTCTCCACATCCACAAACCCAGCAGCCTCCAGACAAGATGCAGGGACTTTTGGATAGATGCTCTTAGGATGCAGAGCCCAGCAACTGCAGCAGCCCCCACCTTGGACAGTGGAAAGGAGGGAAAGCAAGAACGGGGAGCTCTTACAAGCCCAGAGGAAGAAATCCCAAGCGGGGCATTACTGGGGAGACCCAGGTGCTGTGGCAGGAGGATGCACAGTGCTGGACACTCCGTGGGCAATGAACTCATAGGCGCAGGGGCTGATGCTGTAAGTCAACAGGGTTTATCTGCAAGAGTCCCTCATTTCCATACCGTTTTGCAGGGCTGAGGTAGAAATACAGGATTATTTAGATTCAAAAATTTCCAAATTTTCTCCAAGTACCTTCCCCATCCTTTCTAACACGTGTGCATTGTAGGACCTCAATCCAAAATACAACGGAGTTTCACTCAGCAACTGCACGCAAAATGTCTTCTGAACAGGTAACCCAGCAGTCAAGCTCCCAAGGAGCGGCTCTGCCACGGCCTCAGTGGGACACGGCCAATGCCCACGCCGTTCTCCAGAGCTATTACAAAACGTGGGTTGATGAAATCTGGAACACAACCTTTAAAGAAAGGCGATGGGGCAGGGGGAGGAGGAAACCAAACAAAAGGGACATTTTACTTTCTGCCAAGAACCAGGAGGGGAAGGAAAAAAAAAAACAAAACACCACAACCATTTGTCTATCTCGCATGGCGGGCTGGTTGCCTTGGCACCAGGACTCGGCCATCCCGGGGGGGAGATCGCAGTTCTGCCGTCCCGCTCCACTGCGACATTGCCCAAAAAGAGCTTGGGCTCCGGCTGGCTCTGCCCTGGCTCCCAGCACCACCCCGGAGCAGCAGCAAACCTCTGGCGCCTGGGGAAGAGACATCCACGCTGCCTCCATAAACGCTTCTTGACAAATGTTAATTCTCCGAGCTAAAATATTCATAAGGGTGGCTGCCGACGAGTGCGCTGCTCATTCGCAGCACTCCTGAGTACTCTGCAAAGGCAGCTGCTGTGTTTGCTAAAAGCTTCACCCATCCCCAGTGCCCAGGCTCGGCTGATCACAGTGCTCGAGGCGGGATGCGAGCGGGATCTTGGCTGGGCAGCACCGTGGGAGGGAGCAAGACTCCGCTGCCGCATCGCCACGGGCGCATCGGAGCAACACGGAGACAACCATGCCTTGGGGCGAGGGCAGCAATGCAGCTTGGACAGGCAGCTCCCGGCACCAGCGCGGCACGGGGAGCCCGCACCGCAGCCGCGTCCACCATTCCCACCCAGAGGCCATCAGCAAGAAAACACCAACTCCTTGAAAAGTCACAGGGAGCTCCCTTTTCAGCTGTGCGAGGCTATGCATGGCCTCCCTAAATCCCAGCTGGGGATGCACCATGCATGCACCATGGCTGCCGGGTGCTGCTGCTGGGGCACCCAGCCTGCCGGTGCCGGCAGGGCAGCCACGATGTGCCCCGAGCTGCCCAGGCGCCGGGCAAGCGGGGCTGGCACAGCGGCAGGGCTTTAATGAGTGTTTTAGGCTTTCTGCCACTAGGCATGAGGCTATCGATATGGCCACAATGCGACCGGAGCTCTGCAGCGGGCAGATTTTATTACACTTATAGATCGTCTAACAGGCTGAGCATCCTGGATTTATTAAATTAGACAAAGGCTCATGAAAACGACCTCTGCGGGCTCTGCAGAAGGATGGACTGGAGCAATCACCCATCAAAAGGGAGCAGAAGGCTGCACTCTTCCATCCCACACATCCCTGCAAGCAGGAGTGCCCCCCCATCCCCGCCGTCCCCACGGCAGCTCTCTGCTCTCCCTGTGCCATCCAAGCAGGAGGCAGGTATCTTTTCTTGGCCACGTAAGCACACCTTTCCCACCTGCAGCCTTCCCATATCAGCAACTACAGCTCAGTGAAGCCACTGAGAAACCGCCAGCTTGCTCGGGCTGCGCACCAGGCAATAGAAAAGCAGGTTTTTACTGTTGGCAAGGGAACGCAACAGAGGTATCAAGCAACGCACGTCCCTCTGCACACACACCTCGTGCCCCTGTGCAAGAAACAGGGGAAGATGTCCCCACATCTCACTGCTGCCTGGACTCTCCAGCCAGCCAGAAGCCATCAGCCCCTTTCACAGATGGAGGCACAAGCGGTGCTCTGCAGATGTGGCTTTGGCATGTGCCGGTGTGGCTCCGCACCGGCAGCAAACCTGGCTCACGGTGCCACCAGCAGCCGCCCCGTCCCAGTGTGAGGAGGGGACTGGACACCTGCCCTGGTGTGCAGCCAGTGATGCAGAAACACCCTCCCAGTTGGATAAATGCCATAACGCTTACCCCGGCCCCATCACGCGTTTCCCGACTGTTGGCCCCTGCTTGTTCATCACAGGCACCGACAGCCGGCTCCTGAAATTTGTTTTGCTGGAGGAGCTCCCCCCAGCCCCAGGTCACCCACCCCAAGGAACCAGCTCGGGGAGGTGGCCTTGGAGGATGGGTTAGCAAGCTCCATGCATGCCTGTTCCTGCACGCCGGGCTCCTATAGAGCCCTCCCGAGCCTTTACCAAGAGATAAAACATCAGCTCCATTTTCGCCCAGGGGAAGGAATTTTCTTCCCCGGGAGCAATTTGGGGAGGGGGCGAAGTGCAGGGGCCGGGCAGGCGAGTTCAGCCAGGGGCCACTTTTAAGCAGAGTTGGTGTTTACGTCCACAGACAGCGAGTCTAAACACTGAGCGAGGCTGCGAGCTGGCCGTGAGCTGCCTGCGAACTGGCCGCGAGCACCCTCGGGCTCCTCTCCCACCCAGCACCAACCTCAGCGAACCACGGGGAGCACCCATCCCGGGGAGGGGTGTCACCAAGGCAGCAAATGTGGGGCCATGCTTCCCACCCGCAGCCCCGTCCCCACGGACACCCATACGGGGAACACACGCTGGAGCAGAGCAAGCCCGACCGGGGCTGCGCGGGAGGCTGAAGCTGGCTTATCTTGGCCTTATATGGCGATTTTCGCGCTGCTCTTGCAGCTCCCAGCTGCTCCCCACCCCAAAGCGGGGTCGGGAGCTGACAGCCAGAGCCTAGCCTGCCTCTTTCCTGTTAACCTCTTTCCTGCTGAACAGCCTCCAAGGGGTCCGTGCACGATGGGGATGGTCGTATTCTGTCCTGACACAACTGCCCGCACCAAGCAGGGAGGGTCGGCAAACCCGATGGTGGTCACCGAGTGGGTGCAACCTCCCTCGGCGCTGGGGTCCGACCCTCTGGGTCCTCGGCAGCATCCCCAAATCCAAGGAGCCCTTCAGGGGAGCTTGCACCCGTGCACACGCGTGCTCCACGTCCAACGCTGCTGGAGGGGAAGAGGGACAGAAGATGCAGAGAACATCGGCACTGTGATGGGAACAAGAGCAAGGTCCCACCGGAATGGGGGTCAAGGAGCCACTCTGAGCTGCCATCCCAGCTCTTTGGGGACCCAAGCAAAAGCCCAGCATTGCACAAAGAGCTTGGAGCAGCTGCTCAACCCATATCTCAGCTCTTGGGGGACCAAAGCAAAAGACCAGCATTGCACAGGCACTTGCCAGCCCGGCCATGCTGAAGGCACCATCTCGCAGCCCTGCAAACCCAAGAGTTATTCTTCCCTCTCCAGGATTTAAATGCATTTAAAATGCAAAATGTCCTCCTCCCCTCCTAGGAGGGGGGTGGGAGGAATACATGATAACAGATCCGACCCCATCTGCTCACAGCTGCCAGCGTGGCATCTTCCCCGCTCCCCGACATGCAAGCACAACAGCTACCCAGCCAAAGGGGAAGCAAATATCTGCAGCATTCAAGCGACTTGTCATGGTAATCAGCCCGATTGCAAAAGCCCAGCAAGACCATGTGCCAGGACGGTACACGTGGTGAGGGACCAGAGCTTGGTGCAGGGACTATGGCAGACAAGTTGCATAGAGAGGGAAACGAAGTCGGTTGGGGGTGGGAAGGAAAGGAGGCCTTCATTTGCATCTTGATTATTTGAATTTTAAATTGCACTGTTCCAAATTGGCCTTGTCAACTTTATTCTCCACCCCCTCGGTGTAGGAGACAAGTCCCAGGCTGTCCCTGCACCGCACGCTGCCAGGCACACACGTGCAGGGGCTCACCACCACCTTTGTGCACGCCGGCTCGCACGTCCCTCCCCAGGAGCAAAGGGCTTCACCAAAACATCGGAAACCGCATCCCCACAGCAGGACTCATAAGGTCACCTGCACGCTGAGGGTCATAGACACAGTGATGCCAATTTTGGAGACAGCCCAGGAGGTGGAAAGCTTGGATGGAGGGAGGGTGATCTCCACCTGTGTTGACCAGCCACCCAAGCCCTGTTCAACCTCAGCTAGAACCGGATTTCTGCTTTATGGGGGTGAGGGAAATGGCCTGAGCATCTGCCCCAACCAACATCGGCTGTGCTGGAGAGACGAAGCCGAACTGGGGCAGGCTCTGCCCAACAGCCCAGGCTGGCTCCATTAACCCATCACACCAGGGCTGAGACTGCTGCATTGACTCTCCAGAGACCTTTTGCTTTTGAGCCTAGAGTTGGGTAGAAAAACTGGTGAGGGGGCAATGCCCTCACTCAGGATCCTTATGGCAGCTATGCAAAGGTGCGAAAGACATTTAAGTGAAAAGGGCTTCGCACCTTGGGGAAAACCTTAGGAAATGAAGCCAGGGCAAAGCTCCCTCGCTGCTTGATTTTGAAGCCAGTCTTCTTGCAAAGCGGGAAAATAACTGCAGTTGATGTGGGCTTCAACGTTATTTACAGCACCAATATAAGAGCAAATAAAATGGCAAGACATTTCCTAGTGTCCAAACAGAAGAAAAGAAAAAAACCTTCCCGTTTCATATGAATTACAAATTTTCATTTTTTTCACTAAAACACAGAAATAAAAGAAGGAAAGCACTACCTCGCAATGGACAAAGTCAGCAGAAGCCTCTCAGCAAAGCTCTGCTGAACACTCTTATAGGACACAGGGTTAGACCCACTCAAGCCAACTCCATCCAACCAGTTGACCCAATGCTGTACCACAGGGCCATGGCTGCAGTTTCTCCCCAGTTTGGCTTCTTTTGGGCTCAGCTGAACTGAAAATTTGCTCAGCAGATTTTGCTTTACAGTGGATAAAGGCAATTTATTCGTGGTCAAGACCTCCCACCCCACCGTGCATTACACAGGTCACCCCATGCCCACCTACTCTCCCTTCTGCGGGGAAATAGCGGGCTCCATCTGGCTGCAGCAAAGCGGACACCAGTTACGTCCCACGCTGCATATCTCCTGCGGGAACCATGCACTACGGCACTGACACCATGGTGGGGTTTCCCCCAAGCCCCCACCTTCACGCCCGAGGTCTGTCAATACAGCATCTTGCACCAGCGCTCACTGACTGCAAACGAGGAGAGGACAACCCCGCAGCCGATCGGCAGCACCAGATCCGCTGGAGGCTCAGGCAACTCCCACGGGTGCAGATGCTTCAGTGGAAGTTCTTGAATCCGGCCAAATTAGCCTGGAAATCTCATTATTCCCCAGCACTGCTCTTATGAGCTTTGCAGAGTTTCCTGCCGGGCTGGGAATACCACACAGCCGGGCTCCCAGGGCGCTCAGGGTTCTGCAGCTGGAGGTACGAGGGCCGACCCAAGCAGAAGAGGTTGTGTTGGGCTGGGTTGGTCAACCAAACAGCAGCCGCATCCTGCACCCCACGCCTCAACCCTATAAAAAAACCCCATACCTGCTCTGCGTTGCTCCCAGCAGCTTCCAGACAAGCTTGGACTCTGCAGACTTTCCCAAAAGCCAAGGCAAGCAGCTGGAGAGCATTTTCCAACCTTTGACCATTAGCCATCCCAAAGAATGGCACAAAATGGGAGGCTTTTTGGCCAAGAAAAGCAGTTCCAAGGAGAAAAGCTCCCAACAGGTACACACAGCTGTTGCAGGGCAAAGAGACCACCCGGCAACAATTCAAGGTGGGCTTTGCTGCCATATGTAAGATGTGGTGGAGGCACTGATGCAGACAGCAGAGCCGCCTTAGCTGAGCAGGCACCGCCGGGTTCAAAGGCAAATGGCACCCGGGGGGAAAAGCGCTTTGGCCACCTGCAACAGCCAGGGACAAAGGCTGGGAATAACACACCAGGCTGCCAGAACCATCCCCGTGTCCCAGGGGATCAGCGTTTTCTCCTTAAACCTGCTGTTCCCATCTGGCTCCTGCACTTGCAGAAGAGTTCAGGGAGAGGAGCGCGTTCACGGCCGTGAGCTGCTCCCAAGAGCGCTCCCTGCAACCTCTCCTTTGGGAGCAGCCGTTCAGCCCCGTCGGAGAGGAGCAATCTGGGGCTGGTGCACCTGAAGGGGATGAGCCCGAGGAGGTTTCTCCATCCCCCATGCCTGGGATGAGAGACTTCACCCCCCAGCATCAGCCTGACCATGGCATTAACTGCCCGTGCAAACCAAACACCCCCTTCCTCCACACATCTGCTCTGTCCATAATCCTCGTTGTCCCTCCCCTAATGGGAAAGCAGCCAGAAAAGCGAACCAAAACCCTAATTATATCCCAGTAGCTCCCCAGTGCCCCGGTGATCTGCTGTGACTTTATCGATGCGGTTGCAGCAGGGCTGATGAAACAAGGAGGAAAGGGCCAAGGCTGGGCGTGCTCCAAAAACCCACCCTTTCTCCCCAGCCGCAAGCATAACAACGGGTGGAAATCCCGTGCAAGCTCAGGGTGCTGCCGGGACATGTCTAAAACCAGCCTGTGCTCCTGTCCCCTCCGCCTCCTCTCCCCAGGGACCCTGTCACCCACGGCAAAGGAAACACTGGCAAGCATCGCTGTATGGAGACCAAGAGAAGAGCGGTGACAACCGTGGGCTGCAGCAAGAGAGCAGCCCACAGCCTCTCTGCGG